>NW_028270178.1:18258418-18577559 GCF_037043375.1 Chiloscyllium plagiosum | reverse complement strand
TTTTGAAAAGAAAATAGGACTCTGCTGCTTTTGTGGCAGGGCTTAGCCCTTAAACTCTGTTTTTTATTGTCTGCACTTTTTCTTTGCATGTATTTTCACTTTTTGGTGTTTGGACTGAGCCCGTGTGTGTTGGCTGCATTTTCCCAGATATAATGTTCCTCTGTAGTTAGGCCTGGACCTCTGTGGGTGGACTAAGCCTCTAAAGACTCTATGCTGGGAGGTTAGCATTTGCTGGAGTGGACTGAGTACCTATGAATTAACTGCACTTTTACAATGACATGTATTTCAGTGAGTGGGCCTAGTCCTCTGTGGATGTACCAGGCCTCTGTGGAGACTAAACACCTGTATGTGTTGTGGGGTATGAATGTGCTACCATCAGGAGTGGACAGTGCATACTGGAGTGGATTCTGCCTTTGGTTGTGGATTCTGTGTGCCAATGGACTCTGCATAGCATCAAAAAAAAAAAGGTCTTGTGTGTCCCTGGGTCTGGCAGGCTTTACCATGAGCTGGGAGGCCTATAGCTCGTCTCGAAAGCTGTGACCCCGAGAGCCGAGGGTGGGTAGGCCGTCTTGTGAACCAGAAGGTGAGTAGGCCATTCTGTTGTTGGTTGCCCCGACAGCTGGAAAGTGTGTAGGTCATCCTGAGCACTGTCGTCCCGAGGAAAGGGTGGGACGGCTGCCCTAGAGGTGGCTGGAAAGTGTGTTGGGGTGACTGAGAGTCAGAAGGCGTGTGGGCTTCCCTGTGCGCTGTCACCTCAGGGAGGGGGACAGCCTGTTCTACAGGTGGCTGGAATGTCAGAGCAGTGCACAGGCCGAAGGTGCACAAGGATGGATTCAGCAGCCAGAAAGCACTTGGAGCAACTGAGAACTGGAAGGAACATATGGGAGGGTAACTTTGAGGGGCCGAAAGGTGGGAGGGATCTGTGGCTTGCTGGGTTGCTGCGGGGTATAATGTTCTATGCACTGTTTTTTCATTGGATTGAACTGTCTTCTCTGTGTTTTACTTTAGTTTTCTTTTTTTTTTGATGACTGAAGTTGGGATTTGAGGATTTCCCTCCTTTCCCTGTTCACTGAGCAGTGTTTGGCCTTGCTGCATCCTCCCTGTAATTAGTTTTTTTTGTGAACTGCTGTTGTTGTGTTATTGCTTTGTTGTTTTTTTTTATCAAATAAAAATAGATTAGATGCTCCTCACTTGACAACTGGCTGAAAATAACATAAGATGGAGAATTAAACCCTAGTCAATTCAGGGGGACTGACTCTGAGTTGACTGGCCATATAGCCCACGTGTGCTGCGGTTGTTTTTTTTGTTGTTGGGGAACTAATTCCTGAAATAGCTGATTTTCACACTATGCGTTTTCTTGTTGTTCCTTTATTAAAACTGATTCCTGAGATGGCTGATCTTTGCAGTCAGTGTGTTACAAATGTATTTCAGTTCTCATGAGGGAAATGTTGTTTAACTGGCTGGTTACAGACTGTGTGGCACTCTGATTTATTTTGAGGAAAGAACTACACTAATTTTGTGATAGAGTTTAGCCCTTGCACGCTGTTTTTCTGTAATTTCACTTCCTTGTTTTTTTTTGCTTGCACATTCACTTTTTGGTGTTTGGACTAAGCCATTGAGTCAACTGCATCTTTCCAGATAAACCCTTCCTATGTGAGTAGATTTGGGCCTCTCGGGGTGGACGAGTCCTCTGCAAAGTTTTGAAGCCCTGTATGGACGCTGGGAAGTGAACATTTGATGCCTGCTGGAGTGGACTCTGCGATTTGGTGTGGGTTCTGCCTGCTGAAGTGTACTCTGCCTTTGGGCATTGGATAGCTGGATGTTAGTAGGCCAGTTGGGGATTGTGAGGGTTTAGGTGCTCAATAGCCCTCAGCCGACCCATGCACTAGAAGTCTGGCTCACGGCCAGTTAATACGCGGGGTTATCCAGAGGTTGAGGAGCCGATATTTGACCCAGAGGGATGCGGGCCACAGTGGGCTAGTCAATACGTGGGGGGGAGGTGGGGGGGGGGGGGGGGGGGGGCAGGGGCTTGAAAGTCAACGACTGGCTTGGTGAAGCAGATTGGCGGGAGGTCTGTTTTATACACGGGGTGACTGGGGCCAGGTATCCAGCAGTTATCCCATAGGAAAGCTGGTCTGGGTAGAGCAGCCAGTATACTATCTAGCTCGAGGCCGCAGGGTCGATGACAAATCTGGAGGAAAGCTGTCCAGGAAGAGACTGTCAGTACAGGGGCAGTTAAAGTCAGGCAACTGATAGTGTGCTCACAGGCAAGTCAGTCTAGGGCTTGCCCTCACTATGGGGAGAGGCTGAGGAAGGCAGCCGAGAGCAGCCCGTAGGAAGGCCGACCGGGAGAGGACCAGTAGTTATGCAGGAAGGCTGGTAACTGGACAATCGATGGCTGGTCCGTCAGAATGCGATCAGGTAAAAGTGTCACGACTACATGCTGTGGCCCGGAGCTGGAAGGCAGACCGCCCTTGTGTAGGAAACAGGCCAGAGGGTGGTTTAGTTAGTGTGCAGGGTGTCTGGGAACCTGGAGGCCGATACCTGGCCTGGAAGAAAAAGGGGGCCTGGGGAGTTCAGCTAGTACACGGCGACCGGAGACCAAATGATTGACAACCTGCTCATAGGAAAGTGGCCGAGGGTGATGCAGTTAGTACGCGGGGCAACTGGGAGCTGAGTGGTCGACAACCAGCCTGGAAGAAACTGGGCCTGGGGCAGTTCGGTCGTGAGCCAGAAGTGGGTACTGCAGATGCTGGGGATTGGTGTCAATATTAGAGTGGTGCTGGAAAAGCACAGCAGGTCAGGCAGCATCCAAGGAGCAGGAAAATCGACAATGAAGGGCTTTTGCCTGAAACATCAATTTTCTTGCTGTTTGGATGCTGCCTGATCTGTGCTTTTCCAGCACCACTATAACCTTGACTCAATTCTCCAGCATCTGCAGTCCTCACTTTGGCCTAGGTTAAGTGAACTGCCCAAGCTGAATTGCCATATTGGTCGGGATTGTGGAGGTGAGTTGCATTGTTCGGGGGATAATGGAGTCGTGGAATGGGTCTGCATGGGTTACTCTTCAGAAACTCAATGTAGGCTTGTTGGCCCGCAGCCCCTGTTTCATCACTGTGTAGGACTTCGAAGTTGTGGAGGATTGATTCCGAGTTGGCACGTCACAGCCTGTGTCTTGTGCAAAAGTAAATGAAGGTGATTGGTGTATATGATACCAATTTCTGATACCACACAGAATGGAGATGAGTTGGATTTTCTACTTTCTCTTCATTGTTAATACTGCGGAGAGTTTCAAATGCCTTGTACTGGAACAGTGCATTGCAACTTTTGAAGGGATAGTTATTAAATTTGAGGATTACGCAGGTTACTTGCCTTCTGGATGATTAGGCTCTTTCCCAGTGTGGTCTACCTCCAGTTCTTGAGTGCAACCTAAGAAAAGTAATACATTAGCTGTTAATAACAGGCTTCACAATAATCCATTTCTCTAGCCTATGCCTTCAATTATGCTTGTTTTGTAAATGTCTCGGTAAGGCAAATGCACAGAGAGCTCTGGCTGGTTATCGGTGTATGTCTGGATGATGGTAATCAAATGGGAGATGGTAACCATTGTGCCCATTCTGAGGAAATGTCTACTGCTCCTGCTTCTACTGAATACACATTAATGTCGCATGTGTTCAGTTGCAAAAGTCAGGGTGGGAGAACAAACAAAACATTAAACATAGCCTTAAATCAAATTGGAGAATGACATCTCAATCAACTTCATATGTGATTATATATCCTAGTCGTTCACAGGATTCTGTGTTGCTGGTTAGACCAGGATTTAATGCTCATCGCAGGGGGCAGTTAAGGGTCAACCACATTCCTGTGGGTCTGGAGTCACGTGTAGCCACAGGTAAGATAACAGCTTACTTCCTGAATGGACCTCAGTGCACCAGAGTGATTTCTGCCAACAATCAACAACGGATTTATGGTCATTAGTCTCTTAATTCCAGGCTTCTTAATAAAAAATCAAAGTTGGATGTGACCATGGACCCCCATGAACTTTGTCTCTGCGTTAATATTCCAGCGATAATTCCACGAGGCCATCACGTTCCCATTGCATGCAACGTGTGGGTAAGTTTAAACAGTTATCAGTGTTGGGGAATGAATCAGACTGAATATTATCACAGAATTCCTACGCTGTGCAAGGAAGGCATTCAGCCCATCGAGTCCTCACTGAACCTCCAAGGAGCATCTCATCCAGACCCACCACGTACTAACTGACCTTGGCTTCACATTCATTGTCACTATGGCAATCCACCCAAAACTGCACACGTTTAGATTGTGGGAGAAACCCGGAGCACCCAAAGAAAACATACACACACAGGGAGAACATGCAAACTGTACACAGCCAGGCACCCAAGGTTGTGAGACAGCAGTGCTAACCATTGAACCAGAGTGTCACCTTGCTTTGCAATTTTGTACCCTGTACAGAAACGGTTCATTAAAACTTGTGACGTAGGTGGATACTGATTGAGGATAGAAGAGGTTCTTTTTATTTTGTATTATTGGGCTCTTCCCCAGTCCGGTCTACTTTCAGTTTTTGAGTGTATCCTAAGAAAAGTATCACGCCAGCTGTTAGTATCAGGTTTCATAATGATGGGTTTCCCTTGCTAATGCCTTCAATTATGCTTGTTTTGGTAATGATGTCTTGGCAAGGCAAGTTCACAGAGAGTGCTGGCTGGTTGTGAGCGCATGACTGGACGATGATGCCGAGATAGGAGATGGTAAACTTTTGGGCTCTCTAGAGGGAATATCTGCTGCTTTGTAATCTAATAATTTGTGCTTTTTGTGAGGTGGGCTGTGACTAATTCAGGGGTGCGGTTAGCTTAGACAACTGGCTTGTGATGTGAAATGAGACCAACAGTGAGGGTTCAATTCCTGCATCAGCTGAGGTAACCACAAAAAAGCATTAATTCTCAACATCACTCCTTGGCAGAGGCCTGGTGAACATCAACTTTCTCTCCAATGAGACAGGAGCCCTGTGATCTGGTTGGTCTGTAGTGTAATTCAGGTAGTTCTCTATTATAGCCAGTGAGTTGTAAATGGAGTCTAACCACAAGTCGATCTGTACACACATTTGAGGACAACATAATTGAGGCCTCAGAATGTACATGGAATGTTCACATGTTGGCTGTTTAAAATTAAATCCATTTACTGGTTCACCTTGGTAAGCCATAATTATACTCAAATAATAGTTTGAAAATAAAAACATACTGCATGCAGATTACATAAACAGTTGTTGTCAATTTGCATTTCTTTATGCTTAAATAACAAACCAATGACGAAGTAAATTAGTCTCCAATTTTTCTGTGTTATATGTAATTCTTAATTCATATAGCTTTCAATGCTAGGTGACAAATGACATGCCTTCACTTTCAGACAGTAGACAAACAGGAGGCTGGAAGAACACACGGAGCCAGGTAGCATCAGAATATGAATAGGTCAATGATTCAGGTATAACTGTTCTTCAGTTTCACACAGTGAGAACTGTTAGGATAGTGGTAACAAGAAATGTACAGTACAACGTCAGGCTCAGTTTCTGGGATAGAGCCAATCAGCAGAAGAGAAAATAAACAGATTTTCTTTTACACTCAAGCCAGAGAGTCCAGCACAGCACTGAAATAGACCCTTCTGCTCAAATCGACCAGGCCGACCAGATATGCTAAATTAATCTAGTGCTATTTGCAAGCACTTGACCCATATCCATCTAAACCCTTCCTATTCATATACCCATCTTGATACCTTTACAATGTTGTCATTGTACCAACCTCCACCACTTCCTCTGGCTGCTCATTCTGCACATGCACCAAACGCTGCGTGAGAGATTTCCCTCTTCGGTCCCTTTTAACTTTTTCCCCTTTGGCCCTACAATCTATGCCCTCGCATTGTGATATTTTACAATGCACGATAGCAATGTGAGCCAGATTGGCCTTGAATGGAAATATGGAAATAAAAGGATATTCCCGGCCAGACCCATGTGAATCGTTTCTGTACCTTCTCAATTTTAACAAAATCCCTTCTACCTGTGCTTCCTTCGTTAGCCGATGCCTGATCCTGCTTGACCTCTTGTGGCTCTGCATCTTCCGAATCTGTCATGTCCGGCATCATTGGTGAGGTCACCCTGGGTGTTTGATGATCCTCAGTACGGGAATCGTGAGGGTAAGTCGTGAAGGCAGGGTTGGAGAGACAGTAATGGGGACTGACGTCTTCCACTGCTACAAGTGACGCGTTTTCTCTCAAATCCATGCTTCGGGACTGACAACAGAGGCAACTGAACAATCGCCGAAAACAACAAAGATCTTTATCAGTTCCAGTGGCAAACGGCTCTCTCTGCTTCTTCCAGACTCCATCCTTGTGTGTAGAGTCTGATTTATTCGCTACTTCCATGTTGGCCATTCTTCCAACTGAATGATTTGACGTCCAATCCCTACTCCTTCTTCTGATACTATTTAATCCAATCCTTTATGTTTCACCTGGTGGATTCTGTCCACCACCCCGGAAAAAAGCTCATATTCCAAATGTACATTGAAGGGTCATCTAACGCCACCTGTAGCTCGGCAGTTGCTTCACTTCGAGGGTCGTGTGGTGCGGTTGTAGCGTCCCTACTTATGAGTTGGAGGCTGGGTTCGAGTTCCCCCTACTGCCGAGATGTGTCTAGTGAAGTAGCGTACCATTGTAGAGAGCGAACAGTTTTTAATCCTTCGTCCCTAAGTTCATTTCTCCATTTCCTCCTGAGGGAATTCCATCTACAATCAAGTTGATTTCCTGCGTGGGGAGAATTTACAAAAGAGAGGTTTTATTTTACAGACATTTGGACCCCAATCCCCTTCCCCCTCCTCCCCCCTCGCCCCTGCCAGTTCTCCTTCTTCTGTTTAGGCAATAATTTGAGAGAAGTGAAGCCGTAGACAGAGGTTGATAAAGGAACAATATCTGTAGTGACTCAACGAATGTGATAATGCTGACCCTACTGTAACACCAGGTGGTGGCAAAGATTGAAGAATATTTCCAGAGTTTTCAGTTGCATGTCAACCAGATATATTCAGATCCTTCTGCTCAAAGATAAGGCGGTTGAGGAGGGATTCGTTGGAGGTGTTCCATATCCTGAACAGGCTGGGCATAATAGGCAGCGTGAGATCTATCTCAATGATGGAAAAGCCGACATTCAGGAAACACAGATTAAAAGTTAATGGGTTAAAAAATCTATAGAGATAGCTGAATGCTAGGCAGTCAGGGATCTGAATCCTACCCAAGCAGATGGTCAATTATGAACCCAACTGATGGATGTTTAGTGAGTCCAACAACCATCCCAAATCATTGTCCATTTTCAGAAATATCCACCTAATGTTCTCATATTATTAGACACCTCTATCGGGTTCTCCCCTCCAAATAAATCAACCTTAGCTTATCCAGATTCTCTTCATCAGTATACTGAAAGTCTCAGGACTATGAGGAAAGGTCACTAGATGTGACACTTTAACCCTGTTTCTGGCTCTGTCTTTTTAGCAATACCGCCAGATCTGCTGAATTTCTCCAGGAATGTTTCGTAAACGTTAACTAGGTCTCTCCGTCTCTCTGAAGAAGGGCTTATGCCCGAAACGTCGCTTCTCCTTCTCCTTTGATGCTGCCTGGCCTGCTGTGCTTTTCCAGCAACAGATTTTTAAGCTCTGATCCCCAGCATCTTCAGTCCTCACTTTCTCCTCCCTGTCTCTCTCTCTCTGGCTCTCTCTGTGTCTCTCACTCTCTATCTCTATGTCTATGTTTGTCTGTCTGTTTGTCTGTCTCTGTCCCCCCCTCTTTCTCGTTCTCTCTCTCTGTCTCTTTGTCTGTCTGTCTCTCTGTCTGTCTCTGTTTTCACAAATGCTGCCAGACCTCCTGAGTTTCCTCATAAGTTTCTGTTGCCAGGGTTTGTTTGTGGTCAAAAGCTGACACGGAAAAGCAAGCACGAGACGCTAACATGGAACGAGTTGGTGTAATACAGCAGCCTCATGGTTGTAGGCTGTCCAACCGAGCAATAAATCCCTGGGATTTCACCAGTAATATATGACCACAACCTTACCCACTGTTGGTGAATGTTGCCTCAGACAATTAATGCAAAGAAGGCCGAGCTATCACTGTTATTTCCTTGTGTAAATCTTTTCCGGTCTCACTGGCTCCATGTTTGCTGAGTTTTAATCATTGCCCTTACGTCTTCACTTACTCTGCCTTTTTTCCAGAATATGCTTGCTCTCAAGTTCGACTCCCGGGCGCACCCTGAACAAAGGTCAAACACAGCGTGACAGCGGAAACATGGGATCCTGCCAATTTTTTTCAGTCCATGAGTATCGTGAGGCCATCCATCAATCCATTCACTTGCTTCTCTCCCCCTACCACTATCCCTCTGCCTCATCCTTCGCTTCCCCCCAGCTCAGCTCCCACTCTGACCCCAACCAGCAGCAACACAAACAAGAGCTGGATCCAAAGGGGTGTTAGCAACAGGTCGTAGGTCATTTCCAAAAGGAGTGCTATTTAAAGGTAACGACCAAAACAACAAAAAAAAAAGGCAATGGGGACAGAGAATAAGGCTTCACGAAAATACTCGTTGTAGGAAATTAGGCGACGGGAAGTGGGCTAAAGTGATAGTATTCTTACCTCTGAAAGTGAGTCCCAGCTGTAAGAGTCACGTGCACCAGAGGAGTGTAATAATGTCGATTACATCATGGTATGAAATCAAACACAGAGGATCATGGAACCCCTACAGTGTTGAAACAGGTCGTAGGACACATCAAGTGCAAACCGACCTTCTGAAGGGCATTCTACTCAGAAACCGCCATATCCCTGCGCTTCCCATGACTAACCCACATAGACTGCACATCCCTGGACTCTACGAAACAATATAGCATAGCAAATCCACTTAACTTGTTCATTCCCAGACACCTATAGGAGTATTTAACACAGCCAATCCACCCTAACCTGCACATCCCTGGATAATTTGGTACAATGTAACATGGCCAAACCACCATAAATTTCACATCACTGGACACTACAGGACAACTCAACATGGCCATCCAACCGAACCTACACATATCTGAATACTGTGGGACAATTTAGCATGGTGAAACCACCCAACCTGCAAATCCCTGGAGTCTAAGGGACAATTTACCACAGCCAATCCACCCTAACCTGCACATCACCAGACTGTGGGAGGATACCAACACATAGATGTGGCGTGTGTGTAAACAGACAGTCACTCGATGGTGGACTCGAATCCAGGCCTCTGCAGCTCTGAGGCAATAATGCTGCATAGCCCCTTAATATCTGACTGAACTTGGAGGTTTAATTGCATTGATCATTGTTAAACGTAATCAAGGTGGCGAATGGAATGCTGGCATTTATGTCTAGAAGACTGAAGTATGACAATGCAGCTGTTCTGCTGCAGTGATTCCAGACCCCGGTTAGACCCCTCTTGGAGCACTGTGAGCAGATCTGGGCCCTACACCTTAAGAAGTAAAGAGCAGCCATGGAGGGATTACGATGTAGGTTAACAAGAATGGTACCTGGATTTCAGAGTTAAAGTTATGAGGAGAGTTTACGCAAATAACACCTTTTTTTCACTGAAATTCAAAAGGTTGAAGGATGGCCTAATCAAAGCCAGCAGGGCTATTAACAGGAAGAGACAGGATCGATAAGCCATTTTCACTGTTTGGGGAGTCGAGAAGAAGGGAGGATAGGGTGAGGGTTAGGACCAAGCGTCCTGAAGAGACGACCCCTTGTGGTTATTGCGACGCATTGGCACCCTCTCGTGACCTCCTCCGGCACTGCAGATGTGTATGTCTTGGATAATTTGCTCCTGTCTGCTGTTCTTTGCATTAATTCTAAATTGTAGACGTTGTTTCTAGACGAAATTAATTTTAAAAAATAATGAATGGAAATAGAGATGTACACACACCCAGACACACGCCCACACACACGCATACACACATCATATATTTTATATATATACAAAGAGAGATACAATCGAGATTGCTTTGTGTCTCTGAGACTGCATAAAACTTTGGCTTAATTGTGACATGGATATGAGGTCTCTTTGCCCGTGTGTGTGTGCGTGTGTATGTGTGTGTGTGAGTGTGAGAGAGAACTGGTCATGTTTAACCTGTGGATCACCCTGCCTAAGATGAGGGGAGATTTTTTGAAGATTAATCCTACATGATAACCTCTTCTCCTGACAAGCCATTAACACCATTCTGCATTCACAAATCAAATGCCTACTCAGTCGATTTGATTTATTTCAATTCAATTGTTCCAGTTCATCAGCGACCTTACTGAATATTGTGCATCTCAATTCTATCACTAGCTGTTAATTTCTTGTATTTGTAAAATCACATTAAGGTTTTGATTTTGTTGGCTAAACGAATCCCTCAAAGGAGTCACAACATAAAATTGGCTTTACCGTTAGACACTGGAACGTGTTATATCAACCCTGATCAATGACATATACTCTTTAATGAGGAGAATAGCTTGCATATTTCATTGGAATACGTTTACAAATGAGTTGTCAATTGTGCACACCAGCTAAAAATCTGACACATTCGGGGTGGAGCATTTTAGTACGGAGATGAGGAGACATTTCTTCACCCAATGTGAGGTGAGCCTGGATTTAATTATTATACTTGGCGCCAGAATGTTGAATGAGTTCAAGGGGCACCTTCATATATCATTTGGGGCGAATGGGATGAAATGCAATGGGGAGAAAACAGAATTAGACTATTGAGTTGGATGATCGACCATCATTGTGATGACTGGCAGAGCAGGTTCAAATGGCCCAATGGTATCTTCCTGCTACTATCTTCTATGTTTCTATGCATCTAAAATACTGAACATCTGATACCTGTGCACAATACTTGCATGTAAACAGTAAATATCAGCCATCTCACTCATAGTACTATTTTCCAGTGTGAGTATTCCGGATCCTTTAATTGACAAGTCATTTGTTAGAGCCCTTGCTGATTTTTAAAGGTATTGTCTTATTTTATTCATTGTTTTGTAATTTTCGATTTGGAGATGTGACCTGTGAGCTCTTCTTAAAATAGAAAACAAACAAGCAGTTAGAGATTTTTGAAACCATGCATGGAAAGAATTGTCGATTATTTCTTGGTGGATGATGCTCCATAGACACTTCAAGTCCAGAAAGGTCGTAGCAACAGCAAATGTTGAATGCTAACTGAGACAGATCGGGGAAACAGTTAGTAAAACAGGGAGTCGCCAGAGTTTGAATTGTGTTTTCGCAATAATGATTGCACTTAGTGTCATAGAGATGTAAAGCATGGAAACAGACCCTTCGGTCCAACCCCTTCATGCCGATCAGATATCCCAACCCAATCTCGTCCCACCTACCAGCACCCAGCCCATATCCATCTAAACCCTTCCTATTCATATACCCATCCAAATGACTCTTAAATGTTACAATTGTACCAGCCACCACCACTTCCTCTGGCAGCTCATTCCATGCAAGTACCACCCTCTGTGTGAAAAAGTTGCCCCTTAGGTCTCTTTTATATCTTTCCCCTCTCACCGTAAATCTATGCTCTCTAGTTCGGGACTCTCCAAACCCAGGGAAAAGACTTTGTCTATTTATCCTATCCATGCCTCTCATAATTTTGTAAACTACTATAAGGTCACCCCCTCAGCCTCTGACGCTCCAGGGAAAACAGCCCCAGCCTGTTCAGCCTCTCCCTGTAGCTCAAATCCTCCAACCCTGGCCACATCCTTGTAAATCATTTCTGAACCCTTTCAAATTTCACAACATCTTTCCGATAGAAAGGAGACCAGAATTGCACGCAATATTCTAACAGTGGCCTAACCAATGTCCTATACAACCGCAACATGACCTCACAAATCTTGTACTCAATACTCTGACAAATAAAGGAAAGCATACCAAACGCTTTCTTTGCTATCCTATCTATCTGCGACTCCACTTTCAAGGAGCTATGAACCTGCACTCCAAGGTCTCTTTGTTCAGCAACACTCCCTAGGACCTTCCCATTAAATGTATAAGTCCTGCTAAGATTTGCTTTCCCACAATGCAGCACCTCGCATTTATCTGAATTCAACTCCATCTGCCACTTCTCAGCCCATTGGCCCATCTGGTCCAGATCTTGTTGTAATCTGAGGTAACCCTCTTCACTGTCCACTACACCTCCAATTTTGGTGTCATCTGCAAACTTACTAACTGTACCTCTTATGCTCGCAACCAAATCATTTATGTAAATGTCAAAAAGTAGAGGACCCAGCACCGATCTTTGTGGCATTCCGCTGGTCACAGTATATGGACTTCTGTAAGGCGTTCGACAAGGTTCCCCGTGGAAGACTGATTAGCAATGTTAGATCTCATGGAATACAGGTAGAATTAGACATTTGGATACAGAACTGGCACAAAGGTAGAAGACAGAGGGTGGTGGTGGAACGTTGTTTTTCAGACTGGAGGCCTGTGACTTGTGAAAGCTACGGGTCAAATGTTGGTTTGCTCCCTGGTTGTCCTTTCTTTGCCTACTTAATGAAAGTTCACAGAATCGAATCTCAGTTATGAGAATCAAATGAATATATTTTGGAGTCTGCAGTAAGGTATCAGAAACTAAGCAAGTTACAATCTCAAGTGATAGTCATGTTATAGGTTGTAGAAGTAGTTAAGTGAACCAGGCTCTCATGTCACATTTTCTTTTCGTTATCATACATTCCTGAATGTGTCTGTGTATCTGCCTATCTTAGTGAAAGAATAGGGGCTATAATTGCAGAGGATAAGAAATAAAATGTAATACTTAACCTTAGATACTGATTAGGTACTGTATTGTTAATAAATTATTTTTATTTTGTTTGAGCTATAAACCTTATGCCTGATATTGGATTATTGACAAATTCTGTGACCGGTGAATCAAAATGTCTATTTAAGAAACAATGAGGTCAATGTTGAGTGTCATTGAGTATCTTCATTCAGCTGTATTGTGAATAAAGTGATTGGGAGGCTCATTTGATTTGGCAGTCAGTCATGGTATCATAACAAATGTAATGTATTCTGAGGACAACTTCCAGCATTGACTGTGATCTATGTAAGCCTTGGAAGCGCTTGAATAGAGGATGCTACAAGCAAGCCAAATGAAACTGCAGCCTTTCTGATTGTACCTCTACCTACATGGTGATCATGGCAACAACAGGTGTTCTGAGCATGATCACGAACGTAACTGTCCAACGCATTTGCAGTTATCACTTTATGTGTTCCTTCTTCTTCTCCACTGGAGTTTTCAAGATTGTTAAGTACATGAGTCAAGATTAGAGTGGTGCTGCAAAAGCACAACAGCTCAGGCAGCATCCGGTGAGCAGGAAAATTGACGTTTTGGACAAGTGCCCTTCATCAGGAACGAGAATGACATGAGCTCAGTCAACCTGTTAATGGCAGTGTGGTTCACTGACATGTTTACCTTGATAGATCTGTAGCTATATGTTGTAAGAGGCTGAAAACAAAGTACTGCAGAGTGAAAACAGCGGCTGCAGTTATATTGATCAACATTGCCCTGGTTTGCCTGGAGAACATAACCTTTTGGTTTGCATTTGAATCGAAATTAGTAACTGAACATTTACAGTGGGTTTGTGCAACGATTTGAACCTTTTCACTTCGCCACAAGGTGTAGCATTCTACTGGTTACATAGTATTTCAGTCCTTTGCCTTTCATTTTCTTTGATATTCTTATTTAATTGCTTAACAGCCAAACGTATTGTAGCAGCCAACAGAGCCCGCACGTCAGTGCAGGGACTCAATAGTGAGAATAAAACAGACCCAGAGATGGAGAGCTAAAGGAAGTCCATAATTGTATTCTTCTCTGTTACAGGCAGTTTTATCCTTCTATGGCTGACAACAGCAGTGAGTTTTTTTTTTCGTCTAGGAGAATAAGAAATATCACACTTTATTAAGGTGTTTATGCAACCCCTACTTACGTCGCCACTGAAACCGGCTACATGCCGATCTATTTCAATTCATACACAAATGTGTTCTTTCAGGCAGATGAAAAGCAAATTCAGGCAAGAGATGAATGAAGTATTATCATTTTCTTGGTCATTTATTCTGATATTGGCTACTCAAAATATAAAGTGAAAAGCAAATCCCTGCCTCAGAAAATTGTAATGGGGTGAAATAAATTTCTCATGTTCTCCTTCCTCCGATTACAAATAGAACGTTTCAATAAAGAATGATGCAAACTGTTCAGTCATGTACTATTTGTCGCGAATGGCAATAAATTCCTTACTTGTATCAAATTAAGTCAAACAAGGAAGGTAACAATTGACAATGAATCCATTACCATCATTAAACTCTTACTTGTTTACTCATCCACTGTGTTATTATCTATGTACCTGCCTAAACTGGCGCTGTGCCGATGTTTCTGCAAATTTGCTTTCAGAACAGATTAAGATTCATTTCTAAACTTCTCTGAAGCTTAACATGAGAGTGCATTCTCTGAAGCAATTGCCTGTTCCCTGGTCACTTGATATTCGATGGTTCCCATAAAATTACACAAACATGCGACATATCTCAGGCTCACTTAAAAGAAAAAGTAAAATGCAGAACTTTAGGATTGAGCAGGTAATTCAAATGATCTCTGAACATAACAAACAAGGATAAATTGTTAGCATTGTTCCTCTTAAAGGAGTGCCTCGGAAGGCAAAGATCAGTGGTCTTGTCAACGTAATTGAAAAGGTTCAGAACGCTGTAGTCAAAAAAAGGAAAATTATCGAACAGGAACAGGCCCTTCAGCATTCCAAGCCTGCGCTGAAACGAAGGCTCGATCATGACCTTTCGCCTATTTTCTGAGGATCTGTATCTGTTTAGAAACATCATAAATTCTGAAATCATGCACACTCCTACCACCTTTGCCGACAATATATTCCAGGCACCCATCAACCTCTGTGTCAAGAACATTCCACGCATATCTTCCTTAAAGTTTTCCCTTCTCACCTTGAACTTGTGACTCCTAGTAATTGAGTCACTCACTCTGGAATAAAAAAAGCTTCTTGCTATCCACCCAGTCAAACTCTCAACGTTTTGGAGACCTCAATAAGATTCCCCCAACCTCCATCCTTCTAATGAAGATAATCATCATTTGCAGCTAGCGCCCTCCATAGAAAGCAAGATCCTGGTGAACATTTTCTGTTCCCTCTCCAAAGCAAACATATTCCTTTGGTAATGTGGCGACCAGAACTGGATGCAGCATTCCAAATGTAATCATACCAAAGTGCTATACAATCATAACATGACATGCTTACACTTCTCGCAATACCCCGTGCGATGAAGGAAAACATGCCATATGCCATCTTGACCAATCCATCAACCTGCGTTGCCACCTTCAGGTACAATGAACCTGAGCACCCAGCTCTCTCTGCACACCAATTTTCTCCAGGGCTTTTCCATTCACCATATAGTTCACTCGTTTTGGATGTAGGTTTGCTCGCTGAGCTGAAACGTTCATTTCCAGACGTTTCGTTACCTCACTAGGTAACATCTTCAGTGGACCTCATGTGAAGCAATGCTGAAAATTCCTGCATTCTATTTATTTCTTTGAGTTTCTTTGGGTTGGTGATATCATTTCCTGTCGTGATGTCATTTCCTGTGTTGAAGTCACTTCTTATTCCTTTTCTCAAGTGGTGGTAGATGGGACATAACTCGATGTGTTTGTTGATAGAGTTCTGGTTCGAATGCCATGCTTCTAGGAATTCTCGTGCATGTCTTTCTTTGGCCTGTCCTAGGATGGATGTAAGTCCCAGTCGAAATGGTGTCCTTCCTCATCCGTATGTGAGGATACTCGTAAGAGAGGGTCATGTCTTTTTGTGGCTAGTTGGTGTTCATGTATCCTGGTGGTTAGTTGTCTGCCTGCCTGTCCAATGTAGTGTTTGCTACAGTCGTTGCACGGTATTTTGAAAATGACGTTAGTTTTGCTGATTGTCTGTATAGAGTCTTTCAAGCTGCTGTTTTAGTGTGTTTAGTGTGTGTTGGAAAAGCAAACAGAAAACTAGCCACCAGGATACATGAACACCAACTAGCCATAAAAAGACATAACCTATCTCACTAGTATCCTCACATAAGAATGAGGAAAGACACCACTTCGACTGGGACAATACATCCATCCTAGGACAAGCCAAACAAAGATGCGCACGAGAATTCCTAGAAGCATGGCATTCCGACTGTAACTCTATCAAAAAACACGTCGAGTTAGACCCCATCCACCACACCCCTGAGAAAAGGAAGAGGAAGTGACTTCATCACAGGAAATGACATCACCAACCCAAAGAAATCCAAACATATAAATAGAATGCAGACATTTTCAGTATTACCTCGCATGACGTCCATTGAAGATGTGACCTGGTAAGGTAAAGGAACGTCTGGAAACGAAACTTTCAGCTCAGGGAGCAAACCTACATCCAAAACCTCAACTTGAGCTACAAATCTTCTCAAAACTCGATAAGTTCACTCGTGGATTGGATCTGCCAAATCCATTTGGTTGGATTGAACTACATCTGCTATTTATTTGCCCAAGTTCCAATCTATCGACATTCTTCTGCATTTCTGACAGTTGCGGTCACAGTCTGCTGCTCCACCAATCTTAGTGTCATCTGCAAACTTGCAAATCAGACCACCTATACATTCCTGCAGATCATTTTTACATACCACAAACATAAGTGATTCCAACACGGATTCATGTGGAAAACCACTTGTCATAGAACATAGAACATTACAACGCAGTACAGGACCTTCGGCCCTCGGTGTTGTGCCGACCTGTCATACCAATCTGAAACCCATCTAACCTACACTATTTCATATACGTCCATATGCTTGTCCAATGTTGACTCAAATGTCCTTAAAGTTGGCGAATCTACTATCATTGCAGGCAAAGCATTCCATACCCTTCCTACTCTCTGAGTAAAGAAACTATCTCTGACATATGTCCTATATCTATCAGCCCTCAATTTAAAGTTATGCCCCGTCGTGCTCGTCATCACCATACTTGGTAAAAGGCTCTCCCTGTCCACCCTATCTAACCCTCTGCTTATCTTATATGTGTCTATTAAGTCACCTCTCAACCTTCTTCTCTCTAACGAAAACAGCCTCAAGTCCCTCAGCCTTTCCTCGTAAAACCTTCCCTCCATACCAGGCAACATCTTAGTAAATCTCCTCTGCACCCTTCACAAAGCTTTCACATCCTTCTTACAATGCGGTGACCAGAACTGTACACAAGGCTCCAATTGTGGCTGCACCAGAGTTCTGTACAGCTGTAGCATAACCTCATGGTTCCAGAACTCGATCCCTATATTTATAAAAGCTAAAACACTGTATGCCTTCTTAACAACCCTGGCAACCTGGGTGGCAACTTTCAAGGATCGGTGTATATGGACACCAAGATCTCTCTGCTCAACTACACTACCAAGAATCTTACCATTAGCCCAGTACTTTGCTTTCCGGTTACTCCAACCAAAGTGAATCACCTCACACTTGTCCTCATTAAACTCAATTTGCCACCTCTCAGCCCAGCTCTGAAGCTTATCTATGTCTCTCTGTAACCTACAACATCCTTCGTCACTATCCACAACTCCACCGATATTAGTGTCAGCTGCAAATTTACTAACCCAACCTTCTATGCCCTCATCCAGGTCGTGTATAAAAATTACGAATAGCAGTGGACCCAACACCGACCCTTGCGGTACACCATTAGTAACTGGTCTCCAGGATGAATATTTCCCATCAACCACCACCCTCTGTCTTCTTTCAGCAAGCCAATTACTGATCCAAACTGCTATACTTCCCACTATCCCATTCTTCCGCATGTTGTACAATAGTCTACTGTGGGGAACCTTGTCGAACGCCTTGCCGAAATCGATATACACCGCATCAATCGGTTTACTCTCATGTACCTGTTTGGTCACCTTCCCAAAGAACTCAATACGGTTTGTGAGGCTCGACCTTCCCTGCACAAATCCTAATCAAATTATTCTTTTCTAGATGATTATAAATCCTACGTCTTATAACCTTTTCCAGCACTTTACCAACAACTGAAGAAAGGCTCACTGGTCTATAATTACAAGGGTTGTCTCTACTCCCCTTCTTGAACAGGAAAACCGCATTTGCTATCCTCCAGTCTTCTGGCACTATTCCTGTAGACATTGACGATTCAAAGATCAATGCCAATGGCTCGGAAATCTCCTCCCTGGCTTCCCAGAGGATACTGGGATAAATCCCATCCGGCCCAGGGGACTTATCTATTTTCACACTCTGCCGGATTTCTAATACCTCTTCCTTGTGGATCTCAATCCCACCTAGTCTAGTAGTCTGTATCTCAGCATTCTACTCGACAACATTGTCGATTTCTAGATTGTATACTGTCGAAAAATATTAATTTAATGCTTCCCCAATCTCCTCTGGCTCCACACACAACGTCCCATAATTATCCTTGATTGGTCCTAATCTTAGTCTCGTCATTCCTTTATTCCTTAAATACCTATAGAAAGCCTTAGCCTTCACCCTGATACAATCCGCCAACAACTTCTCACGTCTCCTCCTGCCTCTTCTGAGCTCTATCTTTAAGTTTTTCCTGGCTACATTCCTGGCTGTATTCCTGATGAAGGGCGTTTGCCCGAAACGTCAATTTTACTGCTTCTCGGATGCTACCTGAACTGCTGTGCTTTTCCAGCACCACTCTAATCTAACTTGTAACCCTCAAGCGCCCTAACTGAGCCTTCACATCTCATCCTAACATCAGCCTTCTTCTTCCTTTTGACCAGATATACAACTTCCTTCGTAAACCACGGCTCCTGCGCTCTACAGCTTCCTCTCTGCCATACAGATACATACTTATCTAGAACACACAGGAGTCTTTCCTTGAATAAGCTCCACATGTCCAAGGTGCCCATCCTTTGCAGTTTCCTTCCCCATCCTATGCTTCCTAAATCTTGCCTAATCGCATCGTAAATGCCTTTCCCCAGTTGTAACTCTTGCCAAGTGGTATACACCTATCCCTTTCTATCAGTAAAGTAAACATCACAGAATTGTGATCGTGATCACCAAAGTGCTCACCTACGTCCAAGTCTAACACCTGGCCGGGCTCATTACCCAGTATCAAATCTAATGTGGCTTCGCCCCTTGTTGGCCTGTCTATATACTGTGTCAGGAAGCCCTCCTGCGCACACTGGACAAAAGCTGATCGTATTATAGTGTTCCCAGTCAATATTTGGAAAGTTGAAGTCCCCCATGACAACTACCCTGTCTCTCTCACTCCTATCGAGAATCATCTTTGCTATCCTTTCCTCTATATCTCTGAAACTATTCGGAAGCCGATAGAAACCTCCCAATAGCAGAACCCTCTCCTTTCCTGTTTCTAACCTCAGCCCATGCTACCTCAGTTGACGAGTCCCCAAACATCCTTTCTGCAACTATAATACTGTCTTTGACCAACAATGCCACACCTCCCCCTCTCAAACCATTTTGTCTGTTCTTTCTGAAACATCTAATTCCTGGAACCTGCAACAACCATTTCTGTCCCTGCTCTATCCATGTCACCGAAATGGCCACAGCATCGAAGTCTCAGGTTCCAACCCATGCTGCAAGTCCACCCACCTTATTCTGGATGCTCCTGGCGTTGATGTAGACACACTTCAAACCAACTTCTTGCTTGCCGGTGCCATCTTGCGTCCCTGAAACTTGATTTTGGACCTCCCTACTCTCAACCGTTTCTATCCTCGTACTACAATTTTGGTTCCCAGCCCCCTGATGGATTAGTTTAAACTCACCGCAATAGCCTTAACGAATCCCACCCCCCAGCCTAGGATATTGAGACCCCTCTGGTTCAGATGAAGACCATCCTGCTTGTAGAGGTCCCACCTACCTCAGTAAGAGACCCAATTATCCAAGAATCCAAAACCCTCCATCTTGCCACGTGTTCAACACCTCTCTCTCCTTATTCCTCGTCTCACTAGCACGTGGCACGGGCAACAAATCAGAGA
Organism: Chiloscyllium plagiosum; assembly: GCF_037043375.1. Classification (NCBI taxonomy): domain Eukaryota; kingdom Metazoa; phylum Chordata; class Chondrichthyes; order Orectolobiformes; family Hemiscylliidae; genus Chiloscyllium; species Chiloscyllium plagiosum. Next base: position 18,557,507 of record NW_028270178.1, on the reverse strand, counting down.
TAACAATTCTGTTCTTCCAAGCTCTAAGCTTCCATCCTAGCTGCCAGAATTTCTGCTTTAAATCCCCATCTCTCTTCCTGCCGATGTCGTTGGTGCCTATGTGGACCACGACTTGGGGCTGCTCCCCCTCCCCCTTAAGGATTCCAAAAGCACGATCAGAGACATCATGAACCCTGTCAAATGGAAGGCAACACACCAACCATGAGTCTCTCTCGTCGCCACAGAACCTCCTATCTGTCCCCCTAACTATAGAGTCCCCAATGACTACTGCTCTGCTCCTCTTCCCCCTTCCCTTCTGAGCAGCAGGGACAGACTCTGTGCCAGAGCCCTGTGCCCCAGTGCTTTCCCCTGGTAAGTCGTCCCCATCAACAGTATCCAAAATGCTATAATTATTGTTGAGCGGAATGGCCACAGGGTATCCCTGCACTGCCTGCCGGTTTCGGTTCCTTCACATGACTGTAAGCCATCTGCCTTTTTCTTGTACCTGAGAAGTAACGACGTCCTTGCAACTCCTCTCAATAAACCCCTCTGCCTGCCAAATGATCTGAAGTTCATCCAGCTGTAGCTCTAGTTCCCTAACGCGGTTTTCGAGGAGCTGGAGTTGGGTGCACCTCCCGCAGATGTAGTCAGCAGGGACACGAGTAGTGACCCTAACCTCCCACATTCTGCTGGAGGAACAGTCAACTGCCCTCACCTCCATTCCCACTATTCTAAATTCCTAAAGAGACTGTTGAAAAATAATGAATAAAAAATAAACTCGTTACCTTACCAACCTGGCGCACAGAACCTTTTTTTATTGGTTAGAGGAGGAGGATGGATTGGAGACGCTACCCGAGTATTGTTTCGAGTAACGCAGCTATATAAATATATGTCTTCCCACAAGTCCTTTGCTCCTCCCTCGCACTCTCAGCAAATGGAGGCCCCGACACCTGAAGTAAGGTTTTTAAACAGTTAGACTCATCTTCCCAGAAGTCCTTCGCTCAACCCTCGCACGTCTCACGAACAGCATTCGGTTTTTCACATTAGAGCAACACTAGCATATAAAAGATAGAACAGATCTTTGATATGGTAGGAATTATGGACACCCTTCCTCTATATATTCTACCCAGTTCTGTTACAATATTAGAGATCGATACGAGACTCGATCCTCATTTTCTCAAATCCCAGTGAATTTAATTGCAACTGATCAAGTTAGTCCGACCACATTAGGAATCAGACTACTAATGCTTCGCTGACAATGCCTCTCCTCATGTGTGGAGACCAAACATGACATTCTAGGTGCAACCTCACCAATGTTCGCCTAATTCTAGCATAAAATCTGTGTTCAGGTAATTGCATCCTATTTCACCTCGCCTCGTAATCTGTTAAGGTATGGATGGCAGAGAACTAGCCAAATTCCACTATTTTAATGTTAAAAGTATCAATTTATTCTTTACCTACAAAAGTGAACATTGAGCAACAACTATTTATAACTCTAAGCCTCCTCTTACCTACCTCCCACTCTATTGCAATATACTGATATAATAAAAAAAACGACTAAATTTACATTATGTCATTTCCTTTTTCACCACCAGCTGCGTTTGCACACTTAACAATTTGTTAATGACTTGTTTGAAGAATAAATAGAATGGAGAGATTCTTGTTTTAGATCATTCAATAAGAATTATGGCGACTGTTTATATTATTTTGGACTGGCTATAGACAAACAAGAAGTCGTTTCCTTCTTTGAATTAAGTTTTATTTTGGTTCGTGGTGCATTACCAAATGTCCTCAGGCCATCGTAAGAAATTAGTTACAATGGGCTTGTGTTAAGTCTGTTTAGGATCGTTATCCTGGAAAATTATACAACTGAGGAGGAAAATGGAGCTTTAATTTATCACAACTCTCAGAAGTATTTATTTACAGGGCGACCTTTTAACACAACGAGAACATATTACTAATAAAAGGGTAGACATGAAACATTTGCAGAGAACGTTGATCAGAAGGTCAGAGAAATCAGGGAAAAGAGTACTTCAGTAAATGAGTGAATGCATTAAAATCACACTCAAGGCTGATAATACGAGTGGAAATTTCAGTTACAGTAAGTGTTATGATATGGCGGTGAACCCTGGTGCTAATTAAACCAAACACACAAATATAAAGCTTTGCCTGGGAGTGTGGTCGAGGCAACTTCGGTTGAGGCATCCAAGAGGGCTTGAGATGAATATTCAAATATAAGCAGCGTCCAGGTTTAATGGAAAATGGAACGAGATTGGAAAGAAAGCAACATCCTCAGAAAGTATAATAAGTCTGAGGTGGAACATTTCATTCCAATGAGCATTGGAAAATTGTGTTAAGTAACGATTACAATTCTTAAGGAGATGCATGTGCAAAGAGGTCTGGATGCATATGCGCGTGAATTGTTCAAAATCGTCACAGAGTTAAAGAAATTTCTTATAAACGCATGTAGTATCGATAGGAGTAAGGATTACAAGAGCACGGAGTGTATTATTGACTCTCAGCTACAGAACCACTTACAGATCTTTATTCCATTTTGGAAGAATGCGAAGGCATTAAATAGAGTGCAGAGCACGTTTAGAAGAAGGTTTGAAGAAGAAAGTGAATCACACAAAGTACAGAGAATTCAAATGTTACACGAAAAATGCAGGAAAATGGAGATAAGAAGAGTCATATCAGCCATGATGCGATTGAACGCTGGAGCCGCCTTGAATGATGTACGTGATCATATTTCTTATGACCTTGTAGTCTTCAAGTGTTTTGGCATAACTCAATACATTCCCTGTCAGTATGTTGGAGGTGCTTGCAATTGGAATATTAATAAGGCATCAAATGATTCGGCAAATGACAGCAGGTTGGAAATTGACATGTTACCAACATGCCAAGAGAAGAGGTTGAGTCACAACGGACTGAATGGTCTATCTGTGCACTGTTAGAGTTCAAATGCAATTTCACAATCACAAGAGGTCATGCTTCAGGTGCCTCGACCTTTAAAATAGCACAAACAGTGCAGAAAATAATCCAGGGGCTAATGAGATCCTGGCCATTATATTGAGAGCGTGGGATATATGGATGCAGAAGTTACGCTGCAGTTGGACAAAACCCTGGTTAGACTCCACTTGGAGAGTATGAGCAGATCTAGGCATCACAATCTAGCTTGGACTTTGGAGGGAGTACAACGTAGGGAAACGAAAATTATAAGTTGACATCAAGGGTAAGTTATGAGGTTAGATTGTATGCATTACGCCTGTTTTCCCAAGAATTTTGAATGTTGAATCGTGATCATATGAAGTCTTCACAATTTAAGAACGAAATACGCAAAATATTAACAGGAAATTGCGAAGTATATAAAAATGAACTGTTTCCACCGTTGGAAATTCTCAAACTAAGAGGCATCAACGAAGAATTAGTGCTGAACTGTTCAAGAGGGATGGTAAGAACACTTCTCTACACAAAGGGTAAGACTTCTGTCGAAATTTCTTTGAAAATGGCATCAATACTGGATCATTTGTTAACTTCAAATCAGAGATGATTTTTTTTATTCAGCAAAGATATTCGTGGAAATGAGGCAAATGCGACTATATAGAGTGAGACCATAGACTAGCCATGTTCTCAATGAATGGCCAAATAGGCTCAAAGGTGTTGAATGGCATCCGCCTGCTCCTATGCTCCTATATTTCTTGCATTAAAAGTCCCTCCGCTGTCTTCCACGCACTCTTTGTACTCCCAACACGTCCACTGTTTGTGGAACCCCATGTCGCACCACAGGAGTCTCTGTTCCTCTGAAACTGGTGCTGACGTACTGATCCACTGGAAGCTGTGCCGAATGATCCCCCTTCATTGAATGAAATTGTAAAACTGATGTCCCATCAACGTTCGAATCCTGCAATCACTGTAATGTTGCAAATATTCACACATTAATCCTGGTATCATGCACTTTGAATACCTCTGTTCCTATGTATGTTCCTCATAGAACCCTCTACCATGAGCACAATAATACCATGCTCATACATAATTAATCTAAGCAGTTGTAGACACTTTGAATATGCATCAATTGGGACTTCAGATGTTTCTAATCATTCTAATCAGAGATGTTATTGCACAGTCTTGGATCCAGTTGGTGTTGAATCCAGGCATAGACGTAGGAAGACTGTCACTGTACCACAAGAGCTCGAGGGCAGTGACGTTTGATGTAATTAGTAATTGAAGATATACATTTGTTGGGTCAAAACCAATCACCTAACTATTAATATCCGCTAATATAGCAGTTGGTATGCATATTTAAATGTGCAGGTAGCCTTACAGATTCCCCATGAATTCATTAAAAAAATGACTGCAATTTGTACCCGAAGATGAAGGAATGTTGTAGAAGTGATGTTGTAATGTATGGTGGTAGAGCCAGGAATATCATTGTTTAACAGGCCATGAGAAATTTAAAATGGACATATGCAAAATTACCTTCTTCACTGCCTAGCTTGGAACCCCGTGAGAAAAGGATCCGAAATACAAACCGACTCTGTTCGAGATAGGCAATCATTCATGGAAAGTAACCAAGTTAATTTTTCTTTTCAATATCTGTGGTAAAAGTGAATGCATGATGAAAGTATGGAGCCTGAGAAGCACTGATGTTCTGAGAAAGTTTGGTACAAGTTCACTGTATGTACACTGGTCTCTTAAGATGACAGAACAGGTAGATACTGTTGTTGGATTTTAAAAAAGGATATTCTTATCCATATTCTTATCAGCCGAGATTTAGAGCAGGGAGGTTGTGCTGAAATTGTATAGAATGTTTTTGAGTCCAGAGCTCGAATAAGGTAGTCAGTTCTGGAGCCCACATTTTAGGAAGCACAGATAGCACTTGAGAGGGCGCTGAGGATATTGACCAGGATGTTGCCTGGGCTGGAGAGTTTCAAATGTGAAGAGAGGTTAGACAGTTTTTTTGAAGAGGCAGAGGAGATTGAGTGGATCGAGAAGTATCAACACGTGAGAGGCATAGAGAGCGTGGGCAAGAATTATTTGTTGCCCTTCATGGAAAGATCAATATCCGGGGGCATCAATCACAGTTAAGGGTCTGAATGTTTCGAGGAGATATAAGCAGAAATATGTTTTTCATCCGAAGGATGTTGGGAATATGGTACTCTCTGTCTGCGAGGGTGGTAGAAGTAAAGACCCACATAATATTTAATAAGTATTTAGATTTGGATTTGAGTTGCTGTGTGGGTTAAAGAGGTTGGGGATATACTGACTGAGTTGTGAAGGTTATCTCATTGAAGCATACAAGATTCTTAAGCGAACTTACACCATCAGCCCTGATGGGATATTTCCCCTCCTCCCACCTACTTCATCAAAGAGTTTTTGACCACACAGCATCGTGTCAGAACTAAGGGGCATCGATTCAAACGTTGAATGAGTGGGACTTTCTTCTCTCAGATGGTTGGGAGTAATTGGAACTCATTGTCACACAGAACTCTGACGGCAAAGACCTTCTGTTCATTTAAGGCTGATAGAGATACTTGTTCACTTGGAGAATCATCGGATCTTGGGAACAGGTAGGAAAGTGCACGGGAGGAATGTCAGATTAGATGTGACTTTATCGCATTGGGAAATGTTTTGAGGAGCCAAGTGACCTGCTCTTGCAGCCTCGACACGTGGTTTTATTGCTAATCAACGCAACTGTCCTCTCACGTATTTCATTATTTGAGTAATCAACAATTTGAATAATGTATCTTCACGCGATTGACCAAAACAATACCATGCATATGAGTTTAAAAGTGAAAACCCTACACCCACTGTTCATACATAAGAGAAGTCGTCAATTCCTTTGAGGGTGGGAGAGCAGTTAAATGGAAGATGCTGCTTCAGGCACTGCTGAACACCTGTCTGTGTTACTCATGTCCAAAAGATTACATCCCTCCTCAGTAAAATGGAACACCCAACGATACTGCTCAAAAAGGAGATTAATTATCCAATTCTTGCAACCATTGTTGTCCTGGTGAGCCCTGTTTTAGCTTTCCATTGTCAATTTGTGTGAATTGCTTCTCAATTCCAAACTAATCTTGAAAAATTGTGATGTTTCTCAGATCTCACCATTGCCTGCATTGCTCGCAAGGAAAAGCTTTTCACTGTGCCTCGGTACACGTGACAATAAATTCAATTCAGTTCAATTCAGTGCATTGGTAGACGTCTCCAGTACAGACCTATCAAACATTTTGCTTCTTTTACTGAAACTTTGAATTTGCAGAAGTTAACATATTTTCGAGATTTGCAAAGTGTTAAAAGGAACTGAGGAAGTAGGTGTGGACAGGATGGTTACTCGTGTGGGGCAGTCTGGATCGAGAAGTCGTAAGGTTTGAACTGGTGTGAAAGATTTTAAATATAGGTGAGGAGAAATTGCTTTTCCCAAAGTACCATGAATCTGTGGGATTCAATGCATCAGACTGTGGTGGAAACTAAGACATTAAGGAGAAAATAGCCAGATTTGTAAGTCGTCAATAGTTTGAAAGGTTATGGAAATAGAGCTGCAAATTGAAGTTGACGCTGATATGAGATCAGTTACGATCGCATTCTATGGCACAACAGTTTCAAGGGGCTAAACGACTTTCTCCTGCTCCCAGTTCTTATATTTTCAGAAAGATTAACTCTCGGCTGTTTCGACCCTTTTCTCGACAAGGCTCTCATTATAATGTTTTAAAAGATATTCCTCATGTCGATTTGAAAAGAAAACTGTCTTATTGCCCTGGTCTTTTAAAAGCACAAGTGCAGCAAATGCACATATGGGAAATTAAATCCCTAATTAGTCGAATGGTAATTTTAATTTACCCTTAGTGTTTGTTCCAGTGCATGAAATGTAGCGATCTTATACACGTTATATGGAGTAAATTTCATTTCACCCCCCCACCTGCCCCTCCCCCCCCCCCCCCCCCCCCCCCCCCCCCCCCCCCGCCGCCCCCAAGTTATGCATTTAGCTTCCACTACTTCCTTCTTAACTACACTCTGGTGCAATGGTCAGTCACATTACTCATGTGCATTTTCTATTTTTGTGTATTCAAGCATCTTCCTTTTTTGTTTTTTCACTCGTGGCATGTAATTGTCACTCACTGTACCAACATTTATTGCCCTTCCCATCTTCAACCGCTGCAGTCTATGTGCTGTAGGTAGAACAACAATGCCCTCAGGGAGGAGATCCAAGATTTTTGCCAATTGTGGACAGGTTTTGCGGAGTCAGTAACTGGCTAACTTTCTGCAGTAAGTCTCTGCTCTAACCTGCTCTTGTCGTCAGTTGACTTTCAAAGCGAGTCCATTGTGAATGAGACAGAACAATCCACAATATTTTGATTTCGATTTGTCGAATACTTTCACATTTTTATACGCTATCAATGACAAAATATGAGCCAGAAGTAATTTGGAATGTCGTTTCAGTATTTAAAGTAAAACATTATATAAGATGTACAATGTGTAAATAGGCAATTTGGCCCATCAAATCCACACCGATTCTCCAAAGAGCATCCCACCCAGAGTCACCCAACCTCACTACGTTTCACATGGCTAATCCCTCAAACCCATACATCCCTGGACACAACAGGCAATTTAGCACTGCCAGTCCACATTAACCTGTACATCGTTGGTCTCTGGGATGAAACCCATGCAGAGACGGGGACAAGATGCAAACTCCACACAGGCAGTCACCCGAGGACTGAGATCAAACCCAGATCATTAGCACAATGAAGCACTAGCATTGATCACTGGCCCACCATGCCGACCAAACACACTACCATTTTCATCTCTCTACAATCCAAAGACGTGTTGAAATCTCGATACTTCATGAATTGCTAGGGGAAGGCCCTATACTGCTATGAGAACAGGATTTCAAACATTTAAATCTTCATTCAATAATCTCTTATTGAGACTTGATTATCCTACTCTGAACATAAATAGGTGTTCCCAAAATAAAGTGACTTTTTTCGTTTTGAGCCACGCCAATTTTTTTTAGAATGTTATTTTCCTTTTATAATTTATACCACCCATGTACCAGATACAAGAAACCCTTGAAAACCTCTGGCCTTTATTTCAGTTGCTTGGAAATATCTTTCACGCATTCCTTAAAAATTCACTACACTCCCGATTGAGTATTCTCTCCCAGATGCAATAATACAAGATTTCAATATTGCTTAACATCTGCAGGTACAATATAGCAACACATCAGGCTTGCTTAAACAGTACCTTCTAAGCAGGTGACATTAGCTGCCCTGAAGTAGAGTCCATGCACGAGACAAATAAACTACGTGTAATCGATATTGTTTCCCTCATTTTCACTGGTGACCCTTCTTGCATTCCTTTCCTTAACCTTTTATGAGAGTAGCTTCATCAACATGAAATGTGGAGTCCAAGTTTGTCGCTGCCCATCATCACCTAAAGCCCAATTTGGTTGCCAACAGCAGCCCAAAGCATGGAGAATTGCATTCTCGAAAAGTAAATAATAGACAGCACAGGAATGAAGAAGTCAGTTTAATGTCACTGTTTAAAATCCTTTTCTTATCGATAATGCTGTTATCCAAGCCAATTTCCCTTACTGAAATTCTTGTACCTGACTTGGTTTTAAAACAGAACAAAACCCCATGCCACAAGCCCTGTGTTAAACATTTTATTATGTCCTTTGTCTCCACATTCCGCACGGAAACATGGCTTCTGCTATCTGAATTCCCGGCCATTGGAATGTGCCTCATCTGCAAGTAACACAGCTGTTCTTTATGCATGACGTTTTTCCCCGCAGTTATTCTTTGCAACTATATTTTTGCGTTTCTCACGGATTTGCCTCTATCATTCTATTGGTCATAGTTGCTTTGAACAATGCACTTCCTTCTTCGGTTTGTTTCCTGCGCTGATCATTGTCAATTGAAATCTATTTCTGTGATGACCACTCTACGCAACAGTTCCCTTATTCATTCCTTACTACCAAATTCCTGTATAATCCCCTTTTGGACAACATTCTTGTCTGCGAAGGTTAACTGATTAAATTTCAGAAACTTCTCCCTCATTTCCTTTGAAGCTCTTTGTAAGCCAGTATGAATTGAATAAGGGCTGAAGAAGGGCTTATGCCCGAAACGTCGATTCTCCTATTCCTTGGATGCTGCCTGACCTGCTGCGCTTTTCCAGCAACACATTTTCAGCTCTGATCTCCAGCATCTGCAGCCATCACTTTCCCCTGTATGAATTGAATAGCTAAGGACCCTGAATGAAACACTAGAGCATCTGTATTACGTGCAAAACGTACTGACAGTCAGAGTTTGACTGGGACAACACTACTATTATAAGACAAGCCAAACAGAGAACAGCCAGGGAATTCATAGAGGCATGGCACTCATCCACTGATTCAATCAACAACCACATCGACCTGGAACCAATATACCAGCCACTGCAGCGGACAGCTGGAACTGACAACCGGAAGCGGCAGATTCAAACCACTACAAACGCCGGAGACACGATCACAGAAGCGCTTCACAGGAGGCTCCCAAGCACTGAGGATGTCACCTAGACAGGGGACGAAACATCTGCAACATAAATTCCCAGCTTGTCGAACAGAGCCACAACAACGAGCACCCAAGCTACAAATCTTCGCACAAACTTTGAACTTTATTAAACATTAAATGTATTTCCATAGATCTGACTAATTTATCGAGAAGTACCAATAGTTTCTGCTTCCATTAGAGGCACCTACGTCCGCAGAATATCATTTTTGAGCTTGAGTAGATGATCCCCTTTCGTCTCAAAAACTTCTCAGTTTCTAACAGGGCAATACATTGCAGAATACCTAATGACACCTTATTTGCCATTGTCTTTGCCCAACATTTCCAAAGTTTTAATTCTGATTTATTTTCGTTTGGAACTGTTAAACAAACATTCCATCTTTCTTTTAAAGAATGAATCTGTGATTATATAATCAAGAAATCATTATTATTTCTGCTTGTATTTCACCAGATTGTTCAAGCTTCATAAAGTTCCAAGTTGACAGTCTTCTCTCTCATCAGAGATTCATTTGGTCCTCCGTTTTGCACTCTGAGTGAACAGTCACCTCATTTGGACAGTTTCCCGACGATGATACATTTGTCCCTGTCACATTCATTGCAGATGAGTAGACATCAGCAGAAATGGAAAAAGGTTTCCTGACCCTTGATTCCCTTCGCTCAGATGCGCTGCCTTCTGAGCTTTTCATCAATATTTATCCTGGTCCCTTCCATAAACTAAGGCCATTGGCAGGAGACAGCAATTAAGTCGCCTCAACGTCCCCAACGTATTTTACTTTCAGTTTTCTTGTAACAGATATCTCGCCGTGCGTTAGGTCAAAATCTATCACTAATTGTACAGAAGCAACGTAGGGACACAAGCATCTTAGACTTAAGTTACTCATCCTTCTCCGCAATCATCATTGCTATGCAGTTCACCCCCATAATACTAAGCTTATAAGACGTTCGATTTACAGTAATAAATCGTTTCAAAGTTTATAAGTATTCACCCAATACTTCGACCACTCAAACAAATTGCATTTTTGTTGCAGTTCGCTTTCTATATCTAACTTCATAAAATTGCCGTATGTCTTGCGGTGGAGAGGGCAAGGCATCTCCAATTTAGTAAACTGAAGATTTTGGTAAGTCATATGTCAGGAAGATATTTCTTTGGGTTGATTGATTTTTCTTCACAGATCTTTGTGTGTTGCAATGTAGTTCACATTCGTGTACATTCGAGATTCAGATGTTCAGACTGATGTGTTCCTCTCCCCAACCTGTAGGCGAGGAGATGGCCTGGTGGGATTAGCCCAGCACTGTTAATCCAGAGATTTGAATAATAGTCCTGAGATCTTGGCTCGAATCTTGCTGTGACGGGTATTGGCTTTCGAATCCCATGTAAAACTGGGGTTAGGATTCTCGTGATCACTTTGCACCTAAGACTGACTGTTATAAAAACTCCTATAGTGCATTCATGCCCTCTAGGGAAGGAAACTGCTCTGATCTATATGTGACTCCAGATCTACAGCAATGTGGTTGACACTTTAACTTCTCACTGGCACTATGAATGGGCATTAAATGCTGGCTTAGCCAGTGTCACCCTCGGCGGCTGAAGGAATGTGAAAAGGAAGGAAAATAATTATCTGCAGGAAAAAGGTATGTTGGTTTCCATAATTCCTTTGCCAATGATGATACATCATTGGGTCCTGATCAAATATGTCATAATATGTGGAGCTGTGCTTTCTTTATAAAAGTCGTGTTTCTGTCAATTGAATGCTCATAAGAAGCTGGACTCAGAGAATAGCAATGAATATTAATATGATTCAAGGATGTTCTCTGGAAGAATTTTCATGCCAAAATTAACTTGCGAGTTAAATGAACAAACCAACTTTATATTGTGAGGAGTTGTAGAATTCATATGACTGAGGTGGCAGAAAGTGTTATGGATACAGTTACACTGGGAATAGAACTAAACAGATTTACTAGATTGTTGCTTCGGCTCCAGACTTCAAAGGAATAGAGATTGGATAGACTGAGGTTCCAGTGTCAAAGCAAAGGAGATTTAGTGGGAAATGATTAAGGTCGATCAGATGATGAATGATGTAGACAGATGAGAAGGGAAAACCTTTCCAATTAATGAAGGGATCAATGGCAAAAATGCATAGGTTTAAAGTCAAGGGGAAGGAGGTTAAGATTTAAAGTGTGGGGAAAAGATCAACAAAGCATGGTGGGACTTTGGAATTCACTATTAGTAAGGTGTTACAATCAGAAATACTCATAATATTTAAGAAATAATCGGATGCCAACGCATGCAAGTCAATGGACCAAGAGCTAGAAAATTGGATTAAAATGGTTTGATATGGTTTTTGTTTTGACTGATGAACACTCGATGCACTGAGGAGCTTTTCTTTCTGCTGTAGACCTCTCTCATTCCATAACGTTCATTGACACTTTCAATATCAGAACTTGAAACTAATCTGAGTAAAACATACGTCAACTGGGGTGAAGGGCGATTGTTAATTCTTAAACAATACATGAAATCAGGAATATCCAGATTTTGGTATTTACATATGTATAGTTACTTGGTTAACCACTAATGGTTCATTTGTGCGTTGATATTTTTAAATGAAATTGTGACAGTGTCCCGTTCCTCTATTTTTCTTATAGCAAACATGATGATGATTGTAATTCCTCTGCAAGAAAACTGCAGTCTCTCTAAAAGTATCTCTGCCTAATGGTTGTCATGGCAACAGCAGACTTACTGGTCGTAATCAATCATATAATTTTTTAATATGGTTGTTATGTATCAAATTCCAAATTATTTTCTGCTTCATATGCGTATTGTAAGTTTAATTTTTACGTGGGTTCTGTTATGCTCAGTTCATCAATCTGGTTCACAGTCGTTTTCACTTTCGATCATGTAATCATAATTTGCTGTCCAATATTTAAGACAATGTATCGTACTGTGAGAATTCCAGTCACAATATTAACCGTGAACTGTGTCCTCATGTAATTGATTTTTTTTTTGAGAGGGGCAATTGACCAGGCCGGGCTAGAGCAGTCTGGTTTGGCACAGAGATGAAATGAATTTTTAGAGGCCCTTTGTTTATATGTAAACAAATGAGACTTCAGGCCAATGTGGTCATGTTTTACATAAAACATAGAACATAGAAAAATACAGCTCAGTACAGGCCCTTTGGCATTCGATGTTGCGCTGATCCAAGACCACCTAACCTACACGAGCCCACTATCCTCCATATGCCTATCGAATGCCCGTTTAAATACCCATAAAGAGGGAGAGTCCACCTGTAGAAGTGACCTGTATAATGAAAGGGGCGTGGTCAGCTCTCTAGTTGGGCTGAGCAGTTTTAGTTCAGTCTTGAACTAGGAAGTTCAACAGGGAGCTTTGTGGAAACGCTGTCTCTCTTCAGCCCTTCAACTTCAACCTGTAAGCATCTGCTACATTTATACTGGGTTTTGAAGAAAGGTTGCGTATTGGGGCTGTTGTGTATATTCGGAACAGCATAATCAAGTCTAGTTGGATAGGTTGAGTTCTGGATGGGTTCTTTATCCATTTCTTTGTGTTTCATTGTACAATGTTGCGAATGAATGTCGTCTGTTTTGAAACCTAGTAGTCAACCCAACTAACTTAATCTGGGTAATTTTCACTGTCAACTTACCAAAACAAATTGAAAGGTTGTGGTCTGGGGCTGTCTGCTTAAGAATGTCTTGAGTGGTCTGGCTTAGTCCATAGTTTAATTAATTGGCAATCAGACCGATATGAATAATCAAATGAAATCCGTTGTTTTGCTCTTCACTATCTTGGGAAACTTCCTGCTCGCTGTCACAAACCTGACAGATAAAACGTGGACGTCAGAGAGCAGTTATCTCAGTCACAGTTTTCCTCAGGCGAGCTACTTCTTTTCAGCGCTTTTTTTTCTGTATATTATCAGTCAGACAAAAAAAAACTATTTGCTGTACTGGACATATATTATGGACGATAGAACTTCGGAAACATTAGCAGAACCTGGTCATTCGGCCCATTGAGCATGCCCTGCAACTCACTAAGATCATTACTGCCCTGTTTGTGTTTCAATTGTCTCATTGTCCTACCATCCCTTACCACCGAATAACTGTTCTATGTTTTTGCTAATGATGTCTACGCTGATCTGAAAAATAATTAATGACCTTGCATCCACCATCTTCAAACAGAAACTTCCAAGTAGATCAGCAACAGAGAGAAAAGGGGAAAAAAAAACTATTCTAATTGAGACAAAGGTGAATCTTAATTTATAAACAACGACCAGTTGCTTTGAATTGTCTACAAGAAATGTTACACATAAAATAAAAACAGAGGAGTAGAAGCGAGTTATTTAACCAGTCGAGTCTGCTTTGCCATTCAATGAGATCATGGTTTATCTGATAATTCGCGACCCCACCTTGCGCACCATTTATTCTTCCATTGATCAACATGTGTCAATGTCAGCTATGATATACTTAAGGATCCAGCCTCAGCAGCCTTCTTCAGTCAAGTATTCTATAGATTCAATAGCCCCAATCAAGAAATTACTGCAGCTCTCTCACATAAATTTAAGACAGAGAGTCATAGAGAAGTACAGCAAGGAAACTTTCAGTCCGAGTTGTCCATATCGCACAGCTATCCTAAACTAATCTATTCCCAGTTGCCAGAATTTGACTCGTATCCCTCTAAACCCTTCCTATTTTTATACTCATCCAAATTACTTCGAATGTTGTACTTATACCAGCCTCCAAGACTTCCTGTGGTAACTTATTCCATGTGCGCACCACCTGTTGCGTGAACATTGTGCCCACTTCGTCCCTTTTAAATCTTTTCCCTTTCAGATTATGCTATCCAGTCTTGGATACGCCCACCCTTGGGAGAATACCTTGCCCACTTACCCTGTGCATCCTTCTCCTGACATTGAAACCTCTACAAGGTCACCTCTCAGTCTCCGACAATCCAGCGAAAAGAGCCTCAGTCAATTTACTCTCTCCTCAGAGCTCAAACTCTTCAACTCTGGCATTATCATTGTACAATATCTCTGTAACCTTTCAAGATTCACAACATCCCTCCTATAGCAGTGAGACCAGTATTGCATACAATATTTCAATAGCTGTCTAACCAATGTCCTGGACAGCTGCAAAATGATCTCCAAACTGCTATATTCAATGCACTGACCAATAAAGGGAAGCACACCAAGCTCCTTGTTCACTGTCCTATCTAAATGTGACTCTAGTTTCAAGTATCAATACGGTCTCTTTAATCAGCAAAACACCCCAGAACATTACCGTTAAGAATATAAGTTTTGTCCTGATTTGTGTTTCCAAAATGCAGAACCTCACATTTTAATAAGTCAAAATCCATCTGCCACTTCTCAGCACACATGATAAAGACTGTGTTGTCATCTGAATCAATCTTCTTCGCTATCAACTGCAGGTCCAATTTTGATGCCAGCTGCAGACTTTGTAAATATACGTTCAATGATCATCTGTTGAATCATATAAATAAGTGACGAAAAGCAGATGTGCCAGCACCGATTCTCGAGAAACACCACTGGTCACAGGCGTCCAGTCTGAAATACAACCCTCCAAGATCACCCTCTTGTTTACTACCTTCGAACCAATTTTGGATCCAAATAACTAACTCTTTTTGTATTCGTTGAGATGTAACCTTGTTAATCAATATATCTTGAAGAACATAGAACATCGAATCCGCCCTTCCAGTCTTTTATCACACTCTAACATCAGTCTAACCTACATAACCTTCATTGTACTAACTTCCATGCACCTATCCGATATTGGCTTGAATGTCCTTAATGTATCGCATTCTACTCCTATTGCTGGCAGTGTATTCCACACACCAACGATCTCTGAGTAAAGAACCTACCTCTGACATCTGACTAAACCTTCCTTCAATCAACTAAAAATTTTGCCCCCACGTTTTCACCCTGGGAAAAATCTCTCCAATTATCCATTCTATCCATGCCTCTCATCATCTTCTGCAACTTTATTAATTTACATCAAACCCTCTTTGCTCCAACGAGAAAAGTCCAAGCTCACTCAACATTTTTTCACAAGACCTTTCCTTCAGACCAGGCAGCATCCTTGTAAATCACATCTGCACCCTTTCTAAATCTTCCACATCTTTCCTATAATGAGACAACCAAAACTTAACACAATATTCCAAGTATGGTCGAACTAAAACTGCACAGAGATCCAACATAACTGCGCGAGTCATAAACTCAATCACCCAGTTAATGAAAGCTAGCACATATACACCTTCTTAAGAAGTCTATCAAACTGAGTGGCAATGTTGATGTATGTTTGGACATGGATCCCAAGACCGCTCTGTTCCTCCCCACTGCCAATAATCGTGTCTTTTACCCTCGATTCTGCATTTAAATTCGAACTTCCAAAGTGAATGGCTTAGCATGCTTCCGAATTGAACTCCATCTGCCAGTTATCAGCCCAGCTGTGCGTCCTGTCAGTACCTCGTTGCATTCTACAATTGGCCTCCAATTGTCCATAACTGCCCCAACCATCAATGGTACCGGGAAACTTAAGAACCCAAACTTAGCAAAAAGAGGTCCCAGAATAGATCCCCACAGAATACCGCAGGTCACCAAGATCCAGGCTGAATACTTTCCTCTGTCATCACCTGTCTTCTATGGGCCAGCTAATTCTTTATCTAGGCAGACACGTTTCCCGGTATTCCATGCATCCTCACTTTCTGAATGAGGCTACCATGGGGAACCTTATAAACGCCTTGGAAAATCAATTTGCAACACATCTACTATTCTACCTTCATCAATGGGTTTTGTTAAATCCTCAACGAATTGAATCAGCTATTTCCTCCCTCGCTTTCAGTAGTAACCCAGACTACATCCTGCCTGGCCAGGTGTTTACCTTTCCTTAAGTTTTTCAAAGTTTTCAGCACATCCCCCTTCCTAGTACCAGCCTGTTCTAACAGTTCGATCGGACCATTTTATGCTGTCCTCAGAAACGTTAAAGTCACTCTCAGCAGTGATAATTAATGCAAAGTATTCATTAGGGACCTGCACTACTTCCTCCGTCTCCAGGAGAAACTTCTTTCTACTATTGCTGCGCGGCCCTACCCTCACCGTGGCCATCACATTGCTCCTCACACAACTGTAGAACACGTTAGGGGTTTCCTTAATCCTGCCTGCTAAAGCTTCTCAAGTCCCCTTCTAACTCTCCTGCGCAATTCTGCTGCTCCTTTCTGGCTATTTTCTAACCATGTCCTGTCTGATCCTTGCCTCCTCAACACCAGTTAAGCTATGCTCTTCCTCTTGACTAGATGTCCCATATTACTTATGACACAAAAGTTTTTTTCAACCTATCATTCCTTGTTTGCCTCTATGTGACAAACCTATCCAGTACTATCTGCAGGTACTTCCTAAACACCCTCAACATTTCTGTTGTGCATTTTCCTGAGAACATCTGTTGCCAAGTTAGTCGTCCCTGTTCCATTCTAATAGCATTATAATCTCCATCCCCCAGTTAAGTATCTTGTTGAACACCTTACTGAAGTCCATGCAGATCATGTCCACTCGTCTGCCCATATCAATCCTCTTTGGAACTTCTTCAAAAAAAGTCAATTAAGTAATTGAGACATGATTTATTTTTCAACGTACATTTTCATTATCCCCACTCTGTCCTAGTGTCAAACCTTCGACACATTTCTCTGAAATGATGCTTGTCTGGCTCATAACGCTGAGTATTGTCAATAGGGCTAGTCCACCCCCACACCAGTTGAAGTTTATATGAAGGCTCCTCCTTGTCAATCTCTTCCTTGCGAAAGGTCTGTTGACCACCACCTGTCAACCTATTTTATGAAGCAGTAATACTATGAAATAATAGATCTATCATAATTTTACTTTAAAATGTAACGATAAATTCCAGAAATAAACTTTCTATATATCTTCTGAATATGTCTCTTTCTTTTTTACATTGTTGGATTGCTTGTACTTGCTCAGTTGAAACGAGTTGGAGAAAACAGATTGTGGATCATTGTCTGTACAATTGAAAAATATGCATGGTACTGCCAAATTACTGTAAAAAATGAATTGTACAAATCATGCTTTAAGATTTAAATTGTTCACCAGAACTGAAAATAATCCAACATGATGACGGGGAACGCCGACTTATTTCTGTTCGAATGCCAATGCTGTCGTCCTGTGTTGTTATTCCATTTGTAAACTACCGTGATATGTGTAACCTACTCAGATGTGCCATTTTCATATGTCGATGTTGGTTTGTGAAGGCGGCTTTTAATGTAAACAAGCCAACAAGATAGAGACAGGAGACAGCACAACCTGACGGCTGTGGCCTAGTACCTGAGGTCAGCTAAAGAAAGTAGAGATGCAGTCGCATATTCTGAGGTTGCTGAAATCACTGTTGAGGCCTTGTCATTTTTTTAAAAAAAAGCCTGCAAAGAAAATGGTGCATTTGAACAGTTAGTATCGTGGTCCAAACAAAAAATGAGGCATTATTCCTCCAACTTGCAATGAGTTTATGTAAAGTATCATCCAAAACAGGAACAAAATGGGGATGTGGTGTCAATCGTACATACCAGTTAAAAGAAGATGCATATCTTCGGATTGCTGTGTACAATTCTTGAATGAAAGTAGTGAACTTCAATCATTTTACCATCAATATCATCTTGACAGTTCTGCTTGTGCTGGAACCCTTGTTCATTCATCATTATCTTATTTTCTTATTATTTTATTTCGTTTGGAGTTATTAACTGTAACTGAGAGCTGAATGGTGAGCTGTGGACTATGAGCAGCAGTTTGTTTCGGGAAAAAAAGTCAAAGAGAATTAACAAGCTGCCGTTCCTTTTTGAGACCAGGCCTGAAAGTTAATTGTAAGCTGTTTCTTCCATTAAACGCTCTGCAGACAGTTCGATTTTAGTTTGGCAGTCAGCCCAAGCAGATTGCAGATGCTGAAGCTGCAGTTGGACCTTGTGGATAGGCTGTCAGTCTGGCAGGAAGAGGCCAGACTTTGAAATTGTTTTTGCGCTATGTTCTTGTTGGAAAGCTGCAGGACATAGGTTTGTTCGATCTCTGTTTGTCTTCTCAATCAATTGAAAACACACAAAATGCAATATCGGTTGTAAGAATTAAATGACACTCCCTTAGAGTCTACTGGAAGCTACCTGCATGCAGCAGTGTCACAAAAAGCCAAACAAGATACAATCCCATGTGCCTGTGATATTATGGAGCATGGAAGCAGTTAAAGTAAATTGGCAAGTTCCAACTCCTTTATATTTTTTTCTGTATGATTTATCCCTTTACATTCTCTGTTGGTCTGTTTGTCTTTGTGTGAGGGCCAATGTTAAAGAGGATTTGATTAAATCTATGGCACCATTGCAAAATCATTGGCGAAGCTGTAGTTACAATGATCATTATCGCCTAGGTGTATCCGGAGAGCATACTCTTGTGGTTTGCATTGCAAAAAGAACAAGCAATTGTCAAGATCATTGAGAATTCTTGCTATTTTAATTGAATGGCAGAGCGGACTCGATGGGCCGAATTGCCTAATTTCTGCTCCTATATCTTATGGGCTTAACGCATGGTTTAAGTTTGGTCTGTTAAACTTACTGAATTTGGTCTGTTAAGATTAGTGAATTCTTCAGAAATTGTTTAGTCTCTTGTTTGAGTTCTGAAAATAATGTCTGATATCAGGTATTCATAAAGTCTGGAAATAGTTATTTAAAAAGACAAGTTAAGAAATGTTAGGGTGAATTTGAATGCTCACTGCATTTTATGATTCAGCGTTGTGAACGCATGGATGAGTGGTTTATCCGATTTGCCTGCTAGTTCTGTGTCATGACACTTGTAAACTATGAAGACGAGTACTGCTGCAATGCACGTTGTTCGAAGTACTGGTTGAAAATACTTGACTGGAGTATGCTTGAAACCACAAAAAAAAATAAGGTCTTCTATACTGATTATTCACTGCTTTGTTTTTCCATAATGCAATTTTCAAAGCTTGTATTTACAAATAATATATACAGGAATTTCTTTTTAAAAAGTCTCAAAAATCAAGTGTGACTGACAACGTTTTTCAGGTGTTTTATTTTTTTTTAGAAAATATACTTTTCTGAGTGATCTCATTTCTAATCTTTTGCTGATTGACCTTGCAAACCTGATGATTATGATAATTCTGTCCGGGAAAACTGAGGTCAATCTGATTGTAACTCTGCCTATGCAGGTGCCATGGCAACTGTAGCACTTATGACCAAGGTATTCAGAGTAATGCATTTGTGTGTCACATTTATAAACATTTCTTCTCCTCACTGGAGTTTGTATGTTAATGGGAATGCATGAGCTCTGTCAATCTGTTAAGGCGGTGTAATTCACTGAGATGTTCACATTTGATTGATATGTAGCAATATGTTGTGAAAATCTAAAAATAAAGTTTGCAGAGTGAGGATGCTTGCGAAATTATAATGAGCGCCGCCGTACAAACAGACCATACCTTTTGGTTTGCATAAAAATCAAAACAAGTTATTGTCATGTTCAGTGCGATTGTCGCACGAATTTGCTCTTTTAATTTCACGACGAGTTGCAGTATTCTTCTGATTATACAGCATTTCAGTTTGATAAATTTCATTTTCTTTGATACGCTTTTAACTAGTTTGAATTTCAGATGCATGGTAATTGCCAAAACAGCTCTTAGGGCCATTTGAGGTTGGAAGGGAAGGAAGGTCGCAGGAACTCCACTATTTCACTCTTCACTCAATCGGGCAATTTTATATCTCTTGTGGCTGACAGCAGTTGTGAGCTTTTTATCAACAACGATGGCAAACATGGAGGATATTTTTAGTTAATCGTTTGTGCGATGTGTGGTTCTCTGGCTGTCCACCATTTATTGCCCGTTTCTACTTGCCCTTGAGAAGGTGGGGGTGAGCTGCCTTCTTAAATGCCGCAGCGCATCTGCCATGGGTTGACACAAAATGCTATTAGGACTTGGAGGTGTCAGTGTTGGGCAAAGATAAATATCGCAGAACACCAAATTATAGTCCAACGGATTTATTTGGAAGCAATAGTTTTCGAAGCTCCCCTCCTTCACGATGTGAGAGCGGCGGTCTGAAAGCTAGTGCTTCCAAATAAACGTTTTGGATTTTAAACCAGTGTTGTATTATGTTAACTAACGCCATTAGTGAGGAAATTTCAGGAATATGACCAAGTAATAGTGAAGCAAGGGCGATATATATGCAAGTCAGGTGGAGGGCGACTTGGAGGGGAATATGAAAATGATGGTGTTCCCATATGCTTGTTGCAGTTACCCTTCTGGATGGAAATTTTTGTTTGTTTGGAAGGTGCCATGTGAGGATCTCCAACCATGAAAACATCGTCTCCATGTCTGTTCTCTCTGTGCCGCTCAGTATTCTGCAGATTTCAACATCCTCAAAACTTTTCTGTCTTTATGGGGTCAACTGGACTTTTATAGGTTTGGTTCTTAAAATGAACTTTTGATTTTTGATCTTAGAAAACAGAAAGTTTTGCCTATGAAATACTTGATTTATTTAAAAAAAATGTTAATGGAATATAATTGTTATTGGCAGGTCATCATTTACTTCCTGTCTTTTAGAATCATAGAGATGTACAGCATGGACACAGATCTTTGTGTCCAACTTGTCCATGCTGACTAGATATCCCAACCCAATCTTGTCCCACCTGCCAGCACTCAACCCATATCCCTTCAAACCGTTCCTGTTCATATACCCGTCCAAATGCCTTTAAATATTGCAGTTTTACCAGCCTCCACCACTTCCTCTGGCAGCTCACCCATATACGTACCATCCTGTCTGTAAATATGTTGGCCCATAGATCTCTTTTATATCTTTCCCTCTCACCCTAAATCTATGCCATCCAGGAGTTGGTGATCTGCTATCTTGAAGAACTGAAGCATAGAAAGATAAGAGATTAACTCATCATTCTGTCTCTTCAAAAACGAGAGTACAGTGTGTGGTTTATGACAAACAAAATGTGGGAAATTGCAGCTGGTGAGGTTGCACCATCAGAGAAAAAGTAGGCTTATGTTACACGTGTAGATGACACTTTACTCGAACTGAAGTGTAATGTAGAGGGCTTGGAACGCTGGGGGAGAAAGGACATTGATAAATGGACCCCATGCTGTAGCGAGTTCGGGCATGTTGAGAATAGGTTCACAATTCAGGCATTGAGACTCTCTTCAGTACAATCGTTCTATCATTATTGCACACCTTTGATCTTGTCTGCATATTCTGTCAGTCGAATCCCAGTCTTATCAGTACATAATGATAAAATAAGCAGAGGTCTACAGTCGTACGTGCATATGTAGATTCGCTCAATCCAGCAGACAATTAATTATCCCCTAGCATGTTTCATTCTGGCACAACATGCTGCATTCCTAATCTGCTCCATTTCAGTTTCTCTTCTGTCTCTTCTGTCTCCTACACAGCCCATCCTTCAAGATTCCCAGAGTCTTACTGGGAGGTCTGTGCTGTACCCGGTCTTTATGATGCATGAGAATCTTCTGAAGAATTATGTTTTGTTTTTAGTTTTACTTTAATCAAGGTGTTTCTGCCAGCCCGTGAAATACAAGTGCGTGATAATTTCTGAATATGGAAAACTCAAGCAAAACAAATAAAATTATTGGCCCGGACTGCTTAAGGATTCGGTTGAAGTTTGCAGGTCATGTCATACGTAAAACCGTAAGCAGTGATAATACTAACATCGTTACTATTCATTCCCATGTTTGAGGAAACGTTTACAAGAGTCTTAAATGATGTGTGGGACCTACATCTCGAATAAAGCATGGGAATCAGTAGTTGCTGATCATAATGCAACTGTCTACCAGATTTCCAGAGGCACGTTGGTGAACCAGCAAAACTGCAAAAAGAAATGTGGAGGATTTCCTCGATTAGATACAATTATATCAAGGATCAAGTTTTACATAAAGGTGATTCGGTGAAGTTGAGGAACAAATTAATTCAAATCTAGTGAATACCGTCCAGAATCTCAGGGAGCATTAGAACAGTGGCATCAATATTAAGAACCAAATTAAGGGTTTACAATGAATACTATCCAGAGGATTCGATAAAGGAATTGCACATATATTTTGCATCTAATCCTTCCAATAAAATCAGTCCATTTTAATTAATACATGGGCATGAGGTAAGAATACTTTGAATGTAATTCAGGAGATATTTGGAAGGCAGAATTCGGAGCCATGCATCAAATTTTATGGAAAGATTAAACAGAGTTGATGAGTTGCCTACACAACGTTTAAAAATAGAGTGAGGATAACTTTCGTCAAACAAGGTCATGTTGTCCTTTTTGTTAATGGGGTGAGGAAAAACAAAAGTTGCAAAATCTCTGTGTCTTTATGGGCTAATTCCATGATGGCCAGCAGATAACATCTTAAACGAAAGGCTTTCAATTTTAAAAGAAAATATTTGTATATTTGGCCAGTTCTCCCACCTCTCCTTTACTCTGGTTTCCTTTGGTCTGGCTGTTCATTGAAAGCCGTCAGGCAGTTGCAAACTCAGCTGGACCCAAGGACGCAGATCCAGGCTGATCCTCCTTTCTCGCTGACATCTCTCCTGCAAGACCCTTGTGCCAAGGGGTGTTGAGAGGGATTGCTACCAGTATTTGGGGGGAAATAAACAATCATTAATTTGGGATGACCCGTTAGGTTTTCAGATAGGTCAAGATATTCGGTAGTCTGTTCTCTTTTGTTTTGTATTCCATTCGCGAATCTTGTTAATAAATTCTGTTTTTATTAAAACTACCTGGTTTGACCAACTGCATCTCTCCTGGAATATCCGTGTTACACCTAATGAAAGCAACTAACAAAGTTAAGGTCTGGGCTACTTTTTAGAAGTGTTTAGAGGAGTTTGGCCTTGTCCATAATAGATTGGGGGCTCTTAGCGGGTTTTGTTCTATAGTTCCGAATTGGGACGAGTGTTGTTGGCCTGGAAGGCAGCAAATGGTATTTGTTAGTGTCTTTAGTTACCGGTGTTGAATTTCTTTGGCGTAAACGGTGCTTCGGATTTCAATGACTCTTTCGGTCACCAATAGTTTTGGTGGTGTGGAAGAAGTGGCGTTGTGGGTTTCACAAAAAGTAATTAAACCTAAACTGGAAATATCAGACAAACTGGGTTTTGACCCGCCTCCTTCCCTGAGGTAATGAGATATAATTAAAACAATAGCTCAGCATGTAAATATGCCAGAAATGTCATCGGACACTTTAGAGATGGATCAAATTCAATTTAAAATGAAACGACTTGAGTTAGAATCAAAAGACAAGGAATTATGATGAAAGGCAGAAGAGAGAGAAACTGGGAGAGAAAGAGAGAAAAGGCGAACGAAGAAAGGAAGAAATAGTGAGAGTCTGAACTGCAGAAGTTGGCACTTGGAAAGGGATAAAAAAAAGCTCAAAAGGATGGAGATGTAGGCTGATGCTATCCTTAGTGAGGAAGACAGTCATGATGAGGAAACTCAAGAGAGCCAAAGGTCTGGTGAGAAATTGTTTAAATATATTCAAGCATTGCCTCAATTTGATGCGAGGAATGTGGAAACAATTTTTAATCTCATTTGAAGAGTCTGTTTCCACACTGTAAATAATGTAATCTAATCTAAATGCTGTAAGCAATGTAATGTCATCTATTCAATATTTTAAAAAAGTCTTCCAAAGATGGGAAAAGCATCTTGTATTTTTAAGTTGAACTTTTTCGTTGGCTATTGGCAGGTACCTCTTTCCAAAAGAGTGAAGGAAATTTTGGCTTTCTTGAAACCGAGTGGATTGTACTACTTTACAGTGCTGTCATTTGTTATGAAAGATACACCATCGACTTTTCCAAGACTAACCAATTAAGTCATGTTAAAATTGCCCACCTATGTGTTGTGTATTGACAATTTCGTGATTTGAAGTCACATACCAGAGCATTTGGAACACCTGTCAAATTCTCTTGACCAACTTCTGTGTGCTGGCTTTGATATAATCCGAAATGAAAGCCAAATGAACTACGGATGCTGACAATCAGAAATAAAAATGGAAGCTACTGAAAAACCTCAGCAGGTACGGCTGAGGTTAGTGAATATATTGAAAAGAAATCAGAGTTCTAGTTTTCGATCAGGCAAGCGTTCCAAGGACCTGATAGTGGCGAGGAAAGCATCAGTTTAAATGCACAATACAGGCTCGCGAGACAGTGAAAAGGAAAAGGAGTTAGGGACAGGTCAGGATCCAAGAGAGAAAAAGAGTTGGACAGTCAAAGGAGTGTCTGTGTGGGTGAATAGCTGTTAATGGAACTGATAATTGCTGTTAAGGGAACTGATAATTGCTAACTGATAATTGTTTCCTCGTGTGTCAAGGAAGACTGTGTGATAACAAGGCTTGACATGTCGGGTAGGGAGCTATGACATGGCAGAGTTCAGACTTGAGAACTATTGACTTCGATATTGAGTCCGGAGGGCTGCAGGATCCCCAGACAGATAATAAGGTGCTGTTCTTCCAAATGTGCTGAGCTTCACTGCGGCACTGCAGCAAACCAGGGAACAGACTGTTGTGTGAAATTGGAAGCCAACTAAAGATCATGGCCATTTTGTGGACAGAATGGAGATCTTCTGTGAAGTGGCCACGCAGTCTCTCCTTCATTTATTTTCCCATAAAACTTTTGAAACTAAAGATCCCTGTTCCTGATGAAGATTAAAAATGTTAGGAAAGTGATAGTCCATCCATATCTCAGCAATAACGTTGGTCTCTTTGCCAGTCCTTCGTGAAGCAATACCACCATGTAATCCTTTTCGTGCCGAAATCATCACGGTACCGGAGGCCATTCAACTACTCTCTTATGAATTGAGTGGACACTGAGGGTAATTATGCTGCAGAAATGTGGTACTATTGAGACAGCAGGGCATTCTTAGTAACCTTAGCTGAAACAACACAACGTTGAATTGATGGAAGATCGGAGAACGAGGTCTAATAAAGTAGATTCCTGCACCTATAAGTAAAGATGATTTGAATTGTTTCCACGCACTGAAATAAACTCTGCTTGTTTTATTTCATTGACACTAATAACTTACGTTGCATTATTCATGAAAAATGGTATATGACTGAACAGTTTTGATTCTTTCCTGAAATATCCATTTGGCATTTAAAGACATTAAAATGTAAGGGAGTTATTTCTCCTCATCAGAACTTTCTGAGGCAGAGATATGCCAAGGAGATGGACGTACTTTAGCTTTTATCACTTTTCCTTTTGATTGTCTAATATCAGAATAAAAGACAAAGGAGATGCGAACACTCTCAGTTCTTCCCTTAATTACTTTGTGTGACCATATAAATGTACACGTTAGTACATGAACTCAAGTACATGAGCACGTAACGAGTATCAGTGGCAATGCAGATAGGGGCTGCATAATCATTCGATAACATACAGTATTCGTTCTCCTCATAGGTAAAAAAATTCAGATCCACTGTCAACTACAGAAGAATAAAAGCTTCCCACATAATGAAGAGTAATATAATGGACATTCTTTGACTTTCCATCTCTGAATCACTTTGATCCTCACTATTGCGTTCTTGGACAGCCCTGCGAGATGTATTGGCTGCTATAATAGCCCTAACGGTCAAAGCAATAAATGTGACCAGCACAGAAAAGGGAAGCCAAGGAAATACATCACTGTGTAAACATGAAACTGCGGTACCCAGCGGCGAAGTGATGAAGTTCAACTTAGTGCGATAAACCTACTGTAAATGATCAATTACTTTTTCATGTTCATATCCAAACCAATAGGATATTTTCTCCAGTCAAACCAGGGCAGTGGAGATTATTATAATTGTAGCCAATGTCATCACTTGCAGTACTTTGTTTTCAGCGTCTCACAGCATATTGCTTCATATTGGTAAAATATGAAAAAGACTGTGAACGGAACTGACATATACAGGGTGCCTGACTTCACGTAATTAACTAATTTTTAAACCTTTAGTGTAGGAAAGGAACGAATGTTTAAATTCATAACTGAAAATAAGAATCAAGATAAGTTAAAGATCATGAGCAGAAAAGCTGCTGTTGCCAAGGCCAGCATGTAGGCAGAGGTACAATTGAGGAGAATTATCATTGACAATAAGTTCGCTGTAAGGCAAACAAATAAATGTCATAAAAGAGATTTTCTCACAAAATTGTCTATGAATTTTGGGTGAACATATGGAAAAGTTTGCTACTCCGAATTATGTGCAATTTTGTTTCATTAAATATATATGAGTGTAAGGAAAATGCATGATGGGATAACAAATCATGAATACTCAGAATGAGGAACTGATAAGTTGACTTGGTTCCAGTATCATACAGTAAAGTGCTTCCAAATGTTTCAAAATGAATGATCGACGTTTTCCTTCATATATGTTACATTTTCTCAAATACTAAATCAACGACCACATCAAATCAGCTTCGCTGTATTTGTATTTACAACGCCGGGAAATTAAATGCTTGGTCTCTGGCAAAATTGCTTCCAATGGTTCATATACAGACTCTTCGAATCGCCAGAACTAGTTTTGGTGAATAATCAATACCAGTTATAAGGTTTATTCCTCAAATCATTTTTAAAAAAACTCAGCAACTTATTAACAATACATTAACCTAAACACATCATTTTTAAGGACCAAAGTAATCTACCTAATTTCTACGTTTTTATCCCAGTCCTCCCAAGTAAACCCGGTATTCAGAAATCTAGACAGACGTGCAGTCAGGCACATTAAGTATTAAATGCCACTGGTAAACAAACTGAACGCGATGTAGTGGTCAACTTGCATTAACTGTTTCTACAATCTCTAACGTCACTGTCACAAGATAGTGCGTCTTGATTGATTTCAGATAGTTCTGATATATGGAGAGAACTTTCTGTAGGGTCCAAAGATTACTTGTTTGACTCTTGGAATTAAATTGTATTCTCTGAACTATCAATACGTTGATAATAAGAAAACAATCTAGGTGCAAACAAACCTTTGTGCTCTAACATTAACAAGCACAACCCTTCTGCTACAAACGCAGCACAGACGGTTTATGGCCTTTACTTTATGAATGAGAATGCAGAAATACAGAAAATAGAATATCAGTTTTAAGAATTAAATGAATATTGTTTGGAGCCTGTTATGAGAAGGCTGAAAAGAGATTTATCAGGATGTTGCTAACTGCACTTTTTGAGCTATAGGGAAATGATGAATTCACTGGCACTGTTTACCCTGGATACTTGGAGGCTGAAGAAAAAGCAAAAGTTTATAAAATCATGAGGGATATACATTATGTGAATAGAAAAGGTCCAAAACTAGAGGGGATAGGTTTAAGCTGAGTGGGGGAAAATTGAAATGGAAAAAATAGACAACTTATTCACAAAGAGTGTGTTCCATGAATGGCATGAGCTGCCAGATGAAGTGGTGAACGCTGGTATAATTACAACTTTTAAAGCCATCTGGATGGGTATATCAATTGGACGAGTTCAGAGTTATATGGGCCAAATGCTGGCAAATGGGACTACGTTGATTTCCTCGCCATGGACGACTTGGACTGAAAGGTTCTCTGCTCATTGCCAAAGCTTTATCTAATTTTAAATTTCCTAGTAGTAGTATCAACAGATAGTTGAACGTTATGGATTTTGAATATACTCGTGCTCGTCCCTCTGCTAGTCTTCTATAATGGTGTACTATTTTCATTATACAATACAACTATGATATTTATCCAAAGCGCATCATTTCACTGGTATTGGTGAAATCAAATACATCCATTCTCTTTCTGTCACTTTATCACTGTCCATCACCTTATGTAACGAGCTTTCATGCACTACATAATTACTTATTAAGTGGAATTTTCGAATTAAAGCAGTCAGTCAAGAGTGGCACTCAGCAAATTGGTTAAATTGCCACAAAGCCGGACATGTTTTAATAATGTATTGTCAAAGAATGCCGATGAAAAGAAAGCTGGGGATATGTCACTGACGTTGGCCAGATAGGTTGAGAGGGTGATTTGTAAGTCACCTTAGTTAATGCTACTGGTACAGAGGACAACTGTACGTAGTTTATGCTCAATGTATCTGAAGCACTACTTCCGCTTTAATTGAAATATTGTGTTCAGTTAGAGCCACCGTACATTCAGAAGCGTGTGATGCCACTGATTAGATTAGAACTTCACTGTTTTTCTAAAACCTTGAGTTATCTCGGAATGTGACGTTAAAATGATCGGGGAATTATACATTAATGAATCAAAACCTGCAGCCCATTCAATGTGATTAAATACTTCACAGCAGTCTAGTTTTGTTCAATATATCACATCTGTTAAATTACAGTTTGATCTTTCACGAGAAATTCTGCGTCATATGATATTGCCCAATGAGCTACCTGAAGAAGGAGCAGTGCTCCAAAAATTTTCACTTCCATGTTAGTCTGTTGGCCCATCAGCTGGTGTTTGTGGTGTTAAATTGAAATAGAAGATAACTGAAGATGATGATGCAATGAAACACAAAGGATTCCCAAAGGAAAACCTGGAACTTTTCAAGAGCTAACTCGAAAACGAATTGATATGAGTCGACAGACCTTCCCTGGACACTCAGGTCATGAACTGGTGTAACAACCCTGACGTCAGTGATGTGCCTTCTACGTTTGACCAATGACGATATGACATGCCTCTCCGTGGAATTAATCAGTCTAAATATAAGGTGATGCACTTCACCATGACAAAAATGGCAAGGGATTACAAGGTGAAGGGTAGGATCCTTGTAAGCACCAAAGATCAGTGCAAACTTGATATGCATGTTCACTGCTCATTGAAGATAACAGGTCAAGTAAATAAAGTGCCTACATTTATTACTCAAAGCATTGAGTTCAATAGCAGGAAAGCTATGTTCAACTTGATAGAGGAAGCGATGGCACAGCGGTATTGCCACTAGACATTTGATGATGGAACCCAGATAATATGAGGAGAGCTGGGTTTGAATCTTTCCATGGCAGATGTAGGATTTGAGTTCAATAAAAATCTGGAATTCAGAATCTTCTGATGACCATGAATCAATTGTTGGACAAATCCCTCCGGTTTACTAATGGCTTGAGGGAAGGAAACTTACATCCTTAGCAGGTCTGGCCTGTATGTGAATCCAGATCCGCACCAAGATTGCCGACTCTTGACTGCTGTCTTGGCAAGTTGGGATGGACAATAAATGTTGACGTCACCAGTTACATTCTCATCTTTTTTTAATGAATAAGTTAGAAAGAACACTATAAAAGTCAAATAAAATATTGTTTAAACCACAGCCAGTGTATTGTGTGCAACTCTGCAAACCTCCAGCAAGGTCTGCCTGCAACAAGCCACTGTCCTTCCTCACTTGGAACATCCTGGAAAGCCCTATCTAATCTAATTTCCGGTCTACCTATGGCATATGGACGGCCGCAGTTCGAGAATACAGTTTAAAACAATTCTCACAAACGGGCTACTCGGGGCAGACAGTAAATTCGGGACAGTCAGAAGTACACCTGACATGAAAGAGTAAAAAACCTTGTTTCTTTTTCTTTTAAAATAATTGGAAATAAAATATCATCAGTCGTGAAGCAACAACAGGGATTTTTCTCAAAAAAAGTATCTTTACAATTTAAATCCTGCATAGAGCCACTCATACCGTTATACAGCACGGAAACAGACACTTTGGTGCAATCATTTCATGCTGAACATAATTCCAAACTAAACCGGTCACATATACCTGCGCATGACCGATATCTCTTCAAATATTTCTTATTCATGTACTTATGGTCCTGTCTTTTAAACGTTGCAATTGCACACACATCCACCATTGCTCAGGAAATACAGTCCAGATGCGAACCACCCTCTGTGTAATTAAAAGTGCCTCTTATGCCGTATTAAAATCTCCCTCCTCTCACCTCAAAAATGTGACAATAGTCTGGAAATTCTCCTTCTTAGGGAATGTATACCTACCATGACCTCAATCTATACTTATTATTTCATGAGCTTCTATCAGGTTGTCTCTCAGCCTTCAACACTGCAGTGAAGAAAAAAATCTCAGCCGATACAGTCTCTCTTTTTACGCAAACCTCCTATCCTGTACAACATCCTGGTAAATCCTATCTGAACCCTGTCCAGTTGGATAATATATTTCCAATAACTGGGCAGTCAGACCTGGACACAGTATTCCAGAGGAGGCTTCACCACAATGCTGTAACTCGTATTATGCTGAGGATTTCAATTTCAGATGTTGCTGCTGGTTGGCCAAAGTGAATTAATGTATGGAATAATATCAACAATTCTTGAAATGAGAGAGTGAATAGACACCTCACCAGAATTTACTTGTGAATACACCAGAAAACCAAATGCAGCTGCAAAGGTCCGAGAAAGCAATTTGCGACTTCAAAATTCAACAGCTCCTACAATGATGCTGTTTGTTTGTAAGTTGACAGACACAATCCTATGAATGAACATATCTTTAGGAGGGAATTAAAAAAAATGTCTCTGTTGGATAGTTAACTTGGAACAAGTAATGAGGAACAATAACATTATTGTGAACGTTGTAACAGCAAACAATGCATTCCAAGAAACAAAACTTTCCAGGATCATATTATCAGGAACAATTCAAAATGAACTTAAAGATAATGGCTTTCTTTGCGAAGCTCACATTTCACTTAAAACCAAATAAATGAAAATAGAACCAACATTTGATTGTAAAATGTCCAATAGGCAAGAAAAACGATATTTTATTTCATACCTTTCGAGGATGTGTTCATGATACAGATAGCAGTACACATAAGTGGTGGAAAAGAAAATACAATTTACTTCTATTTTGCAAAAATTGCATTTTGTAAGCAGTAACACCAAACGTTAATACACAGATAAGGGGAATCGTGGATTTGGACCCGCCCACCCGCTGTATTGATTGGGGAGTTACTGCCCCCAGAATCTATCACAGTATTCATTAGTAATGTTACTCAATGTTCTAATCCTGCAAAGTCTATTGACCTGCTCGTCAATAAAATATGAAATGGTGTTTGTAATCCCCAAAGTTTAGTGACATTTATTTTTTATGTAATTACAGTAGCTAGTATGCAATATCTTGGCAGAACCCTGGTTTAATATATTGAACAAATTTTAGTTCTGATTTATTCCTTACAACTCGCATAATAATATTCATCTACAGAGATTTTGTCACTTGTAGCTGTAGTGACCATCAGATGTCTTAATTCTTTGTGACAGGTGTCAGCCGACTCGTGTGTATATACCTGGAGTATTGTGTGCAGTACTGGTCTCCAAATTAGGGAGTGCAGCATAGGTTCACGAGGTCAGTTCCTGGAATGGCGGGACGACCTTACGCTGAAAGATTGGAGCGACTGGGCTTGTATCCCCTTGAGATAAGAAGACTGAGAGGGGATCTGATTGAGACATATAAGATTATTAAATGATTGGACACTCTGGAGACAGGAAATATGTTTCCACTGATGGTGAGTGCCGAACCAGAGGACACAGCTTAAAAATACGGGGTAGACCATTTAGGACAGAGATAAGGAGAAACTTCTTCACCCAGAGAGTTGTGGCTGTGTGGAATGCTCTGCCCCAGTGGGTAGTGGAGGCCCAGTCTCTGGATTCATTTAAGAAAGAGTTGGAGAGAGCTCTCAAGGAAAGTGGAATCAAGGGTTATGGAGATAAGGCAGGAACAGGATACTGATTAAGGATGATCAGCCATTATCATATTGAATGGTGATGCAGGCTCGAAGGGCAGAATGGCCTATTCCTGCACTTATTGTCTATTGTCAAATTTGTATCTACTTGAAGATCCGAAGAGCATGCAGTATATCAGGGAGATCTCAGAAAGTGCAATCTGACCCCATCTGAGTATCAGAGGGTCTGAGATTATGACAGTAGAATCTTCCACCTGCACATCTAAATGATTAGTATACTGAGCAGAAGCAGAAAAGTATTCCACATTTTTGCTTTCCAGAAAAGTCTCATGGCATCGTTCATGAAAAGTAGCAATCAAATAATAAAAGTCATCTTTTTTATTGATTCATCAGATGACAATTGAAAAGAAAACTAAATACAAGAGATTTAGTTCTTCACATCAGAACGTTTTCAGAAATGTAAACAAAAATGTAACAACATAACGTTTATTTTTTACTTTTCGTTTCGATTAGCTGACATCAGAACACATGACGAAGGAGATGTCAGCAATTTCTTCATTTCTTGCCTGAATTTACTTTGTGTGGCTACATAAATACACACATTTGTACAAGAATTCAAATGCATGAGCATGTAACCAGTTTCAGCAGCAATATAGGCAGAAGCTGCATGATCACCTCGATAAAATGCAGTGTTTGTTATCTTTGAAGATAAAAAGCTCACAGCTGCTGTCAGCCACAGAAGAATAAAACTCCACGATATGCTGAATAGTAAAATGATGGATTTCCATCTATTCTCCATCTCTGTGTCTCTTTGACTCTCATTATTGCGACTCCGCATCGCTCTGCGAACTCTGTTGGCAACGAAAATACGTCGGACAATCAAGGAATTGCACAACAGTATGAAAGAAAATGGAATGCAAACAACTAAAATAGTCTGTAACCAGGAAAATGCCGCACCTGTTGGAGAAATGAAGAA
Source organism: Chiloscyllium plagiosum (assembly GCF_037043375.1). Classification (NCBI taxonomy): domain Eukaryota; kingdom Metazoa; phylum Chordata; class Chondrichthyes; order Orectolobiformes; family Hemiscylliidae; genus Chiloscyllium; species Chiloscyllium plagiosum. Next base: position 18,524,333 of record NW_028270178.1, on the reverse strand, counting down.
GCTCAGCTTGGTGCGACAACCCAATTGTAAATGACCAATGACTTGCTCAGGTTCAAATACAAACCAAAATGGTATGTTTGCAAGCCATACCAAGGCAGTAGTGCCCATTATAACTGCAGCCGCTGTACTCAATCTGCAATACTTTGTTTTCAACCTCTCACAACATATAGCTACATATCGATCAAATGTGAAAAAGACTGTGAACCACACTGCTAGGTATAGATTGCTTGAGCTTATGTAGATAATAAACTTACAAACAACTGTGTAGGAAAAGAAGGAATTTGTAAAGAGAGAACTTAAAATTTGATGTCCTGTTACGTTGAAGATCATGATCAGAAGAGCTGCTGTTGTCATGGCTATCATGTAGGCTGAGGTACAATTAGAAAGGCCGCAGTTTCCCCTCGAGAGAACAATCAATGTCACCAGGTTCGCTGCACGTCAAATGAAAAAAGAAAAATTGTAAAATGTGCACACTAACAGAACAAACGTCTACAAGTTTGTGAGAAAATACAGAAAAGCATTACAATGCAACCTTGTGCATTGCGGCATTTCAATTTGATCAACATGATGTTTGGGAACTTTAATTGTAGTACAACAAAGAACTGAATACTCAACTTAGAGGGACTGAAACTTTGATTTGTTTGCAGAATTCTCTCGTGAAATGCTTTCTAAGGATACTCTAAATATAGTTTACAGGGCTTAGATCCGAATCAAATCTGCCTCCCGATACTTGCATTGGCAACATAGTAAAATCAAACCATTCCTATGAGCGCCCATTTTGATCCAAATCATTACTTATTAAACTTTTTCAATAACCAGGACCAGACTTTGGAATTGACTGAAACCAGATACCTGTGCCCCAAGCGAAATACTTGACGAATTCTGTACAACGCAGTAACATTAGCAGAACAAGATCAGAACAAATGCTTCTGAAATTCAAATTGAATTGTCTTTAATTCATGTCCAAACTCTCAAATAAAGAGAGACATGTGCGCATTTAATGGATAATTGAAAAGGAAAATAAAATTAAATGAGATATGTCTGACTGGCATCTTAAACTATTTCCACAATCCACAACATCATAGGCGAGAGTGTGGAGCTGTAAAAGCACAGCAGGTAAGACTGCACCAGAGGAGCAGGAGAATCGATGTTTTGTGCATAAGCCCTTCATCAGGAATGGCTTGATTGAGAGTTTATGCCCAAAACGTCGATTCTCCTGCTCCTCGGATGCTGTCTGACCTGCTGTGCTTTTCCAACGCCACACGCTCGACTCCAGTCTCCAGCATCTGCAGTTCTCGCTTTTGTCTATAACATTACAGGCACATGGCAATGCACCTTAGTTGGTTTCTGATGCCACGAATGCAAGCAGGTAGTCTATAGTGGCCTTCAATGATTCCCATTGCAATTCATGATAACCGTGGTGCTATTCTCTCAGTATTCAAAAGGTCCTGATGAGACGACAATTACACATCAAAACACAATCTGTAACTTGCAGCCACAAACAAAGTGCAAAAACAGATCAATTTCTCACCTCGCCTTTCCAAATGAACAGCTTCCCCAAGAGGTATTTGTATTACAGCCCTCCTGGAGTTGTAGCCTCTACAGAATACGTCTTAAAAAGTAGTTTCCTTATTACCTGCTGTTGCTGCAGACTAGAATCCTGCATAAATGCATAAAGTCACCAAGATCATAAAAACAAAAAAAAAGGTTGAAATCATAACGACTAAGACAGCATTCGTGCACAGAGAACAAGCTGACGTCTTGAGTCCACATAAATCCTCATCAGATTTCAGTCAGAGACATCTACACTGAAGAGGAATTGCCGTATAGACTCAGAGAATAGTATTTCGAGTGCAGAACTTCAGTTTTAGGTAGGATATTGAGAAGTAGGAGATTAAATCCATTGACAAGAGGAACTTTAGTCGACATTGGACGCAGACGGCCAAAATCATGAGGTGTATGCACAGAGTCGTGAGGATAATCGGGATTGAGGCTGCGTAGATTTGAAGTGACTCTTAAAAGGTGCGAAGGTGACATGTGAGAAAACATTTTGACATAGTGAGTGATGAATGTCTGGAATGCATGCCAGAGAGGGCAGTGGAGGCAGTTTAAGTCAGGATACTGGTAAAGGAGTTGGGGTGTCGTACAAAATGGAGCAATGTGCAAAGTTATCAGGAGAAAGCTTGAGAATGGCACGAGCTGCATTGCTCACTTAGAGGTCTGGCGAACACACGGTGAGCAGCATTACTTCCTTTTGTAATCTAACAGTTCTGTGATTCTGTCATTCTGTGAATCAATTATATTCAGAGACATAGAGAAATGAAGTATGTCACAAATCCAGCAATGAAGGAAAATATATAGAGGCCACACCTCTGTCTGAGGGATTGACAGAACCATAAACTGCATAAAGCTGATACTGAAGTATTTCCATCGTTGGCTGGAGTTCAGAAGAATGAGAGAAGTGTTTCACAGAAGCGGATAAAATTATAACAGGACGAGACAAGGGAAACATGGGAAGGACATACATCATGACTGGAAAATCCAGAACTAAGGGTCACTGTCAAAGGATATAGAATTAGCATTTGGGAACTGGATTGAGGAGCAATTTCTTCACACAGAGACGACGGGACTGTGGAGCTATTTGCCCAGAAAACTATTGAGGAAAATACATTCAGCGTTTTCAATGGGGAGATAAGTGTAGTTCGATTTATGAAGGCATGAAAAAATCTCGAGAGAAAATGGGAGCGACACAATGAGTTCGATGATCAGCCACGATCCTGTTGAAGGGCAGAGCAGGTGAGAAGGACTGAATGCCTCCTCTCGCCAGTATTTTCTATTTGAATAAGGAAGGTATATGTCTTTTCTGAGTGCATTGCCTGAAGCGATCACACAAGCATTAGTAGGTTGTTCGCAATCATTTTATGTTCTGTAACAATTCAAAGGTGGGTAAGTTCTTGGAAGATATTATGACGGACATGACATAAATGTATTTAGAATGTCAAGGATGGATTAAATAGAGTCAAAATGACTTTGTTCGTGGGAAATCACATCTCACTAGATTTATCAAAGAGGATTGATGAAAGCAGAGTAGTAAATATGACTTATCTGGACTTTGGTAAGGCAGTCAACAAGGTTCTGTAAGATAGCTCAGTTAACATGGTTACATCACATCGAATATGGTGAGATTTTCCGATCTGGATACAGATCTGGTTCGAACGCAGCAGAGCGAGAGCGAGAGCGAGAGAGAGAGAGAGAGAGATGATGTAAAGTTGCTTTTCAGACTGCAGGCCATTGACCAGCAGTGAGTTACATAATGCAGAGTACGCTTCTTTTTGTCATTTTTCTGAATGATTTGGATGTGAACATAGGTTGTTTGCTTAGTAAGTTTGCAGATGATACCAATATTGGTGGTAGAGTGGACTCCAATTAAGGTTACCTCAAAGAACCTCAATGGAAGCTTGATCAGGTGGGGCAGTGGGTCGAGGAGTGGCAGATTGTTATGGACTGGGTCAGACCTTGGTGAACAAATCACTAAAATAGCCAAGACTCTAGCATATCTTTAGAGAGAGAGAGAAAGAGAGAGAACCAGCCATATATGTTTCTTTTGCACAGAGGTTCAAAACTGTCCGAGTGCATTCAGTGAATAGTCAGACTGTCAAAAGAAATCAAATCAAACCATAGAAAAGCTGAACTGGGAGAAGTGGCTAGTTCCCTTCCATTGTCCAAGTTCCAAACTCGAAAGCCATCTACCTGTGGCAGCATGTGTTTTCTATAATAAAATTGACCCTTAAAACCCTTCCCTTCAACTTCGACTTTTCGGAGTGAGTGTTTTTACGATCTCCGAAAAAAAGAACAACATAATCTTGTCCAAATAATAGAATCCTCCTGGAGTCATAGAGATGTACAGCATGGAAACAGACCCTTCGGTCCAACCCATCTATGCTGACCAGATAACCCAAAACAATCTAGTCCCACCTGCCAACACCCCACCCATATCCCTCCAAACCCTTCCTATTCATATACCCACTCAAATACCTCTTCAGTTTTGCAATTGTGTCAGCATCCACCACTTCCTCTGGCATTCATTCCATTCCCGTATCACCCTCTGCGTGAAATAATTGTCCCCTCTCGCCCTAAACCTATGCCCTCTAGTTCGGGACTCCCCAACCCCAGGGAAAAGACTTTGCCTATTTATCCTATCAATGCCTCACATAATTTTGTAAAGCTCTATAAGGTCACCCCTCAGCCTCCGACGCTCCAGGGGAAACAGCCCCAGCCTGTTTAGCCTCTCCCTGTAGCTCAAATCCTCCAACCCTGGAAACATCCTTGTAAATATTTTCTGAACCCTTTCATGTTTCACAACATCTTTCCGATAGGAAGGAGACCAGAATTGCACGCAATATTCCAACAGTGGCCTAACCAATATCCTGTACAGCCGCAACATGACCTCCCAACACCTGTACTCAATACTCTGACCAATAAAGGAAAGCATACCAAACGCCTTCTTCACTATCCATGTGATTCCACTTTCAAGGCGCTTTGAACCTGCACTCCAACGTCTCATTGTTCAGCATCACTCCCTATGACCTTACCATTAACTGTATAAGTCCTGCTAAGATTTGCTTTCCCAAAATGCAGCACCTCGCATTTATCTGAATTAAACTCCATCTGCCACTTCTCAGCCCATTGGCCCATCTGATCCAGATCCTGTTGTAATCTGAGGTAACCCTCTTCGCTGTCCATTACACCTCCAATTTTGGTGTCATCCGCAAACTTACTAACTGTACCTCTTACACTCGCATCCAAATAATTTATGTATCAGGGATCCCCCGCCCTTAAAAAACATGAATCATCAATATTCAAAGATTGTTTCATTTTGAAACCAATTCATCCTAAATGGTAAACACACTACAACTGTCACTTCCTAAACATTAGCAATAAACATGCAAACACTTACAACGAAATTTATTTTCAGTCTATTTTACTCCTGTAATCGAAGGCCTCCATAATCCTTCAAGTCTTGACAATGCATCAGCAATCAATTTGTTTCTCATCCTGTCCCGTGCACAATTTTCAATTTGAATGTCTGAAACAAGAAGCTTAATCGAAACTGTCAAGCACTTTTTTCCCTTAAATTTCTCCACAAACTTCAATGGCTTTTAATCGGTGGAGAGGACTCTCTCACATATGTTATTGGAAACACAGACAATGAAATGTTGTAATCGGAACAGCAAGCTCAAAGTCTTGTTCTCGACTGTTGATTATTTCGGCTCATGAATGTTCAATACTTGATAGGCACTTATATTTACTCTTCGTCTTCCTTCAGGAGCACAATACCGACACACATATCGACAGCCACCCTGAATGGTTTTGTGTAATTAGTTGTGGTTCATACTGGGTTCAGAAATAACACAACTTTCAGACTGTCTAATAACTTCTGACAGTTTGCTGTTCACTAAAACCTCATCCTTTCTTTAGCAATTGAGTGAGTGGACACTACTAAATTTGGTCCAAAGTTTTGATAAAATCGACTCAAACCCACGAAACATAGTCTTGCTCGTTTTGTTGATGGTATGGGGTACACCCTAATTACCGTTGTTTTTGCATACATTGGAGCCATTTGTCCTGATGAAAGGCTTTTGCCAGAAACGTCGATTTTGCTGCTGCACCTCGGATGCTGCCTGAACTGCTGTGCTCTTGCAGCACCATTGATCCAGAATCTGGTTTCCAGCATCTGCAGTCAATGTTTTTACCTCGCCATTTGTCCATGTATTTTAACATGGCCCAGGAAGATAACTTGGGCTTTGGCAAATGAAATTTGAGCCAGTTTTATCAGTAAGCCCGACTTCAAAAATTGATCAAATAAGTCTGATGCATAACACAAATGTTCAGGTAATCCAGAAATGACCTTATTGGGTCGTCTCCGAAATGTGTACTTATCATGCCCAATGGCATAGCTTTAAATTAATACAATACATTCGGCATTATGGGGGCTGAAATTATCTTCAATCCTTCTGTCATAGTTACCTGCCAGTATCCTCTGAGCAAGTCCAAGTCAGAAATATAAGTTGCTTGTCCATATGTTTCAACACAGTCTTCCAAACTCGGAACGAGATATGCATCAGTCCTTGCAACTTCACTGACTTTGCGGGAGGCCACATATAACTGTTGGATGCCGTTTGGTTTGGCACCTTCACTATGGGCGAGCTCCTGCCACTGTAACCCACTTCGATTATATCGTCTTTGATTATGAATTCAATGTCCAAATCAGAATCCTCTGAAATGGAGACTGCCCTCCCTCTTGTAAGCAGTAACACAATCGTCTTGACTTTCCTTCCCCGTCAAAACAACTTTTGATCATATTCACATGGTGCACTATTTAAGATTTCTTTCTGTCTGGAGTCCTTATGAAATAGCTCACCACACTCCATTTCCTTTCGACTTGTTAAGGTACATTAACCCTTGGTTTTATGCACTCACTTATCACTGGAAGTAACGAAAGCACCTTCTCCCTGATCGCTAGTTTGCGAGTTTTTGCTATCTTGTCAGCTTCCCATTTCATTGTATGCTGTGACACGTACAAATGATATTTAATCAACTCCTCCTCTTTATTAAATCACTCCCGAAAATTTGACGTATAGTCTAAATATTTGGTCTCTGAATTCTGACTATTCAATTTCTCTTTAGCCAATTTTAGCCGTCCTCTCACTTCATGCCCAAAACCTAACTGAAATGAATTGAAGTTGTTCGATTCATTTGATGCATCTCTGACCACAAAGAAATTACAAACGAACTTCTCATATCTCGGGGTCATCTGAATAGTCTTGACTATAAACTCTCAACGTGGTTTATAATGTGTGATGCCACATTTCTAGCGCTCCCTGCAACTCTAGATGGAAGAGAGTCAATTTGAACTATTACTCAGCTGTCTATCACTTCCATGAATAATTTTGATGTGAAGTTTTACCCTTAATCTGATTGTATCTCTGTAGGTAGTCCGTAGCTCGTGAAACAGTTAAGGAGCTCCTTTACAATCCTTTTAGCTGTAATATTGAGCAGTGGACTGATCTCTGGACATCTCGTGGACACATCCATCATGATTAACAAACACTGATTCCCACTTGTTTTTAGGTAGGAGTCCGATGCAATCAATTAACACTCTTGTAAAAGGTTCCACAAATGCAGGAACACGTATTAAGCCCAATGATTTTATTACTGTCTTGGTTTTCCTGACAAATGTGACATGTCTGACAAAATTCAACTGCATTGCTGTGCAGACCAGCCCAGGAAAAATATTTCTGCATTTTTGCTTGAGTTTTTCTCAGTCCTAAATGACACCCTAAGTGGTGGCTCATGCGACAGTCACAACACTTCCTTTCTATAACCCACTTGCAATACGATGTGATGAACTTCTGCCCATTTCTCATTTGCTGAATGTGTGATTAACTCAATTTCATCATTAAGAGTTCATTTTATGGTGATGACATTCAGTGTCACTTTCACGTTCATATTCTGTGTATGCCTTTTGATCCAACTGTTTTAAACTTTCATGTCTCTGCTGTAACTCACTTAGTTTATGTGAGCTAAATATGTTCACTTTGTCATGGATCTACCCCGGTTTGTCTTCACCATCTGATCAAACAGAGTTCTGCCAATTACACTTTAACTTTCTCAATCTCTCCACTATGGTCTTTCCTGTGTCAATTGGTGGCATTGTGACCTCGTTACCATACCGTCAGAAAAAATATTCCCAGCATATGTGTCTTGAAATAATACAGTTGCCTGAGTTTTCAGGCACAGTAGGCAGCACTCCAACCTGCGAGCCAACAATATCAATGGCAAGAAGAAACTCTATTCCTCAGCTGAGAGTTTGTACAGTAAAGTTACTACGACTTCCCCGCTCTTCACCGGATGCCTTAACCTCACATTATGTAACTTAGCGCTCCTTACCTCTCAGTGAATTCGCGCTACCGGTATATTTTATGGGAATACTCTTTCAGAGCTACCAATCTCCTCTTCTTTCAACATCACAGATTAAGAGAAGCCCGTATCTCTGAATATTGTAACTTATTTGCCTGCTGCTCCTGGCCTAGTTGAGAATATTTTCCCTTAGCAGGTATATGATTGAAGAAGTGTAGGCAGTTTCACCTTATCCAACCCCCGAGAAGGTTATACATTGTGGTGTAGATTTCCATTACCATTCCATCAAAGTTCACTGGCTTTTCCTGTTATTTGGCATCTGGCTGCTCAGTGTTTTCCCTAAACCACCAGCACTATGACTTTATTTGGAATACTTTGTGCAATTAAGACACCAAAGCTTTTTAAACTTTCTTTCCCTTTCAAGAGTTTCCTTGATCACCTATTGTAAGTTTCTGTTTTGATCAGCACTGAGATCTATCTTTCCCTTTCTACGCCAGAATTTCTCTTTTCCTAAACTTGTAATGTTCACACATTGAAACTGATTTTGGAAGTCAAACTTTGACTTATGGACCAACTCATAACCATTTGCCGTTTCCAATGCCAATTTTGACATTTTAAATCTCTGCTCTTCAACATGAGGTCAGTACCTCAGAAAGTGAATTTTTGAACTACTGTCCACGTGTCAGTTTCTGAGGTTTAAACTCTCTCTCTTTCTTCCTTTCCTCTCTCTCATTTTCTCTATCTTCTCTCCTTGCATTTCACTCTTGTCTCTCTCATTAGCTCTATTTTCATCTTATTTTGCTTAAATGATTCATGTTTTTTTCGCTCTTTCCTCTGCTTTTAATTGTAATTCCTTAACTTTTGACTTTATCCCAAGCTGTTTCTTATTCAATTGAATTTCTACCATCTCAAAAGATTCTGATGGCATTTCCAGCAAAATTTAAATGCTGAGCCATTACTGTAATTATATGTCCTTTCCTCTCGAAAGGAAGCAGCTCTATCTTAAGCTTGTCTGCTAATTCCTGCGCTTGGCCTAAAATATTTTTTGTAAAATACAAAAAAAAACACTTCTTCCACACCGAGATAACTCTCGGTGGCTGAAAGTGCATTTACCATCACAAGCACTGTTTAAACCAACCGAACTCCACACCAGAAGAAAAGAGACTAACAGCTACAACTCACTGTATTCACATCCAACCACCCAATCACAATTTGGAACAATAGAACAAATCCCACAAGAAGCCCTAATGTGTTATGGATCAGGTCAGACACATCAAAAGATTTCAAAAAGTATTCCCGATCCTAACTTCGCTATTTATTCGAAGCAGGTGTAAATTGGATATTCCATAAGCGATGCCACTCGTCAAACCATTTCGTTTTAGACAAAACAGAACAGCCAAATCCAACAGATTATCGCAATGTAATGGCCCTATTCCAAATTATTGCAATAATTCACATAAGTAGCAGTTAGCTCAAAAGGTTAAATCAACCATCAAGTCTGACAGAAGAGATGTCAGAGAGGGAGTGCCAGCATCGACTTGATTTTTGGTTCGAGCAACTTCACAACTCCTGCTTGACTGCTTTCAATGAATAGACAGACTGTGAAAAAATAAAATTACATCAAACTAGTGAACAGCTGATCTGGATGAACTCGTCACTTCCCGTTTATTGTACAAGTGTTTTGTTTTCAAACTTGAAAGCCTTAGGCACTTGGCAGTGTCGCTTAGCTACAATCAAATTGGCCCTAAAACTATTCAACTTAGACATTTCAGAGTCTGTGTCTTTTGCGGCCTCTCTGCAAAAAAAAAAAGCCAAGAACAACATAACCTTCTTAAAGGACCAGAATCATCACAAGATTGAGTTCAATTTAGATAAACGTGCAGTTGTGCATTTTGAAAGGGATATCAAGGCAGGACTTGCCTGTTTAATGGTAAGGTCCTGGGACGTGCTGCTGAGCAAGGAAACAGCGGAGTGCAGTTTCTATTGCTTGCACAAAGTGGAATTAAGGCAGACAGAACAGCGAAGAAGGCAGTTGGCATGCTTCGTTTGATTGGTCAGTGCATGAGTATATGAGTGGGGAGGTCATACTGCCCCTGTGCAAAGGATTTGTTAGCTCAGGTTGGAATACTGCGTTCTATTAAGGCCTGTTGGTTCGATGAAAGAGTTTGTGAAATTCGAACGGGTTCAGAAAAGATTTCTAAGGATGTTGACATGGTAGGAGGTTTTGAGGCATAAGGAGAGGCTGAATAACCTGGGGTTATTTTCCCTGTAGCGTTGGAGGCTGGAAGAATAAATTGAGAAGCTGAACAAAAAAAAAATGAGGGTTGCGGATCGGGTGAATAGCCAAGGCTTTTTCCCTCGGCCTGGAGAGTCTTTATCTCCAGGGCATAGGCTAAAGGTGAGAGTGGAAAGATTTTACAGTAACATTTTCACATAGAGCTGGTGCGTGTATGGAGGAATGAACTGCCAGAGGAACTTTTGGAGGCTGGCAGAATTTTAGTACTTAAAAGGTTACTGATGGGCATATGAATACAAAGGGTTTGGACGGATTCGGTCCAAATGCTAAAAAAAGGGACTAGATTAATTTAGGGTATCTGGTCGGCATGGAGCGATGTACTGATGGATCAGCACATGCTGTACATCTCTTTTACTCGATAATTCTTAATGATTGCATGAAACAACAGAATGTTATTGACTTACCAGGAATGCCAACTGCTGCGAGAACCGGGTAGTAAATTAGCTTTATAAGTACAATTATTGGCTGCGCCATTCTCAGAAGAATATCGGAAATGTATCCAGATTGATAGCTTTAGTTGCAATGCATCTGAGTGCAGTGAATGTTCCATATTTATCGGACAGTCTTTCCATGGTTAAGGACAAAACAAACAGGTTGCAACGTTTTTCAGAGTTACGCTCACTGCAGTGATTTTTACTGCTCTATTTCATCTGCCTTTTCCATGATGAGATGACACAGCTGTGCAACAGATGTATCTTTGACTAAAATAAACAAACTGAGTAAGATCACAGATTGGATATAGTTGGCACACTGCCAGAGAAACAGGAATATGTCATTGTTGTCAGTTGTTGTCTTGCTTTCTTCCAGTTCTGGTGAATATGGCATGTCTTCCAATCTTCCAAAAATCTTTTCACTTGTTTTATTCAGCTGTGGAGACTTTATTTGCAGTGGTCGACATTCTTGATCAGCTGAAGAGACCAATTATATTGCCTATCGACCCTCCATTCATACCATTTGCATGATCTTTTCATCTCTCTACTTGGAAATTCTTTCCCTGAGTGCTTATGTCACACTTCACCTGATGATGGCGTAGCTCTACGAAAACTTGTCATTTCATGTAAACCTGTTGGATTTTAAAGGGGGATCGTCTGAATTCTTCCCTTGGCCAACTCAGGACAAAAGTCAGACCTCCACATTTGCATGTAAGGAAAGCTCAAGCCAAAATACAAAAGAGAATTGGATGTCCTGCACAAGGGTGTGTTTGAAAATGACAAGCATGTACATGTAAGATAATGGGGAAAAAAAGGTTACTGCCATTACCAGTGCCCTTAATTTGCATTTCCACATTTGAGCAACCTTTAACAGGGACTTTATTGATTGTGTGGCATTTTGCCATATTTATGTCTATATATTTCCCGACATCATTACATTATTCAGTATCATGGGTAACAAGATTGTCGAGCTAGCTGCTTAAATAATTCACTGGATCCAGACTACCTACAAAAATACAGTCGTACCAATTGTCAAATCTTACACTAAAATTATTGAAGGTACTTTTGGAACAAAAAAAACAAAAAACAAAGTAAGTTACACCACAGGATCAGGCCTTTCAAGCCGGCGCCAATCCACATCCTCTATCTCCAGCTGTCGCCTATTCTCTAAGGTTCTGCATACCTTTGCTCCATGTGCATTCATGTATTCTGTCTCGATGCATCTTAAATGATGTGCCCGACTCTACCACAGCCGTTTGCAATGCATTCCAGGCACCCATCACCCTCTGCATATTGATCTTTCCACTCATATCTCTGATAATCGTTTCCCCTTTCAATTTGAACTCGTGACCCCGAGAAATTCAGTCATCTCCTCTGGGAAAGAAAAAAAGCTTCTGTGTTTTTGTAGGTACTGTAGTCCTCAACCAGGTCCCCCCTCAAACTTCATGTTTGTAATGAAAACAATACGAATCCACTCAACCTCAATTCATGGCCAGTGCTCTCCATACCAGTCAACATTCTAGTGAACCTCCTTTGCAATCTCTACAAAGCATGCTGCATCCTTTCGGTAATGTGGCGACCAGAACTGTACACAGTGTTCCAAATGTGGTGGAACAAAAATCTTTTCCAACTGTCCACTCTCGTAATCAATATCCCATCCGATGAAGGAAAGCATGATGTATGCCTTCTTGACTGCTCATTGACCTGCGTTGCCATCTTCAGGGAAAAATGTACCTGAACACTCAGGACCCACTGGACATCAATTTTCCCCATAGCTTTTCCATTTACTGTGCAGTTTGCTCTTTAATTTGAATCTTCCAATGTGTATCACACCATATTTGCTCGGATTGATCTCCATCCGTCATTTCACTGCCCAACTCTCCAAGCTGTCTTTATTAGGTGGCACGGTGGCACAGTGGTTAGCACTGCTGCTTGATAATGCCAGAGACCCGGGTTCAATTCCCACTGCAGGCGAATCTCTGTGTCGAGTTTATGCATTCTCCCCGTGTCAGTGTGGGTTTCCTCCCACAATCCAAAAATATGCCGGTTAGGCTAAATTGCCTGCAGTTTTAGGTGAAGGGGTAAATGTAGGGGAATGGGTCTGGGTGGGTTGCGCTTCAGCGTGTTGATGTGGACTTGTTAGGCTGAAGGCCAGTTTCCACACTGTAAGCAATTTAATCTAATCTAATTCTCCTGTATACATTGACAGTCCTCTTCACTACCTGCTACTTCATCAATCGTAGTGTCACCTTCAAACTAGATCATCTGACTGGGGTGTAAGACCGGTGCAAAATTGAACAGTTGAGAGGAGAACTGCAAAGCCTAACATGCAGCAGATTGCTTGAAAAGACCTCTCTCTTAAAAGTACCTATTCGATCAGTAACCTCTGACGCAGAAATTCCTAACAAATAGAAAAGAAGACACGGGAAGATCCAAAAACAAGAACATATTTTGATAAGCCTGTTTTGAGATAAGAAATGTTGTTTTGTAAATGTTAATTGGGACGTTTATCGGAATAGTATAATAGAAGAAAAGATAAAATGTAGAGTAGAGAAATAATTTATAAATGATGATTAGTTATTAATTCTCATTTATATTGTAAGAAATAAAGTTGTTAAGTTTTACTTTACATTTTTCTTGGTCATTCGATTTTTTACAGGTTACTGCACGGTATATATCTTTTTCTGGGTTGCTGGTTTTAAATGAAGCAGGAGAGTATACCTCTTGTTGTAACACTACCGTGGGGAACCTTAACAAATTCCATATTGAAATCTATTTACATGGCATTTATAGTCCTTCCATTATCAATCAACTTCGTCACTTCGTCAAAGAATGCTATTAAGTTGGGAAGACATGACCTCCCCTGCACGTTGCTTATTACTGATAAGCGCATCTTCTTTCAAATGGGAGTAGATCCTATCCATCAGTATCTTCTCCAAGCACCTTTCCTACCACCGACGTCAGACTAACTGGTGTTTAATTTCCTAGATTATCTCTGCTCCCCTTTTTCAGCAAGGCACTGCATCAGCAATTCACCAGAACCTCACTCTTTATCAATGATGCTACAAAGATATCTGTTAAGGCCACAACTAGTCCATCTCTTTTTGCACTCAGTATTCTGGAAGTGATCCCATCTTGATCAAGGTACTTGCCCAACTTAATATCATATAGAATACCCAACACTTCCTCTCTCCTGATCCCAACTTGACCTAAACTAATCAAACATCTATCTCTAATCTCAGCATCCAACATCTCCCTCTTGTCAGTGTATAATGATGCAACGTACTCAGTAAGGATCTCACCCATTTTCTCTGAATCCACGTATAACTTTCCTCCTATGTTTTTGAGAGGACCAACCCTTTCCCTAGCTAACCTCTTGCAACGTAAATATAAATAAAAGTCTTTGGAATTTTCCATAACCCTGTTTCCTAAATATATCGCATGATCCCTGCTAGCCTTCTTAATTCCTCTTTTCAGATTATCTCTACATTCCTAACATTCATCCATAGCTTCGCCTGTCTTTAGTCATCTAAGCTTTATGCATGTTTTCCTTTTCCTCTTAAGTCGCCTCACAATTTCACCTTTCATCCATGGTTCCCTAATCTTGTTATTTCTATCCCTCATTTTTACAGGAACATGGATCTCCTTCATTCGAATCAACATCAGTGTGTAAGCCTCCCGCATATCAAATGTGGTTTTCCCTTCAAATAGCTGCTCTCAATCCACATTCCCCATTCCCTGCCTAATTTTGGTATAGTTTGCCTTCCCCCAAATTAGCAGTCTTACTATATGAACTTTCTTCTCTATGTCCATGAGTATTCTAAAACTTATGGAATTGTAATCACTATTCCCAAAACAATTCTCGACTGAAACTTCAAACACCTGGCTGAGATCATTCCCCAACACCAGATCGAGTATGGCCCCTTAACGAGTTGGACTATTTGCAAACTGCTCTGGAATTCCCTCCTGGAAGCTCATTACAAACACTGCTTCATCTCGAGGTCTAATATTACGTGAAAACCCAATCAATGTTGGGATAATTAAAAACCCCTACATCTTTGCATAATGTGTTCACGTGTTTATAACTCTATTGCATGCGTGCTATTCATCAACTTATCGTTCCACCCCAACATTGTTCCGGCACTCTTCCTATTCCCAGCGCTGCACATATTTCCATATTTCCTCACTTCTCCAGTCGTCCAAAGAGGCTGAATTATCCTCTTTGAGCAATAATACATGCCGACAACCCCTTTTAACTCCTTTTCTATCCCAGAAGCAACATCGATGTACTGGGATATATAGTTGCCAATCATGCCCTTCTTTCAACCAAGTCTCAGTAAATAACAATAACAGCATACTGCCCAGTAATAATCAAAACCCTTGATTTCATCTGAATTACCTACTACATTTCTTGCATTAAAACAAATGCACCTCAAACCACTAGTCACTTTACATTTATCATCTCCTCCCTGCCTGCTATTCTACTTAGTCAAGTTTACTTGATTATCTCGGTCCTTACAGGTTTTAGTTACTACCTTTTTACTGGCCAATAAAGTCCTCAATTTGTTCCCACCACCCTGCCACATTAGTGTAAATCGTCCCCAGCAGCGTTAGCAAAAGCAACGCCAAGGACCTTGCTTCCAGTGTGGCCCAGGTGTAGAACATTCACTTTCTAATATCATCCCCTCCCCAAGAATCGGTACCATTGTCCAAAAACTCTGAACCATTCCATCCTGTAACATCTCTCAAGGCACGCGTTCATCCTGCCTTTTCTTTCATTGCTTATCCAATTAGCACGTGGCACTGGTAGCAATCCTGAGATGACTAAATTTGAGGTTCTACTTTTTAACTTGTCTCCTCCTGTCTACATTCTACTTGTCGGACCTCACCCTATTTTCTACCTCTATCGTTGGTGCCTTTTATGCACCACAACAACTGTCTGTTCACCACCTGCATCCCCTCCCCTCAGCCTTCAGACTATTCAAAGGACAATTTGAGACAAGCCTGACCCGTGCACCTGGGAGGCAACACATCATTTCTGAGTTTCGTTTTTGACAACAGACTCGCCTACCTACTCCGCTTTCGATTGAATTCCCTATGACATTAGCCATTCCAAACTGTTTCCCGTCCTTCTGTACAGCAGAGCTTACCACTTTGCCATGAACCTAGTTACTGCTGCCTTCCCCGGTGACCCATCTTCCCCAACAGTACACAAAACGGTATACCTGCTGAGGCTAGAGATGACCACAGGCGACGTCTGTGATGCTGTCCTGCTCTGTCCCTCCCTTTCGGTCTCCTGTCCCTTTCCCCCTCAGCAATACTAATTTGCAGTCTGTTCAATTTAATAAACGTGCTGTCCATGACCCCCTCAACATTGTGTATTTTTCCAAGTGAGCCCATCCACAGCTCCACAGACTTCATGCAGTTTAACAAAAGCTGCAGCTGAACAAACTTTCTGTCCATTACAGAATTAGGGACATCAGCTCTGTCCCCGAGCTCCCAGATTAATCATAAGAGCATAAAACGGGTCTGAGAAATCCTTCCATTTTAATCGTAAGTTAATTTAGTCAAGAAAAGAAATCACACGTGTAAAAAAAATCAACAAAACATTACTTTACTAACACACCACCGAGTTCATGTTTTGGTTAGAGAAGGAGAGCGGGTAGGAGATCCTACACGTGTAATCAAGAGTAGAGTGCTGCAAAAGGGCATCAGGTCAGGCAAAATTCGAAGAGCTGAATAATTCACGTTTTAGGTTGAAGCCCTTCATCAGGAATGAATCTGGTGGGCCACGGTTTCTGATTGATAAATGGAAGTGGATTGGTGCTTCGGGGAAAGCAGATGGGAAGGTTTTGGAGGGATATGAGCTGGGTGCTTGCAGGTGGGACTAGAATGGGTTGGAATATCTGTACAGCATGGTCGGGTCGCACCGAAGAGTCTGTTTCCATGCTGTATATCTCCATGTCTCCATGACTCTATCTCCGATCCCCAGCATCTGCAGTCTTCACTTTTTACTACACGTGTACTGTCTCGTCTTACGACACAGCCCAAATGTATCAGTTCACTCACCTTCCCAGATCGCAATTCAACCGCTCCCACTCATCTCCTCGCTCTCACCGTTGCTGCAAATGAAGACCGCTGAAGTTCAAGATAAATCCCTTTTAAGAGAGAAACTTACTTTCCCATCTACCCCGATCCTCTCGCTCTTGCTCCTCCGGAAACATGAAGACCACTGACGATCGAAGTTATTCCCCTTCATTGGGAAAAATTACCTTTCCAGTAGCCCTTTGGTCTTTGCTCCGTCGCCCCTCCCGAAAATGAAGGCCCCTGTCTCTAAAGGGTATGTCTGTTTTAAATGAAAAAAATCTAACTTCCCAGATGCACCTTGTCCTCTCTCTCTCTCTCTCTCTCTCTTCTCTCTCTCTCTCTCTCTCTCTCTCTCTCTCTCTCTCTCTCTCTCTCGCTCTCTCTCTATGTCACTCACTCCTAATGAACAATGAAGGCCAGTTTTTGGTTACTTTACGAATAATGCCATGCAAATCCATTATCTTCTACCAAGAATGAGAATACTTTCCAATACAGATTGAGGAACAAATTCCAGGTGTTTCTGAATGGAATATTCCTCAGATTCACTTGAACAATAAGGAAGTTCTCATAAAATAAGAGAAATTAATAAATTAGCTTCCAGCGGAAAATCAACATAATCAGAAAGAATGATTGCAGTCACATACAGAGACGTGGAAATACGCTGGGAAGTACTCATTTCATTATGCTTGATGTCGGTATAGGAACGCCTTTACAATTACGCAACATCCTTACAGACTTAACCCTGTAAAGTTTGTGCGCGTTCAAAAAGAGAGTGAATGTATGTCAAAGGCACCATTGCCAATGTGATCACAATAACTGGAGCTTACCCGATAGTAAAAGTGCCAAAACCATATGGTACTTCACGATTATGTGTGCCCCATCACCAAGTCAGTGCAGTTCCAAATTATGATTTACATCCTCATTCGTGTTTGGAAGAGTGTATTGAGAAAGTGAGACAGACGAATTTATAATTCTAAAATCGACTGGTCTGAGGACATTGACAGATACTTTTAACAAAAAAAATTCCTCTTCCATCGCACGGAGTGGACTGTACCAATTCAAAATCGTGCATAATCGATCATTCACGAGACATATTTAAACTTAAGCCTATATTGGTATTTTGCGATTACCCAATTGTATAGTGCACATCGATAGCCGAGTGATCCTTGTCACCCATGGAAGAAACAGTTGGAGCATCTATCAGAATTGTTCAATCACCGACGAGAAGAGGGCTTAGTGAGAAACGTAGATAAATTGCATTAGAAAATGTCCAAGTCACGTTCCTTAGACATGGACAGAGGTCCCCACGGAATGTGAAAACAAATATTGTTGGGGAATGTCCCATACCATCAACAAAGAAGGACGTATTTTGATTCATGGGGCGAAATGGTTTTTATTGGATGTGAATGTTGAATTTTACCAGTGAGTTGCTTCACTGACTTATTGAAGAAGTGAAGAAAAATTGACTGGATGATGGTATTTCAGAAGACAGTCTGAAATCTACCCCAACGTTATCAACACCTTATTGTAGAAAGCCTGACAGAGTGGTTATTGACATGAATGATGTGGATGTCAGTCTTATACTCTCAAAAGACGTTCAAAAGAAGTTAGGAAACCTCCTGTGTATTTCTTCAGAAATTTGGATCATCACCAACGGAAATATTCAATTGATGAGGAAGAGATCCTGATGTTGGTGTTTGAGTTGCAACATTTCAATATGTATATTTCTAGTAAGGTGTTTTAAATATTTGTACGTACCAGTCATAACACTTCATGGTTTTGAAGCATGTTAAGGATACAAATTCCAGAATATTTTGATGGAGCTTATTATTGCTGCCATTCAACGTGAAAAGTAGGCACATCAGTACTAGCAAATGTAATTCCCAACATGTTGACATGACTTCATTGGAGGAAGAAGGACGCATGCGCTGGGATTAACAAATGGATTGCAGTAGATAGTAGTGGTCAATATTCTCATGGTTAGAGTGATTGCCATGTATACTACATGTATTGCACTGTACTTACATATTAAGCTTGATATTTTGAAAAAAAATAACACACCATTGTATAATCTGAGGAAGCATCACTGAACACAAACCGTTAACTGGAATATTTCTTCACAGACGCTACCAGACTGGCTGAACTTTTCCAGAAACTTCTTGTTCTTCGTTTTATTGCTGACATACAGCAGCCACAGTTCTTTCCATTTAGTTGTATTGATAGTTCATTACTTCAGAGGGAGGTGTGACGATGCTATGACTTTATGAGCTGTATTTTATCCGCTTTTCATTGTTGAAGAAGAGTTTTAAGCAGAGCGGCTGAACTGTGTATTGAATACTGGTAAGAAGGCTTGAGGTCATTTCCTTCACTTTGAAGAATAGAACCAGTCTGAATGGGTGTTGCCAAGTTCACATAGAATGAGATTTTTTTTTTCATTTGATTTTTCGATAGTAGCCGTAGTTTCTGTGTTCTGGCCACAGTTTGGAAGCTGCAGTGCATTTTTCCCGGCTTCAGTATCTCAAAGTTTTCTTTGGATGATTTCTTGCTGTTGGTCCTGCATGTAAGACAATCTAATTCTCTATATTTGTTTTGCTCAGCGTCTGTTTATGTGATTTTACTGTTTTGCAACAGTTAATATGTCATAGTTACAGCATCTATTACTCTGTTACGTATTTTGGTAGATTTTCACGTAAGCTAATTCTTTATTTATTCTTTCTTTGGGCGTAATTTCTGTATTTTAGAAAGTGTGCTTTGCTTCAAATCTGGAAGCTTGATTAGTCTAATTGCATATGAAAATCAAATCCTGACATGTACATTTAAGAGAAGAAAAAGAAGTGTGTCGGCTATTTTCTTAATATATCTTGAGAAAGTTACATTTGATCCATGACAGCATGATTATTCATCTTTCCAGTTGGAGTGAAGCAGTGTGCCTCAGGATAAAACATAACAGTTGTTCATCTCTCATGAGAGTGTGGGACTAAGGTAATTTTATATTGACATAACTTCACTTCAACGCCCTGTTCTCATTGTACATGAATTCTGCATCGGTGAGCCCTGCACAAGGCATAAACTAATGCAGTTAGGAAGCATACAGGTAATGTCAGTTGCTAGTAGATATGATGGAATATACAAAACAGCAGTCCAAAATAAACGCTCATAAATGCTGATCAACTTTAAATTTCCAACCAAAAAGAAATGGAAGTGGTGTGGAGGATATGCCATTATTAAACTAACACACTGCATGTTCTTCAATTTTGAAGAAATGTTGTTGGACACGAAATGTTGATTCTGGTTTTTTTTTCCACAGATTGTTCCAGGTCCTGATCGTGAAATAGTTGCAAGGCTGGACAATGCAAATATCAGAACATCAGAAAATTCTGAATCGTGAAACATCTCACAAATAAACTGGCTTTCTGGAGACATAGTTTGTAACGGGAGAGTGATTCAAGTCAACGGTCCCCTGCATACATCCCTGCTTCATTCCATTTCTTTCTGAAAATAACTGATCTTCAACATATATTTATTAGGGATATATGCAGACTCCCAATGGTATACACGATTCAGTTTCGGGTGTTCAAGTCAAAATACTTCTGGTAAGTTGTGAGGTTGAAGACCACAAATTTCGGAGAGTTTTGATTACAAAAACAAACAATGAGTATTACCGAGATAGCTGTTTTTTTTTGCCAGCGCATTAAGTGATGGAAAGTGAACTCACTGAGAGAGAATCATTGAGAAAGGACACTTATCTGTACATAGGTACAAACAAATGCTGCAGATGCTGAAGACCAGATTCTGGATTAGTGGTGCTGGAAAAGCACAGCAGTTCAGGCAGCATCTGAGGAGCATAAAATCGACGTTACGGGTAAAAACCCTTCATCAGCAATACAGGCAGAGTGCGTGAAGGGTGGAGAGATAAATGAGCGGGGAATTGGTGGTGGGGAGAAAGTAGCATAGAGTACAATAGGTGAGTGGGGGAGGGGATAAAGATGATACGTCAGGGAGGAGGGTAGAATGCATAGGTCGAAAAGAAGATAGGTAGGTAGGACAAGTCATGGGGACAGTGCTGAGCTGGAAGTTTGGAACTGGGGCGAGGTGGAGGAAGGGGAAATGAGGAAACGGTTGAAGTCCACATCGATGCCCTAGTGTTGAAGTATTGGGCTGAGGGAGCGGCGGTGAAGGAGGCCCAGGACCTCCATGTCCTCGGCAGAGTGTAGGGATAGGTTGAAATGTTTGGCCACAGGGCGATGTGGTTGATTGGTGTGGGTATCCCAGAGAAGTTCCCTTAAGCGCTCTGTGAGGAGACGTCCAGTCTCCCCAATGAAGAGGAGACCGCATCGGGAGCAACG
Source organism: Chiloscyllium plagiosum (assembly GCF_037043375.1). Classification (NCBI taxonomy): domain Eukaryota; kingdom Metazoa; phylum Chordata; class Chondrichthyes; order Orectolobiformes; family Hemiscylliidae; genus Chiloscyllium; species Chiloscyllium plagiosum. The sequence goes on along the minus strand of NW_028270178.1, from coordinate 18,503,253 downwards.
GATACAATAAACGATATTGGTGGATGTGCAAGTAAAACTTTGATGTGTGTGGAAGGCTCCTTTACGGCCTTGGATGGAGGTGAGCTGGGGGCAACGGTGTGAATGCAAGCTTTGCATTTCCCGCGGTGGCACGGGAAGGTTCCAGGACGAGAGGGAGGGATGTGGGGGGCGTGAACCTGACCAGGTAGTCACGGGGAACGGCCGTTGTCGAAGGTGGAAAGGGGTGGGGAGGGAAATATGTCCCTGGTGTTGGGGTCCGTTTGGAGGTGGTGGAAATGTTGGTGGATGATTTGGTTTATGCGAAGGTTGGTAGGGTGGAAGGTGAGCACGAGGGGAGTTCTGTCCTTGTTACGGTTGGAGGGGTGGGGTGTGAGGGCGGAGGTGCGGGATGTGGACGAGATGCGTTGGGGGGGCATCCTTAACCTCGTGGGAAGGGAAATTGCAGTCTGTAAAGAAGGAGCCATCTGGTGTGTTCTGTGGTGGAACTGGTCCTCCTGGGAGCAGATACGGCGGAGGCGGAGGAATTGGGAATACGGGATGGCATTTTTGCAGGAGGTAGGTTGGGAAGAAGTGCAATCCAGGTAGCTGTGGGAGTCGGTGGGTTTTGTAAGAAATGTCGGTGTCAAGTCGGTCTTCATTAATGGAGATGGAGAGGTCCAGGAAAGTGAGGGAGGTGTCAGAGATGGTCCAGGTAAATTTAATGTCAGGGTGGAATGTGTTGGTGAAGTTGATGAATTGCTGAACCACCTCACAGGAGCAGGAGGTAGCGCCAATGCAGTCATCAATGTAGCGGAGGAAGAGGTGGGGAGTGGTGCCGAAGATAAACTGTTCTACGTAGCCAAAAAAGAGACAGGCATAGCTGGGTCCCATACGGGTGCCCATGGCTAGCCTTTTGGTCTAGAGGAAGTGGGAGGATTCGAAGAAGAAATTGTTAAGGGTGAGGACCAGTTCGCCCAAACGAATGAGAGTGCTGGAGTTTACTTTGGAGTTTTAAAGAAGGATGAGATCTTGCTGAGTGTTCAGGAACAAGAACCTGAGTGGTCTTGGTAACGGAGATGTTAAGGTAAACCTGACCGAAACCTAAAAGATTCCTCATGAAATTGATTGGGATTGGGTAGATATGGAAAAATTACTGCAGAAATTCTGAAAAGGGTTAGCTGGACTCAAACCGGTCGTTCTATTTTCTTGCCCTTGTGCTGTTGGACTTGCTGAGTTTGTTCAGCACTTCTGGTATTTTAAAATTTCAGACCTCTAGAATCGGCATTTCCTTGTTTTATTTTAGTCGTGGGAAGATTGTTTCCCCTTGTGGGAAAGTCGAGGACTAGAGGACATCACCTGATGAATTTGGAGATGAGTGCACATCAATGCCATGGCATTTCATGTGGGTTGTGGCGATGGGGATGTGTGGTACATGGGTAGAGTGTTTTATTTGTTATTTTTAAACTTGGTGAAGATGATCAACATGTTTTCCTTGGTTACTGGGTGATGCTGGATGCACCTGTATTTTATGTTGATCGTGGATGAAGACATAATGTGCTGTGTGTGTAGCACTAAATAATTATTGGGATTGAAAATCCGCTCAGAAATGAATATTTCTTTGTGGAGGATGCGAACTAATCATATGCACGAAGGTCAGTCTGCATATTCAGAACTTACTCTGTGTTTCCTGATTACCGAATGAATGGGGAGTGATCATGAAAAAAATGCAAATAGGTGACGATGCGTTTTATTCCTGTCTGAAGCATTGAACTATTCAGCCCATTAACCGCTTCATAAGTAAATGTTCGCATGCTGCTTGAACAAATTGTATCTAATGTATCATTGAATGTTGATCGGCCTTCTTATCTAATTTGCTGCTGGAACCATTTGGTGAATTATTATGTGTTCTACAATTTTATACCAATGGCGCTAACGTACCACAGGGGCAATCAGTCATCACAGAGAGGCAACTCGTGTGACGTTTCTCATCATGATCACAATGATATAGACAGATGAGAGGGTGCAAAGGTAAAAGATAACCTCAGCTGGCAATGAAAATGTAACTACATGATTAGCGTCACTCTGCATTTTAACGCTGCCATTAGCCAACTGAGATAAACATCACCATATTCAACAAATTCCAATATGATCACTGTACCCTTTAGCTTCTATAATGGAACCTTTCCTTATTGAAACGGTCATCCATTTTTAAAATCTCTCGATAAGCATTTACCATCTTTGTATTTTGCCCATCCTTTCTCTCCTAATATTTTCTCTAATTCTGTACCCGTTTCAGGTCCAAACATCTGTGATGAGATATTCAGTTAAGAGGGTTTTTCACTGTCCAGCTTGTCTTGAAAAGGTATATTGCAAACTTGGAATTGAGATATCTGCCCCATGGAAGTATTTGTCTATTTAAAATAAAATTGTCAAACAAAGATGACAAGATGGAGATAAGCTCGCAGAGAACTAACATTTCAATTTCATGTTCAGTTCCTGAAGTTGTATTTTTTGCAGTTAAAGTTGCTCGCGAAAACTCACACTCTTTCTATCTCTATCTCTCTGTTAGTGTAAAACTATGAGTCCTTTATCAGCTGCTAATTTCATTCAGTACATGGTTCTTCTGCTCAACTGGAGGAGAAAGCAAATGAAGTCAGTCTTTTTAAGTTGAATTTGCTGTTGCCAAGGATGAGCATATGAGAAATGCAATATTGGAACAATTCATGTGCTATCTTTTTTTTAAAAAGCACTTTGTTCAGCATTTCTGCAGAGATACAATTATGCAAGTTTTTTTATTTTTGTTGTTTTTTAAGACTTTGTTTTAAAAATAAACTGTCAGTTGCTTCATAATTTGAACAATCAAATCACAGCTGGAAACCAAACCTTACACTTGCTTTTAAAGAAGATAAAGTTTACGGATGACCTCCGTGATTTATTTTGAGCAGTGTGTCTATCCATAACACACCAGTTTTATTTCTATTGTTTCAGCAATTGATTAAACTTCCCTGTCTCACAAAACTCCACCAAACGCTAAAATTCATACATTCTGTGTAACATAAATTCAAAAATTCCAAAGTATACAAAATGTCTGATCTTTGTAAACCAATCCAGCTACCTAAAATAAAAAAAAGTCTCATATTCTATAATCTGCACCAAATTTACAAATCCCCTTGTTTTCTATAAGTTCATCCCATTGTACAACTTTCTCTATCTTGGTAATATGAGCAATTCCACAAAATTCACAATTCTTTCTATTGAAGGTAGTGTAATGTGAAAGGTCTGTACTGCAATAATCATATTGTCTCACATCCTACAGTCCAGCAACAGCATCCATTTATCACAAAATATTCCTTCCACAGCTAAAACAACACTGCTACAGTGCTAGGAATGGAAATTGCTATGAGTTTTCGGATATTTGGACTATATTATTTGTGATTTCCCTTAAAACAGAAATTTTATCGCTGTATGTCCATATAATTCAGCAACATGAGCACGTTTCTTTCCATCAACAGGTGAATTCGGAAGATCCGTGATCTCTGAAAACAGATTCACAAGAAGTCAATGCTGTGTAAACTTGAGACTCCTGGCTTCACTGACGACTGGGTCTGCTCTTCAGTATCACCCTCTTGCTAACTGCGCCATTCATCATGGAAATAGAACCAGTACACTCGCTGTCACTCAATCCAGTGAATTTCCAGTCAATGTCAATCATTTCTCAGTTATCAGCGTCGACAATAATTATTGGCTTGGCAGAAAGTGAGAAAGTGGACAAGACAGTGAAAGTGAGGACAGTATATGCTGGAGATCAGAGTCTAGATTACTGTGGAAAGCCACAGCGGGTCAGGAAGCATCCGGGGATCAGGGAAATCGACATTTTGGGCAAAGATCCTTCATTAGGAATGAGGGAGAGAGTTTTCGGGGTGGAGAGATAAACGGGAGTGGATTGTGGCAGGGGAGAAGGTAGCCAAGAGTAAAATAGGCAGATGGAGTTGGGTATGGAGGTGATATTTCGGAGAGGAGGGTAAAGCGGATAGGTGGGAAGGAAGATTGGCAGGTTGGACATATCATTAGAACGGTGTTGAGCTAGCAGGGTGGAACTGAGGTAAAGTAGGGGGGAGGGGAAATGAGGAAACTGGTGAGTTCCACATTGATGTCCCGGCGTTGAAGTATTCTGAGGTGAAAGATGAGGCATTCTTTCTCCAGGCGTCGGGTAGTGAGGGAATGGCGGTCTTGGAGACCCAGGACCTGCAATTCCTCGGCAGATTGTAAGGGGGAGTTGAAATGTTCGGCCACAGAATGGTGGGGTTGATTGGTGCCAGTGTCTCAGCGATGTTCCCTAAAGCGCTCTGCGAGAAGGCGTCCAATCTCCCCTATGTAGAGGAGACCGCATCGGGAGCAACAGATACAATAAATGACATTTGTGGATGTGCAGGTTAAACTTTGAGGAATGTGGAAGGCTCCTTTGGGGCCTTGGATGGAGTTGAGAGGGGAGGTGTGGACGCAGGTTTGGTAATTCCTCCATTGGCGGGGAAGGAGCTAGCACGAGAGGGTGGGTTGTTTAGGGGCGTAGATCTGCCCAGGTAGACATGGAGGGAGCGGTCTTTGTGGAAAGTAGAAAGGGGTGGGGAGGGAAATGTATCCCTGGTGGTGGGGTCCGTTTGGAGGTGGCAAAAATGTTGTTGGATGATGTGGATTTATGTGGAAGTTGGTAGGGTGAAATGTGACGACCAGGGGCATTGTGTCCTTGTGGCAGTTGGAGGGGTGGATTTTGAGGGCGCAGGTGCAGGTCATGGATGAGCAGCGCTGGAGGGCATCTTCAACCACGTGGGAAGGAAAATTACGTTCTTTAAATTAGGAGGCCATCAGGCGTGTTCTGTGGTGGAACTAGTCCTGCTGGGAGCAGATACGGCGGAGGTGGAGCAATTGGGAATACGGGATAGCATTTTTGCAGGAATTAGGGTGAGATGAGGTGAATCCAGACAGGTATGGGAGTCGGTGGGTTTTCAAAAAATGTCAGTGTCAAGTCGGTTTTCATTGATGGAGATGGAGAGATCCAGGAAGGGGAGGGATATATCAGAGGTGGTCAAGGTGAATTTAAGGTCGGGGTGGAATCTGTTGGTGAAGTTGATGAACTGCTCAACTTCCTCGCGGATGTATGAGGTGGCGCCGATGCAGTCATCAATGTAGCAGAGGAAGAGCTTGAGAGTGGTGCCGGTATAACTAAGGAAGGTGGATTGTTCTATATAGTCAATAGAGAGACAGATATAGCTGGAGCCCATGCGGGTGCCCAAGGCTACCCCTTTCATCTGGAGGAAGTGGGAGGATTAGAAGGAGATATTGCTAAGGGTGAGAGCCAGTTCAGCCAAACGAATTAGAGTGTCAGTGGAAGGGTATTGGTCTGGACGTCGGGAGAAGATGGAAGGGAGTGCCTGGAGACCCGGGGAACGGTGAATGGTGGTGTAGAGTGATTGGATTTCCATGGTGAATATGAGGCGTTAGGGGCCGGGGAATTTGAGAGCGTGGGTGGTATCTCGAACGTATGTGTAAAGTTCCTGGACTCGGGGGTGTAGGCCAGTATCAATGTACTGAAATGAGTTCGGTGGGGTAGGAGCAAGCTGAGACAATGGGTCGACCTTATTATAGAAAGAACACAGCAACTTTGGAAAGTGTTCAGAGGAGATTTACCAAGATGTTACCTGGAATGGAGGGAAGGTCTTATGAGGTATGACTGAGGGACTTGAGGCTGCTTTCGTTAGAGAGAAGAAGATTAAGAGGTGACTTAATGGAGACAAACAAAACGTTTCGAGGATTATTTAGGGTGAACAATGATAGCCTTTTTTTTCGATGGGAATGGCTAGCACGACGGGGCATAGCTTTCAGCTGAGGAGTGATAGATGCAGGACAGATGTCTGAAGAACGTTCTATACACAAGGAGTTGTAAAAGCGTGGAATGCCCTGCCTGCAACAGTCATGGACTTGACACCTTTAGAGGTATTTAAATGTATATTGAATAAATATAATATGGATTATTGTAAGTTAAATCGGCCCGTTTTGTAGGTCAGTGAATCATCAAATTTCGAAGGGCCTGTACTGCGCTGTATTTTTCTGTGTACTATGTACTATGTTATATAATCATGAGCAGTTCCAGTACAGAACAATATTTATGCAAAGCTAAGCCCAACTCCAAAGCACAGTAATGTTTATATGTAAATATGAACAGCCTGAATGCCCGATTGTAAATATGAGGAGTGCCAAGAAACAGCATTATTTATACATTGGGCTTCAAGTGCTCCAAAACACAACAATGTAGATAACAATTATATGCATATATATTTGTAGAAACACACATGTATGTATAATATGCAATACTCTATATCTAAACGAGTAGAGATTCGAAGTGAATGTGCAGGAGCTAGATTTGCAAATGACACAAAAGTAAGTGGCACCAGAAGTTGTGAGAAGGAGACAAGCAGTTGAGACAGAGGCACTGAAAGATTATTTAAGTACACAAAATGTCATCAAATAGAATATGAAGAGATATATTGTGAACAAAAGAAAAGTGTAATATTTAAATAAGGAAAGAACGCAAATGCGCATACAACACAGGAAGCGAGCACACAGGCGGAGCAGAAAATGGTAAGGCTAATGGAATGTCTGCCCTCATCTCGAAGGCTGTCTGTATTCAAGCTTACGAAGTCTGCCTGTAACTGTACTCGGTGCTGGTGAGACCCCATGTGGAGTACTGTACTTATTTGTAGTCTGCTTATTTAGGAAAAGCTGCTACAGCATACAATGTTTATATATAGACACTGATGGTCTAAATTAAATATTTAGATATGAATACAATCATCTCCAGTACACCACTATATTTACATATGGACAAAACATACAACAATATTTATGTACTGATTGAAAGAGTTCTGACACGCAACTGATAAAGAGCTTATGCCCGAATCTCTGAATCTCCCACTCATTGAATGCCACCTGAACTGCTGTTCCCTAACGCAGCCCTTGTCAACAGCATCAACATTTCGAGAAAAAAAATCTATGTTAGAAAACAATATATTCATATAGAGAGAAACTTTCCCATCTTAATGCATGCAGTCTTTGAATAATTTGCTTGAAGCTTTGAGAACAACTTAGACGAATGTATGGTGCAAATTGACATTAGAAGGACTTCGAACTAATTAAAGGGTGACGGCTCAGAAGACTTTATTCTAATTTCTTTACCAGTAAGAGAACAGTGAGCATCGAAAGGAATAGGAATTTCACTTTAGCACGCCAGATAAGGGGACAAGGATGAGAAGGGGGTAATAGCGTATTGAACTTAAATGTATTCAGTACACAAATAAAGGAACATTAGCTTTTTGCACAGATTGAATTTGTCAGGAATGGAGTGATGGGGACTTAATATCCAAGGATACACGTCCTATCACAAGGAAAGACAGAGAGGATGGAGTTGCCTTGCCAGTAAGTAATGAAGTCTGATCAATAGCAAGAATTGATATGGAGTCGACAGATGTAGAATCTGAGTAGATAGAGTTAAAAAATCGCAAAGCAGAGTGCTCTCATGCGATTTGAATGTGGGCCTCCTTGCAGTTGTCAGGTTAATAGGCAGAAAATCAATCAAACGATGGAAAAGATTTGTTGGAAAGGCATTATTTCAAAAAGCATGGGTAATCTAAATATGCAGATGGACTTCAAAAAATCAAGTTAGCCACATTACTTGAACACAATATGTTTTTTTTCCTGGATCTTCTTGTGATAGAGACGAAGAGGAAGCAGGTGGCTCTGTAATAACTGTAGCGTTATGAGGTTGATTGATTAGGCAGGTGAAAGTAAGGGAACTATGTTGGATCGGTGACCATAATATAGGTGAAAATTGCAAAAGCTTTTCAGATGTGTAAATGTTAGAGAGATGCAAGAGTGGACATTTGACCACTAAAAAATAGAGGCTGGAGAAGAAGCCATGGTAAAAAAGTATTTTCAGACGAAATGAATGGGCAATTTTTCATGGTGAAAGCACCGGCAGAAAACTAGAAGCTCAAGAGAGTCAGAGGCAGAGGTGAATATGATGCCCATCAAGAAAAGGAAGATGTTAGGGAAGCTGAGAAGTCCGAAAGTCATTAATCACCCGAACCAGAGGGATTATTTTCCACAGTTCTGAAGGAGTTACCTGAGGAGATCACAGGTGCTTTGGCAGCGATCTTTCAGGAATCACTGGACTGAGGAAGTGTCCTGGATGATTGGAAAATGGCTGTTTTATAACTCCTGATAAGAAAGGATGCAGGAGAAATACAGGAGAGTACAAGTCATCTCCTCATACCTCAGTCGTCCTTCAGATTTTCGAGTCCATTAGTAAGGATGGGTTTGCAGACTACTTGGAAATATATATTAAAACCGGGCTGAGGCAGAATGGTTTCATCAATGGAAAGTCAAGCCCGACAAATCTGTCTGAAAGATTTGAGAATATAATGGGCACTTTAGACAAAGGAGAGCCAGTTGACGTTACCATTTGCATTTCGGCAAGACATTTGATATTGTCCTCCACAACAGGCTGGTAAATCGAGTGCGATTCCATGGTGTTAGGAACAAGGTATTGGCATGATAGAGAACTGGCTGACTGACAGAATACAGAGTGGGAATAAAGGAGTCATTCTAACGATGACAGTTGGTGATTATTGGCGTTAGACGGGGCTGAGTATTGGAAATGCAACTATTCACTTTATACATGGGTGATCTGAATGAAGGAATGGAAAGCGTTGCAACGAAATTTACCAGTGGCACAAGGTAGATAGAAGCACAGGTCGTGTTGAGGCTTCAGAAGGGGCAGCTGCAACCTGGGAAGATTTCAAAAATGAGATAACGAGAGGCCTGAGACTGTCTGCTCTTGTTAGTGTGAATGGCAAGTCTAGTATCAATGGTACCTCTGCATGACTAGATAATCTGAGGCTCTGGTCAAGAAAAGAAGTTAGGATATGCCAAATATATATAACAGGGGATCAACTGAATCTCTGCAAGTGTCGGCGGGCTGTTGCAAGCCATTCAAGAGGGAAATCAGGAGGCAAAAAGCAGACGTAAATCAGCTTTATCAGATAGGGGTAAGGATAACCCAAAAGAACTCTGCAAGTTCATTAAGGACAACAGAGTTGCTGGGAGGGAATTACCCGACCTCGAACGCCTCATCTTTACCATGGGCATTCAATCCCTCTGCACCTCCAGCCACCATGACCAGGGCCACCAAGCCCTCTATTTCTTCCTCTCTCGATGTCCCTACCTGTACCCTTCCACTGGCATTCTCATTCGTTTGGCTGAAGTAGTCCTCAACCTTAAAAAAATTTCCTTCGAATCTTCCCACTTCCTCCTGAAGAAAGTGATAGCCATGGGCACCGGTTGGGCCCTAGCTATGCCTGTCTCTATCTTTGCATTGTAGAACATCCATCTTCTGTAGTTACAACGGCACTACTCCACACCTCTTCCACTGCTACATTGATGACTGCATTGACGTCACCTTGTGGTCCCATGAGGTCGTTGAGCAGTTCATCAACTTCAGCAACGCATACTACCCCGACCTTAAATTCACCTGGACCATCTCTGATACCTCTCTCCCCTTTCTGGACCTCCCCATTTCCATCAATGACGACCAACTTAACGCTGACAATTTTTGCAAACCCACCGACTCCCATAGCTACCTGGATTACTACTCTTCCCACCCTACCTCCTGCATAAATGCCATCCCGTGTACCAATTCCTTAGCCTCCGCTATATCTGATCCCAGGAGGACCAGTTCCATCATAGAAAAGACCAGATAGCCTTCTTCTTTCATGAATGTAATTTCCCTTCACACGTTGTTTAAGATGGCCTCTCATCCATGCCCCGCACCTCTGCCCTCAAATCCTACCCCTCCAACCGCAACAAGGACAGAACCCCCTGGTTCTCATCTTCCACTCTACCAAACTCCTCATCTGTATCATCCACCGTCATTCCTTCCCCGACAAATGGACTCACCACCAGGTTTATATTTCCATCACTACCCCATCCACTTTCCGCAAAAACCGTTCCTTATCGTGGCCACCTGGTCAGGTCCACGCCCCCTATCAACCCACCCTCCCCTCCTGGCAGCTTCCCCTGCGACCACAGGAATTGCAAAACCTGCACCCTCACCTCCCCCCACGTCAATCCAAGGCCACAAAGGAGCCTTCCAGAATCCATCAAAGTATAACCTCTATACCCACCAATGTCATTTATTGTATCCGCTCCTATGATGCGGTCTCCTTTATATTAGGGTGACTGGATGCCTTCTCAGGGAACATCTTTGGGACAGCCACATCAATCAACCACACAAGCCCGTGGTAGATCATTTCAACTCCCTCACCAACCTGTCAAGGACATGCAGGTCCTGGGCGTCCACCACCGCCACACCCTCACCACCCAACGCCTTGAGGAAGAATGCCTCATTTTCCCCCTCGGAACACTTCAACCCCAGGGCGTTAACGTCGACTTCACCAGTTTTCTCATTTCACCGCCCCCAACCTTAACGCAATTCCAACCTGCCAGCCCAGCACCATCCGCATGTCCTGTCCTACCTGTCAATATTGCTTCTCACCTAGCCGCTCCACCCTCCTCTCTGACCTATCATCTTCATCCCCACCTCCAATCTCCTGTTGTATACTTAGTTATCTTCTCCCCCGCCCAACCGACTCCCATTTATCGCTCCACGCCAGAGGCTCCCTGCCTCATTCTTGATGAAGAGCTTTTGCCAATTTTCCTGGTCCTCAGATGCCGCCTGACCTGCTGTGCGTTTCCAGCTCCACTCTAACCTATACAAAGAGGTTAAGAATCAAATCTACAACAATGAACCAGGAACCTAATCATTTAGTTACTATTGACATACAATATACAACTGATTGGGTAAGATTAGACTAGATTAGCTTCCCTACAATATGGAAACAGGCCCTTCAGCACAACACGTCCACAACGATCCTCCGAAGAGCAACCCACCCAGACTTATTCCCCTACATTTACCCCTACCTAATGTAGCTAACACCGCGGCCAATTTAGCATGGCCAATTCACCTAATCATCACATCTTTAGATTGTGGGAGGAAACCGGAGCTCCCGAAGGAAACCAACGCAGCTACGGGGAGAAAGTCCAATCGCCACAAAGACAGTTGCTTGAAGTGGGAATTGAACCTAAGTCCCTGGCACTGTGAGGCAGCAGTGCTAACCACTGAGCCACCTTTCCACCCTGAAATGGTTAAATACAGGAAAAGTCGATAAAGTGTGCAGCTGGCAAAACAGAAGTTCAGGCAGCGTCTGAGGAGCAAGAGAGTCCACGTTTTGAGCAGAACTGTTCACCAAGACTGGGGAGGGGGTAGGTGGTTAAGACTTGAATAGTGATAGAGGAGAAAGGAAGTGGGATGACGAAATGTGGTCAAAAGTAGGAGGCGAGTGCGATAGGTCGGTGACAACAGTGGAACGGATAAGTGGGAATGGAGATAAATAGGTGGGTCAGCCCAAGGGACTGCTGCTGAATTTCGGTCTGAGATGGAGTGAGTGATAGGGGCATTTGGGAGTTGGTGAATTCACATTTGAGGCCGTGAGGTTGTAGGCTCCTGAGGCAGAAGAGGAGATATCTTTCCTCCAGTTTTCGCTTGTCTCTATTTAACTACAGCAGGCAATTCATGGCTGGCTAAAATCCAAGCGTAGACTTATTGGTTTTCCCGGACAGTTAATGAAATGAAAAATTGGTCCCGAAGAATAGTAGCTTACGCTGACCACGTGATATCTCCCAGTTCTTAGGGTTATCTCCAAGCATGGGTCCACAATTTCACAAGTATGACCTGCTGACCTTTCAATTCTGGCATGCGAAATCTTTCAATTTTATCTTTTATTCTTTACTTGGCGATTCCATGACCACGCAGGATTGCAGGAAAAAAATAATAAAATGCATGCGTCTCCCCCTTGAACATTGACCTTTGTTTATTGTGAATATAATGTTCCACCTGGAGTTTTACATAATTTTGATCGTGGTCAAACAGCGAAAAAAATTCTACCATTTTTATTTGACACAAAAAAGGCAGATAGCCTTACTCATGACAAATAGAGCATAAATACAGAGTGATCTTTACTATATATCGAAACATTTTGATTTGAATTGAGGAAATCGAATTTAAGAGGTGTTAGTTTCTATATTAGCATTTTCTGAGACAGGAGAACAGAAGGAGACAGAGAATATGATACACTTCACTTTTCCTTTCGATTAACCAATAGCATGACACTTGACCATGAAGATGTCAACACTTTCTTCAGCTCTTGTCGGAATTTACTTTGTACGGCTGCATAAATGTACACATTTGTACACGAATTGAAGTACATGAGTATGTAGCCTATTTCAGTGGCAATGTCGGCTGGAGCTGCATAATCACCTTGATATCGTGCAGTGTTTGCTATCCTTGTTGCTAAAAAGCTTGTGGCTGCTGTCAGCCACAGAAGAATAAAACTACCCGATATCGCAAAGAATAAAATAATGGATTTTCTTCGACTCTGCACAGCTGGATCTTTTTGACTCTCACTACTGCATCCCCGGATTGCCCTGCGCCCTCTGTTGGCTACTACAATGCGTCTGACTGTCACGAAATTAAACATTAAAATGAAAGCAAGTGGAAGACAAACAATCAAAACACTTTGTAGCCAGGAGAATGCTACACCCGCGAGAGATGTGAAGAAGTTCATCTTAGTGCAGCAACCCCACTGTAAATTATCAATTATTTTCTCAGGTTCACAAGCAAACAAATTGGGTATATTTCCAAGGATAACCACAGCAGTGGTGACCATTATTACTGCAGCTCCAGTCCTCAATATGCAATATTTTGTTTTCAGCCTCTCACAGCATATAGCTACATAGCGATCAAATGTGAACAAGACTGTGAACCAAACTACTAGGTACAGGTTGGCTGAGTTTATGAAGATGATAAACTTACAAACTCCAGTGTACGATAGGATGGAATGTTTAAAATGAAAACTGAACACATGATGCACAGTTACATTCACGATCATGATCAGAAGAGCTGCAGCTGCCATGGCCAGCATGTAGGCAGAGGTACAATCAGAAAGGCCGCAGTTTCCCCTTGTGAGAATTATTATCGGCACTAGGTTCGCTGTGAGTCAAATGAAGAAAAGTTACAAAACAGGGTCAGTCGGAAAACAATTTTTTTTTCCAAAATATCCAATGACATTGCTACTCAGTCTTCTGTATAATGACATTCTCAATAAAATGCATATGCGCTTTGGAAACTCCATCCTGTGATAACCTTAGGATACTCAGAATAGCAAGGCTGAAAGATTGGCTTGATTTCAGCATCCACTATTAATTTGTTTGAACTACTACATCGATCAAAGCATACGCTAGAAGCTATCCATAATACTCATGATAGACACGAGGTGTTAATACTGGACAGATAAAGCAGAGACAGAAGCAATAATGTGGAACCCAGATTCAAATCCAATCACATCAGATGGTCGAACTTCACTTCAATAAAAAGTGTGGGTTGAAGAGACTATTGATAGCCACGAAACAATTCTCGATTGTCTTAAAAACCCACCTGCTTCACTAATATCGTTCATGGAAGGAAACTGCCATCCCAATCTGGTCTGGCCTACATACCAATCCAGACCTACAGTAGTAAGGGTGACACTTATCTGCCCTATTGTCAGTTAAGTATGGTCATTAAATGTTTAATTTTAAAATAATAATAACATGGAGACTGACAGGCAAATCAGTGCTCATTTTCTTATGCTTAACTCAGCACAAAATGAATGATTCATTTAACATAAAACTTGAACACAATGGCTCCAAACTGGACGTTTGATTTTGAATAACAATATCAGAATATTGTGGGAACTGATAAAAAAACAAACAAAAACCTAGAAAATAGAGTGGGCTATGCGACCTTCAGTGCCTGCACCACCGTTCAATGCGGTCATGGCTGATCATGCAATCTCAGTGCCCCATTACCACCCTCTCTACATACTCGTTGATCGAATTAGCTGCAAGAGCCACCTCCCACTCCCTCCTGAATATATCTTATCAACTGCACCCATCAATTTGCTGAGTAAGGAATTTCACAGTTTTAAACTGTCTGAGTGAAGAAATTCTTCTTCCTATCAGTCCTGAATAGATTTTTTTCCCTTATTCTTAGGCACTTATCCCTAATTCTGGACATGCCCAACATCGGAAACTTTCTTCCTGCATCTAGCCTGTGCGATCGCATCAGGAATTTGTATGTTTCGGTGAGACTCCCTGCTCATTCTGCGAAATTTATGTGAAAGGCGAACTTTTGCTGGACTCCCTCAGAAACAAGAATGTCCTTCCTCAGACTAGGAGTCCAAAACTGCACACTATACTCAAGGTGTGGTCTCACCAAGAACCAGGATAAGGGCGGCAAGATGTTCTTACTCCGATACTCAAATCGTTTTGCAATGAAGGAGATCATGCCAGGAGCTTTCTTTACTGCCTGCTGCACCGACATGCCAATCTTCAATGAGTGTTCCACCGTAACACACAGGTCTCGTTGCACTCCACCATTTCCTGAACTTCTTCCATTCATATCATAATTCGCCTTCCTGTTTTGCAACGAATTTGTATAATCCTCATGACATTGCGTTTGCCAAGTATTTGTCCATTTAGCCAGCCCTGTTCATTTAATCCTGCAGCCTCTTAATTCTCCTGATTACCGAGCTACACGACAAAGGAGCATCTTTGCTAAACTGTGTACTCCAAATAAACCTGATGGAGAATACACTGATGTTCTGTGGATTTTAACTTCATCTTCCACAGAGCTCAATATCATCAAAAAATTTTGGAGATATGAGTTTCAATTCCTTCGTCCAAATCAATAATGCATATTCTGAGCAGCTGAGGTCTGAATGCTGACCCCTGTGGCACACCACTCGTCACTGCCTGAAACTCTGAAAAGGACCCGCAGTTTCCAGATCTCTGCATCTTGTCTGGCAGTCACTTCTCTATCCATGTCAATGCATTACCGCCGATGCCATGAGCTTTAATTTTCCTTAATAATCTCAAGCATGGAACCTTGTCAAAAGCCTTTTGAAAGTCCAAATACAGTCTTGTCTAAGCTACTGGTCAAAGACTCAAAAAAATCTGAAGATTTGTAAAGCATAATTTCCCTTCAGCGAATCCATGCTGACTCAGAATGACTCAGTTATTTCATGCTTGACAATTGATTCTAGCATTTCCTCACCATCGATGTCAGTTCCACTGGCCTATAATAACCCATGATCAAACAATTCATATATCAGAAATGTTTCATTCTAAATAAACACTAAAAAAAAAGGGTTTGGAGGGTTATGGGCCAGGTGCTGGCAGGTGGGACTAGTTTGGGTTGGTATATGTGGTCGGCATGGACGGGTAGAACCGAATCGTTTGTTTCCATGCTGTATATCTCTATGACTCTATGACTCTATCTGAATATTACCTTCGCAGGGAAAAAATAAAAAAAATGAAGTCAACATAATCTGAGTATTGCCCTTCCTGAAGAAGGGATGATGCCAGAAATATCAATTCTTCTGCTGCTCGGATGCTGCCTGACCTGCTCTATTTTTCCAGCACCACACCCTCGACTCTGATCTCCAGCATTTAGTGTACTCAATTTCTCCCAGTCTAAAGATTTAAAACTAATCATATGTGATTCTTCCCATTTTATTCTCAAACAATGAGAATCTACTTAATAGTCTACTTGATAGAGAAATCAAAGCGAAAGAAATAAGCTATTTCCACAAGCTGAAGGATCGTGGCCATCATGCCTTCATCATTTTCCAATGACATTGATGTATGCAGATTGCTTTCTGTTGTCTCTAATGCAAGTACAATTCTGACAACTGAGATTACATTTTCCTTCTAAATATTTCCTAATAATGTATCTATGCCAAATGCCTTTTAAATGGTATAATTGTACATACCTCCACTAAGTCCAGTAGTAGCTCATTCCATGCATGAACTACCATCTCTGTGATACAATTGCTCGTAAGGTGCCTTTAAATTTTTCCTCCTCACTTTAAACAGCTCCCTCCAGTTTAGGAGTGCCGTACCCTTGTAAAAGGCCTTTGGTATTTACTGTATTGAAATACTTGATAATTATATAAATTTCTACAAGGTCAGCCCTCAGCCTTCTGGGCTGCAGGGAAGGTAATGCCCGAAACTAACCAGCTTCTCCATATAATTGATACTCTGCAAATCCAGCAATTTCCTTCCTTCTTTTTAGTTGAATTCCCCAGTTTAAGTACTCTGTTCTTTAACAGAGTGAACAGAATTGTTTACATTATTTCATATGTGACATCATCGACTAGAGCTCCAACATGCCATTGCAACGTCTATATTAAATATTCTGACCAGCAAAAGCAAACATGATAGATGTCTTCCTCACACCACATCTACATGCAACGCAACCTTTGAGGACATATTGTACTGCACCCCAAGGTAACTCTGTTCACTAACATTCCCCCACCATTAACTATCCAAGTCCTACCCTGCTTTGCAGTACCAAAATGCAGCACATTTTCATTTAACTTATTAAAATAGCATTTGCCACTTCTTGTCCCACTGACCAATATGATGGAGAACCAAGTTGATGGACATTGAGAAAATCTTCTTCGCTCTCACTCTAACACCAATTTTAGTGTCATCCACCAAGTGATAGCCATCCCTCATATTGTCATATTCAAAGCATTGAAATAAATGACATTCAACAAGGAACAAATCCAATCCATGCAGCAGATTGTTTGTCAATGGCCTCCAACCTCATGATTAGAATTCTCCAATGCTTCTAAATTACTAACATACCAGGAATGCCAGACAGAATAGGGTAGTAAATTATTTTCATCTGTAGAATTATTGGCTGCACCATTCTCAGAAGAAAGTCTGAAATATGTCCGGATTGGTGGCTTCACGTGCATTGCATTTGAGTGCAGTTATGTTGCCTATTTATAGAGCAATCTGTCCCTGTTTGAGGGAAAAAAATAAACATCTTGCAACATTTTCAGAGTTACATTGTCTGAAGAGGTGTTAACTGCTCCACTTCACCCACCTTGTCCATGAGGAGGTTACGCAGCTTAATAACAAGTACGCCTTTCACGATAATGAACAATTGGAATAACATTACAGAACAAAAATGATTGGAACATGCCAGGAGGAATAGAAACAGTTTATTGTTCTCATTTATTGTATTGGATTCTTTCAGTTCTAATGATTACATGAATTTAAACCAAAGTATTTATCATTTGTTTATCATGCAACCTCACAAAAAAATTGAAGCCTTTTAGGTGATCATATTGCGAAATACAGGACTGTTAAGGGGTGTGGAAAGGTAAGAGCTGAGAGGATGTTTCCCTTTATTGGAAATGCACAGAGCAGTGGGGATAGTCCCAGAGTAAAGTAGCGCCAATTTAATATCGGTATTAGGAGTAATTTCGCCTCTCCGAAGGTTACAAGATGTTAGAACTTCATGTCACAAAGTGCTGTGTGGGCAGAGTCCTTACACATTATTAAGGCGAAGGTGGTTCGAAATTAAGATTAAATTGTTGTGTGAAAATCAACAGCGAGTACTAAGAACGTGAATGTAAACAAAAGGAATGCTAAATCAGTCGAATTTTAAAGAGTAGTGGCGAAAGTTCGAGGGACTGTATGGTATATATTCTCACCCTACATCTGATGGTCTTATATATAGTTTGTTACCTCAGGATGGTGTTTCAAGAACAAGAGGGCATAACCTCAGAATAAATGATGCACAAGTTAAAAAGGAAATGGGAAGCATTTTCTTCTGTCAGCGTTTAGTGAATTTGTAAAATTAATTACTGCAGTGGGCTGCCAATGTTGTTTCATCAAATGTATTCAAGCTTCAGATAGACAACATTTAATTAGTAAAGGAATCAAGGATGATGTCAGAACGGCCAGAGAGCAGAATTGATGATTATATGATCAGGCATCATCCCATTGACTGACAGAGCAGACTCGATGGCCTGAATTGCTTCATTTGGCTCTTCTGATTTTTGTTCGTGTAGACGATTCATGTTGTAGATCAGTCCAGAACCATTGACCACTGTTTGGAAATTAAGAATCCTTGACGAATAAAGCTTCAGTAACCTTTTATTATCTCTGTGTATTGTTTGACCTTTAAACTTTCTGTCTCTGAACACAATGGATTTGAGCTCATTACATAGTTTAAAGGAAAGGGTAGATACATTCTTCTCAGGAAAACCAATGAACTGGTTTTTGGGGGTGAGTTAGATAAGAGGAGAGGTGTATTTGAATGAGAAATTCTAAACACAAATGGACAGCAATGATCTCTGAATGGGGGTGAAATCTAAAGATGTCTGGAAGTTTTGGTACCGCGCATAGTTTATAAATTGTTATGTCCATACGTACTCAAGCTGAGCAGGACTTAGATTTATTTTATTTCACGGGTAATATGGCAGGCATTATGCTGAAAGCATGTATCTCTCCTTCGGAATGTCGACTTTGATGACTGTTATGGTCTGTTGTGCTTTCACATGTTGACTTACTATCGATGGGTTTGGCAAAGTTGTAACTTTATTTCCGGTGGCAGAGTGTCGGCTTAACAATGTTGAGTTATGGTAAAAAAGAGAAGTTTAAATCAAAGTTTGTGTGAAGATTTGTAGCTCGGGTGCTCGTTGTTGTGGTTCTGTTCGCCGAGCTGGAAGTTTTTGTTGCAAACGTTTCGTCCCCTGGCTCGGCGACATCATCAGTGCTTGGGAGCCTCCTGCAAAGCGCTTCTTTGATGTTTACTCCGGTGTTTATAGTGATCTGTCCCTGCCGCTTGTCAGTTTCAGCTGTCCGTTGTAGTGGTTGGTATATTGGGTCCAGGTCGATGTGTTTGTTGATGGAGTTTGTGAATGAATGCCATGCCTCTAGGAATTCCCTGGCTGTTCTCTGTCTGGCTTGCCCTATGATAGTAGTGTTGTCCCAGTCGAATTCATGTTGCTTGTTGTCTGCGTGTGTGGCTACTAAGGATAGCTGGTCGTGTCGTTTCGTGGCAAGTTGATGTTCATGTATGCGGATTGTTAGCTGTCTTCCTGTTTGTCCTATATAGTGTTTTGTGCAGTCCTTGCATGGTATTTTGTACACTACATTAGTTTTGCTCATGTTGGGTATCGGGTCCTTCGTTCTGGTGAGTTGTTGTCTGAGCGTGGCTGTTGGTTTGTGTGCCGTTATGAGTCCCAGGGGTCGCAGTAGTCTGGCTGTCAGTTCCGAGATGCTCCTGATGTATGGTAGTGTGGCTAGTCCTTTTGGTTGTGGTATGTCCTCGTTCCGGGGTCTTTCTCTTAGGCATCTGTTGATGAAGTTGCGCGGGTATCCGTTTTTGGCGAATAACTTGTATAGGTGTTCCTCTTCTTCTTTTTGCAGTTCTGGTGTACTGCAGTGTGTTGTGGCCCTTTTGAATAGTGTCCTGATGCAGCTTCGTTTGTGTGTGTTGGGGTGGTTACTTTCATAGTTTAGGACTTGGTCTGTATGTGTGGCTTTCCTGTATACCTTTGTAGTGAATTCTCCGTTCGGTGTTCTCTGTACCATCAAGTCTAGGAATGGGAGTTGGCTATCCTTTTCTTCTTCTCTCGTGAATCGGATTCCTGTGAGTGTGGCGTTGATGATCCGGTGTGTTTTTTTCTATTTCCGTGTTTTTAATGATTACAAACGTGTCATCGACATATCTGACCCAGAGTTTGGGTTGCATTTGTGGTAGGGCTGTTTGTTCTAACCTTTGCATAACTGCCTCTGCTATGAGTCCCGAGATTGGTGATCCCATGGGTGTTCCGTTGATTTGTTCGTATATCTGGTTGTTGAATGTGAAGTGTGTTGTGAGGCACAAGTCCAGTAGTTTTAGTATGCCGTCTTTGTTGATAGGTTCAGCGTCCTGTTTTCTGTTCTGTATGTCCAGTAGGTTGGCTATTGTTTCTCTGGCTAGGGTTTTGTTAATCGAAGTGAACAGTGCCGTCACGTCGAATGATATCATGGTTTCTTCTTTGAACATGTGTATATTTCTGATGATGTCCAAGAATTCCTGTGTTGATTGTATCGAGTGTTTGGATCCGCTGACCAGGTGTTTCAGTTTCTGTTGTAATTCTTTGGCCAGTTTGTATGATGATGTCCCTGGCAGTGATACGATGGGTCTGAGTGGGATGTCTGGTTTGTGTACTTTAGGTAATCCATAGAATTTGGGGGTGTTGTTGCTTTCCGGTTTCATTCTTTGTAGGTCAGCTCTGGTTATCTGTCCGTTTTTTTGTAGATTCCTTAGTGTGTTATTTATCCTATTGGTGAGTTGTGGTGTGGGGTCAAATTCCTTCATTTGGTAGGTGTTGATATCTGCAAGTAGTTGTTGTGCTTTTTGGATGTGATCAGATTTATCTAGGATGACCGTCATTTTGCCTTTATCTGCTGGTAGTATGATTATGTTCTTATCGTTTCTTAGTGATTTCAGTGCTTCCCTCTCCTTGGTGTTGAGGTTATGTGTTTGTCTTTTCCTTATTATCATATGTACGACAGTTTGTCTCACTGTTTGTTGTGTCTCTTCTGTTTAAATCAGCGGAAAGGTAGTATATTTCGTCAAATAAAGCAGCATGTGAATAGATTGAGTTATGCCTCTGCAAAGTAGAGGAAGAGTGTCTAAATGAACCTCGAAGGTCAGGTGGAACAGAAGCCGCACACAATATTTTAGTTAAAGAATTCTGACAGTAGGTGCAAACATCAAACTTTATATAAAACTAAATTTTCAGCAGATGCATTATTATGAATCTTACAGCAATTAGTAAGAACTAACGTCCCTTTGATTCTCCTGTGATTTGTAGTTTTAAAGAAAGATGAACAACATAATTTGACAGAGATTGCAATTATCATAATGTACCATAGAATTTGAACGTCCCTTACAGGTAAGCAAGTCAGGGGAAATACTGAAAAAAAGAGTAAAACCGTTAACTTTGGAATGTGAATTAATGGGATGCAATGAAAGATCGCAGGCCTTGTATCATGATGCCTGGAAACCCGTAGTGGATTATCCATAGGGGTGCCCGTCATCGATCCGGTGATTTACAGCAATGGAAGCATAGATTGGTGGGGGGGGGGGGGGGGGGGGGGGTGCGGGTAGAAACGATCCCAATGTTGCATGTAATTACTATAACTTGAAATGTTTAAAAATCATGTATCCTATTGGGGACACGAGAGCTACACAGATCTCTCTTCTGATGTGAGTCAGATATTAGGAGGTCAACTTGGCCCCACATCAAAGACAGGTTCAGAGTGCTCTGTGGCCTTTCCTGCACGATTGGCAAAAAGAGCTAGAATAACGATTGATTTTACTTCTGAAAACAGGTTTCAAGACGGCTCTTCGATACCTCTCCGCAACGGTTTGCATTTTCACTACAGTGTAAGAATAAAGTGTGATTTGCTCAAAGCAATAGTTTGAGCAATAAAAGCACATCTGCATTGCAAAAAAAAAACTTGCACTTGCCTTTAATAAGGTAAAGTTAGGGGTTTAAGATATCTCCTTTATATGCTTTGAGTACACTGTTTAGACCTTAGCACATCACTTACCTTGTCTTATCCATTGCAGCAACCATCCTTAATGTCTATATTACACGCTAACCTATAATGTATGCCGTTCTGAAATCAAAATTCAATAGTTACCAAGTGATGTGAAACTTCTCATCTCTCCAAACCAGTTGAGCTCTATAATGCTAAACAATGTAAACGGCGCCAGACTGAAAATCTTTTTGATTTTTATGCCATCCCATTGCACAGCACTCTCTGTCTTGCTAATATGCCTTACCGAAAAAAAAATCCATAAATGATACATGAGAACAGGAAGACCTTCGCCATAAACGTTCCATTACGTGATCTCCTACAGTGAATCAAAACCTCCCCTTATCTTCAAAACATCATTCTTCCGCCACAGCATCGCTACTACACTTTTAGGAATGGGGAGGCCTGTGAGATTTCCTGACTTGGTTCTGAAATCTTTGTGACTTCACTAACTTAGCAATTTGATCGTTGATCCAAGTCAGGAACATTGGTCGAATTTGGATGATGTATGCCGTCTGAAGGCAAACACAAAGCAAGTCAATGCTCCGTGAACACCAGGCGGGGAGTCATGTGAACCCCTGACTTGGGAGTTTAACTAAGGTTAATTGATTTGAAACTTTTACAGCGTCTTCCTGAAACACTGTCATGAATTTTGCTAACTGTGTCATTCACCCTGGAAGTACTTCTCTTGCACTTGTTGTCACACAATGCTGCTTCCTGCAATTTCCACTGACTTGGGAAGATTTATAATTATGAAAAGTCTATAATCCATAACGATTGGATACTAAACGAATATTTTGCATCAGTATTTACTGTCGAAAATGATATGAAAGAAAGTAGTGAAATAGATGGCGACACATTGCAAACGTCCAAATTACAGAGGAGGAAGTGTTGGATGTCTTGAATCGCATAAAGGTGGATAAATCCCCAGGACCCGATCGTATGTACCCCAGAACTCAGTGGGAAGCTAGAGAAGTCATTGCTGGGCGTCTTGTTCAGATATTTGTATCATCGATAGTCACAAGTGAGGTGCTGGAAGACTAGAGGTTGGCTAACGTGGTGCCACTGTTTTAGAAGGATGATAAGGACAAGCCAGGGAACTATAGACCAGTGAGCCTGATGTCAGTGGGGGGCAATTTGTTGGAGGAAATCCTGAGGGAGAGGGGGTATATGTATTTGGAAAGGCAAGGACTGATTATGGATAGTCAACATGGCTTTGTGCGTGGGAAATCATGTCTCACAAACTTGATGAAGTTTTTTGAGGAATTAACAAAGAGGATTGATGAGGGCAGAGCGGTAGATGTAATCTATATAGACTTCACTAAGGCGTTCGACAAGGTTCCGCATGGGAGACTGGTTAGCAAGGTTGGGTCTCACGATAAAAAAGAGAACTAGCCATTCGGATGCAGAACTGGCTCAGAAAGAGAAGACAGAGAGTGGATGGTGGAGAGTTGCTTTTCACACTGGAGGCTTGTGAGCAGTGGAGTGCCACAAGGATCGTTGCTGGGTCCACTACTTTTTGTTATTTACATAAATGATTTGGATGTGAGTATAAGAGGTACAGTAGTAAGTTTGAAGATGACATCAAAATTGGAGGTGTTGTGGACAGTGATGAGGGTTACCTCAGGTTACAACACAATCTTGATCAGATGGGCCAATGGGCCGAAAAGTGGTAGATGGAGTTCAACTCAGATAAATGCGAGGTGCTGCATTTTGGGAAAGCAAATCTTAGCAGGACTTATACAGTTAATGGTAAATTCATCAGAAGTGTCGATGAACAAAGAGACCTTGGAGTGAAGGTTCATAGCTCCTTGAAAGTGGACTCGCAGGTAGATAAGATAATGAAGAAAGCGTTTGGTATGCTTTCCTTTTTTGGTCAGAGTATTGAGTACAGGAGTTGGTAGGTCATGTTGCAGCTGTCCAGGACATTGGTTAGACCACTGGTGTAATATTGCATGCAATTCTGGTCTCCTTCCTACCGGAAAACTGTTGTGAAACTTGAAAGGGTTCAGAAAAGTTTTACAAGGATGTTGCCAGGGTTGAAGGATTTGAGCTATAGGGAGAGGCTGAGCAGGCTGGGGCTGTTTTCCCTGGAGCGTCGGAGGCTGAGGGGTGACCTTATAGAGGTATAAAAAATTATAAGGGGCATGGATAAGATAAATAGACAAAGCCTTTTCCCTAGGGTCAGGTAGTCCAGAGCTAGCGGGCATAGGTTTAGGGTGAGAGGGGAAAGATATAAAAGAGACCTAAGGAGCAACCTTTTCACACAGGTGGAATGATCTGCCAGATGAAGTGTTGGAGGCTAGTACAATTGCAACATTTAAGAGGCATTTGGATGGGTATATGAATAGGAAGGGTTTGGTGGGATATGGGCCGGATGCTGGCCGGTGGCACCAGATTGAGTTGGGATATCTGTTCGGCATGTACCGAAGGGTCTGTTTTCTTGCTGTACATCTCTATGATTTTATGTGTTATGGACCAGACAAGAACCTT
This sequence comes from Chiloscyllium plagiosum, assembly GCF_037043375.1. Taxonomy (NCBI): domain Eukaryota; kingdom Metazoa; phylum Chordata; class Chondrichthyes; order Orectolobiformes; family Hemiscylliidae; genus Chiloscyllium; species Chiloscyllium plagiosum. Next base: position 18,479,175 of record NW_028270178.1, on the reverse strand, counting down.
TCAAAAACACGGAATTAAGATTCTAATGATGACCACGTATCCGTAGTCTGTTGTTGAAAATAAAAACATCTGGTTTATTAGTCTTCTTTAGGGAAGGAATAGGCCATCCTTCCCTAGTCTGGCCTACCTGTGACTCCAGAATTGCAACAATACCGTTGACTCTTAACTACCTCTGTGAAGTTAGAGATAGGTAATAAAGGCTGCCTACCCTAGCAATACCTCCACCTAGTGAATGTATAAAGCTAAAACAGTAAAGAAGGTTTCCTAGACCTTATTAGCAAGGTAGATATGAAGTATCACGTTAAAGATGCTACTAAATCAAACTACTCAGCTTTAAGCAAAACACAATGTACTGAAACACTAAAGCTAAAACAGTTAAAGACAGATAACCAAACAAGGGATACGGCAGTTGTTACTAATTATCTCTTCCAGTAATATCCCACAAACACACCTCTTGGCAAAAAAGATGCATTTAGACACAAATTCTTACAAGCAGTAGTAAATCCCAGGTGAAAAAATAATCATCAAGCAAAGTTCAGCATTTTACCAGTCAGGGGACATTCACTAATGCTTCAAAACTTTTTTTGACGCCCCAGGAGTTTCTGATGTACTGAAAAAGATTACACCGAGAAATCTGGATCTGTGAGCTCTCACCAAGCACGTTCAGGATATATAAAACAAAATCAAGGTGTCACAAATTGTTTACACACGTCATCTTCAGTAGCTAATACTTCAGTTCTGTCTAAAAACCTCGTCTCACAAAAGAAAATGAACAAAATAACCTTACAAAGTGACAGCATCATCACATATCTCTGTCTTAGTGCACTTAGAGCCATCGTGAATGTGATACGATGAGAAGAATTCCTCTCTGAACATCGGCGAACAATAAAGCACTCATAACTGACTTCAGAAGGAAGAGAGGAGAACAGGCTTCTATCTGTTGAAGTTGAGAAGATAGAGTGCACCACGTTCTGAGGAGTGACGGTAATCGACAACCTGCATTGCCACGTGGATTCGATGGTACAGAAAGCACAACATGTCTTCTTCCTCAAGTGGCTCAGGAAACTCCGCAGGTCCATAAGGACCATCACCAAAATCGAGAGATTCTCTGTTGAAAGCATAATGTCCGGGTGCATAACAACCTGCAATGGCATTTGTTCATCGCAGGACTGAGAGAAACTATAGAGGGTGGTGTGAACAGCCCAGACTTTCACGGAAGCCAACTTTCAATGCATAGAGTCCATTTACACTTATCGTTGCCACAGAAAGGTTGCCACTATCAACAAACATCCATCCCACCTCGGCAATGCTGTCCTACAAACTATTCTGTCAGGCAGAATATACAGAAGCTTGAACACCCATAACACAAGTTTCAAGAACATCTTCTTCCTTGCCGTTATTAAAGTGATGAATACACTCTTCAAATTCAAGTAACGTTGAACTGGCTAATGTTGATCGTGCCTAGCACACTCAGTGCTATGTAACCTGTATGTCTCTACCACTTTGCTTGTTTTCCTTCTGTGACTTGCATATCCTTGCTCGTTATGATGTGCGTGTACTGCTACTAAACATATTCAGTTTCATGTGATAATCAATTAATCAATCAATCAGTTTTTCATCTGTTGGAGATCCATGAACTGCGCAGCATGGCAGAGAGACCTAACAAAATCTGTTCATTCCCTTTCTGACCACCAGAGTGTCTGAGTTTATTGGAGCAGAATCTTGCCCCTGCATTTCTGGTAAATTTGCATGGTGCACAGAAAATGCGAAAAAATTCCATCATGTAACTTCACACAAGACATCGAACATAATTTCTAAGAAACGGTATGCAATTATACACAGTTTTCATCATTTTTTTCAACCATTCAGATTTTAACTGAGGAATGTGAAATGCAAGTGATTCAGATCACTTCATGATAATTTTCTGAGACAGGACAACACATTCAGCCAAGGTATATGACATTTATCACTTTTAATTTCGCTTAACTAATACAAGAATACACGGCGAAGCAGATGTCAATACTTTCTTCACCTCTTGCCTGAATATATGTATTGTGTAGTTTGCATAAATGCACTCGTTGGTACATGAATTTAATGACGTGAACATAAAGCCTGATTCACTGAAAATGTAGGCATGAGCTGCATAATCACTTTGATAACTTGCAGTGTCTATTGCCCTTGTAGCTAGTGTCATTCACAGAACAATAAAGTTGCCCAATTTCACGAAGAGTAAAGTAAGGAACTTCCTTCGATTCTCCCCTTCCCTTTTGCACACACGGATGGCCCTGCGAGCTATTTTGGCGACTACAATACGTATGACTGTCAAGGAATTGCTCAAGAATACCAAACAAAATGGAAGACAAACAGTTCAGGTACTTTGCATCCAGGAGAATGCTGCACCTGCTGGAAAAGAAAAAAAAAATCAAACTGGACATGTTCTATTACTTGTTCAGATTCATATGAAAAACAAAAAGTTATTTTCACACGGTAAACCACAGCAGTGTTGTTAAATATAGTTGCTGATATCGTCCTCCAGCTGCAATTCTTTGCTTTCAGATTCTCACAACATATGGCTGCATCTAGATCAAACATGAACAAGACAGTGAACTACACCACGAGAAAGTGTGGACTGCAGATGATGGAGATCCGATTCGAGAGTGTGATGCTGGAAAAGCACAACAAATCAGGCAGCATCCAAGGAGCCATTAGCCATGTGACTGCTTTGGCCACAACCGCAGCGGCTAATGAAAACGTCATGCCCGCTGACCCCCCTCAGACCGCAGCCACTGTCGACCATACAGACTCCGCAATCACTGTCCAGACAACCAGCTCCAGATCACCAGGAAGACAGCCACCTTCACTACCGCTGCAGGGTCTACGACCGCCACTACTACAGCGAGATCCACTGCTGCCAGAACTGACGTGATATGTACCTTGTACTTTACTACCGACCCCACAGTTGCTGGTGGACCCACTTCTGCCTCAGTGACATCGCTGAGCTCTGCCGGCGACATTGTTGATGTCATACTTGTCATACTTTATGTCACTTGCGCCCTGCAGGCACCACTGGAGGGATCACTTCTGCTCCCTGTGGTGAGTGACACTTCAGTTGACAATGTCATACTCGATTCTTTAACCACGCCCACTTCGGTGGTGGTTCCCCCCCTTACCCCCAGCTCCAACCCCCCACCAGGTCGAAGTCCCAGTTCAGCCGATTTTTCGCAATTTTCCCAGAAGTTACCCTTACTATGGATGAACGATCAGTCCTCAACAAAGGCATCACCTTCATCTCACTACGCTTCTGGATTAATGAGTTTGGTTCACGCTGTGACTTTGAACAATTGAGACCTAGGATATAATCAGCGAGTTAGATAATTTGGACAGTGAGAACTTTTTTTTCGGATGGCGATGTCTAGCACGACGGGGACAGAGGTTTAAATTGATTGGAGATAGGTAGAGGAGAGATGTCAGAGTTAGTTTATTTTCTCAGAGAATGGTGGGGCGTGCAATGCAGTAGCTGCAACAGTTGTAGACTCGCCAACTTTAGAGGCTTTTAAACTATCATTGGATAGGGCATATGTACGAAAATGGAATAGCGTAGGTTATTGGGCTTCAGGTTGGTTCCACAGGTCGACGCAATATCGACGTTCGAAACCTGTACTGCCTCGTACTGTTCTCTGTTGTAGGTTCTTTTTTCCCACTGCCTCTGTTTCTGAGCCCACTTTTTTCATCGAGATTCCCGCTGACACACCGAAGACCCCTTCTTCCACCTCCAACACACGCACTCCACCTTGTCACCCCATGCTGGTCTGTTACCCACCTTGATATCTTCTTTTCCAACTCCACTTTTGCAGTAGCAGTAGCAATAGGAGGAGTAACAGCGAGGTCAAGGGATCTGCTGGGAATGCAAATTTAAAATTATATGAATTAACCTCGTGTGTTCCGCGATCTCCATTTTGCCAGTAGCAGCCACATTGTAGGAAGCCACTATGAGGACCAGGAGACTACCAGGAAGGTAAATTTAAAATCATATAAACTTACCTCGTGAATACCGGAGAGCAGGTTGAGCAGAAAGGGACATGGGACTGGTCAGTAAGTGAAGTAGAGATGGAAATGTGTTGCTGGAAAAGCGCTGCAGGTCAGGCAGCATCTAGGGAACAGGAGAATCGACGTTTCGGGCATTAGCCCTTCTTCAGGAATGCCCGAAGGGCTAATGCCCGAAACGTCGATTCTCCTGTTCCCTAGATGCTGCCTGGCCTGCTGCGCTTTTCCAGCAACACATTTCCATCTCTGATCTCCAGCATCTGCAGACCTCACTTTCTCCAGTAAGTGAAGTAGTATATTTCATTGGTTGCCTTACACGAAACACTACAAAGGTAGTGTCTGCCATTCATTCTAACCACAAAACAAAAACGATCTATGCGCTGGATTGATAAAATAACTAGTTTTTGTTTTTATTTATTTTTTACTTTACTACATTCTCTTTCGGAATTTAGAACAGTGTGGATGGAAGTTAGGGCAGTTGAGCTTTCCTCCTGCAGAATGCGAGAGGTAAGGGTCACCACTCGTGTCCCTGCTGGCTTATTCAGTGGGAAGTGCACCCAACTGGAGATCCTCGAACCCAAGCAAAGCTGGAGTTACAAGACTTTAGCCACACGTCAGGAGAAGAAAAAGGCAAGTGGGTTACTGTCAGGGGACGTCAAGGGAACCCGCAGGCAGTGCAGGGAACCCTTGTTGCACTTGCCCTCAATAACAAATATACCGTTTTGGATACTTTTTTGGGGGGAGGAGAGATGAGCAGATCATTAGTCATTAGGGATTCCATAGTTAGGGGGACAGATAGTAGGTTCTGTGGGAACGAGAGAGTCTCACCGTTGGTGTGTTGCCTCCCAGTGCTAGGGTTCATGACGTCTCTGTTTTATTTATCCTTGAGGGGGCGGGGGTGCAACCACAAGTCCTGGTCGAAAGAGCTACTGGCAATATATTTAGAACAAGGATGGGGATTTCATAAGCTTGGAGCTCCTGAAATTCATGGAGCTTGGGTGCAAGTTTAGTGCTGGAATAAACAAAGTTGCTATCTCAGAATTGTTGCCTGTGCCACGTGCGAGAGAGGCGAGGAATGGGAAGAGAGAACAGATGAACATGTGGCTACAGAGATGGAGAAGGAGGGAGAGCTCCGGATACCTGAATAATTGAGGCTCATTCTATGGTAGGTTGGACCTCTTACAAACTGACGAAGCCAATGCGATTCAACAGGATTTAATCTAATTCAGCAGGGCCATGGGAACCTAAGTCGTAGTTCCAGTATCCGGGAGCTTGAGAGTAGCGAGATCAGAAACATGTTTTCAAGGTTGAAGTTTTCATCAGCAAACAGGAAGGTTATTGGAAATGTGTCGATTTCAACACCAGGAGCATCCAAAATAAGGTGGTTGAACTTGCAGCACGGATTGGAACCTGGGATTTTGATGTTGTGGCCATTTCACAGACATGAGTAGAGCAAGGACTGGACTTGTTGTTGCAAATTCCACGATTTAGATGTTTCAGTAAGAACAAAGAAGATGAGAAAAGCGGGAGGTGTGTGCCATTATTAGTCATGGACAGTATTACAGTAGCAGGAGGAATGTTTGAAATCTCGTCTACTGCGGTAGTATGTGCTGATGTTAGAAACAGAAAAGGAGAGGTCACCCTGTGGGAAGTATTCTACAGACCGCCGAATAGTTTCTGAAATGCAGAGAAAATGATAGCAAAGATAATTCTGGATAAGAGCGAGAGTAACAGGCAGATTGTTATCAGAGACTTGAACATTACAAATAAAGACTGAAAATACTGTAGTTCAAGTACTTTAGATTGGTGTTTGTTTTAATCCAATCCGTGCAGGATCGTTGACTGTGGGCCAACAAGAGACGAGACCACATTGGATTTGGTACCGGGTAATGAACCTGGCCAGGGTTAAATTTGGAGGTCGGTGAACACTTTGGTAATAGTTACTGCAGTTCGGTTATGTTTAATTTAGCGATGAAGATGGATAGCTATATACCACAGATCAAGAGTTATTGCTGGAGGAAACTCCGGTGGGGCTGCACTTGGAGTATTGCTTACTGTTCTGGTCGCAGCATTATGGAAAGGAAGTGGAAGGTTTCGAAAGTGTTCAGATGAGATTTACTTTGATGTTGCCTGGTTTGGAGGGAAAGTCTTATGAGGCAAGTATGAGGGATTTATGACTGTTTTCCTTACAGACAAGAAGGTTGAAATGTGACTTTTGTTTTAGATTAGATTACTTTAGATTACTTTACAGTGTGGAAACAGGCCCTTCGGCCCAACAAGTCCACACCGTCCCGCCGAAGCGCAAACCACCCATACCCCTACATTTACCCCTTACCTAACACTACGGACAATTTAGCATGGCCAATTCACCAGACCTGCACATCTTTGGACTGTGGGAGGAAACCGGAGCACCCAGAGGAAACCCACGCAGACACGGGGAGAATGTGCAAACTCCACACAGTCAGTCGCCTGAGGCAGGAATTGAACCCGGGTCTCTGGCGCTGTGAGGCAGCAGTGCTAACCACTGTGCCACCGTGCCGCCCACCATTCTTTTTTCACAGGGTCCCCACCCCCTCCTCTCAGTGACACTGTCACAGGTTCCCCACCCCCTCCATTCAGTAACACTGACTGTCACAGGTTCCCCAGCTCCGACTCTCAGTGACACTGACAGCCACAGGGTCTCCACCCCCTCCTTTCAGTGACACTGACAGTCACAGGCTCTCCACCTCATCCTCTCAGTGAAACTGACAGTCACAGGTTCCACACCCCCTCCATTCAGTAACACTGACTGTCACAGTTTCCCCAGCCCCATTGAGACTTAATTGAGACATACACGATAATCAGAGGGTCAGGTAAAGGGCAGAGTGAAAACCTTTTTCCTTGGATGGTGATGGCGAGGAGATGACACAGCTTTAAATGGATGGGTCCTAGATATAGGACCGATGTTAGAGGACGTTTCTTTACTCAGAGAGTAGTTGGGGCATGGAAAGCACTGTATGCAACAGAAGTAGACTCCACAAATTTAAGATCACTTAAATGGTGATTGGATAGAAAATGGAATTGTGCAGGAGGGAGGGGTTTCGGACTGGTTTCACAGGTCGGCACAACATCGATGGCAAAAAGGTCTGTACTACAGTGTAATGCACTATGTTCTATGCTGCTGTGACACAACTGCCACAAACTGTACACAACCTCACCCACTCAAGCCTCTGACCATCAAAACGCACAGCCCTCCACTCCAACCCGAACATCACCATGAAATGAGTAGACAAGGCGGGGGAGGGGGTGGGGGAGGGGGGGAGTGAGGGCGCAGAGTCGGTTTGGCACACCGACCAGTACTCCAGTGAAAGCAGGCACCAACTCGCAGATACTCCACCAACAGGCCCGTCAACGACCATGACCAAACAACCATTCCTCAGACGACCCACACCTTATCATCTCTGGGGGTTTCCCACCCACAGCCTCCAACCTCAATCCTAAAATTCTGCACTTCCCAATTCTACTTCCTAAACAAGATTGACAAACCTGACTTCCTCAGTCGACTCATTCTCTCTGCCTGCTCTTGCACCACCGAACTGACCTCTGCATACCTTGACACTGGCCTGTCCAACTTAGTATAGGAACTTCCGACCATACACTTCCCTCACCTCCTCCAAGACATTCGTACCCCTGGCTCCGAATGCCTTATCTTCACCATAGACATACAGTCCCTGTACATATTTATCCCGCATGATGGAGGCCTCCAAACCCACCGTTTCTTACTCTCACACTGAACCAACCAACAGCCTTCCACTGACATTCACATTCAACTTGCTAAACTGGTCCTCACCCTCAACAACATCTCACTTCCTTCAAATCTAAGTGGTAGCCATGGGCACCAAAATGGGCCCCGAGTCGGCCTGCTTCTTTGCCGGGTACGTGGAACAATTCATCTTCCAGAGCTACAAAAACACCATTCCCCACCTTTTCCGTCACGGGATTGATGACTGTAGCGGTGCTATCTTGTGCTCTTTCGAGGATTTTGAACAGTTCATCAAGTTCACCAGCAACTACCACTCCGAACTCAAACTTACCTGGACCATCTCGGATACTTCTGTCCCATTTCTGAACATCTCCGTCTCCATCTCCAGCGGCAAACTAACCATGGTAACCTACTAGAAAACTACGGACTCCCATCGCTACCTGGAGCATGCCCCTCGCACTATGCCTGTTGTAAAAAAGGCATTCCTTATTCCCAATCCTCCATCACTGTCACATATGCTTTTACAACGACCAATTCAACAATAGAGCACCCCAAATGGCCTTCTTCTTTAAAACAGCAATGTCCCCTCACACCTGAGAAACGCTGCCTTCCGGCACATCTCCTCCAATTCCCGCACCTCTGTCCTTGAACCACAGCACTCTAATTGCAACAAGGACAGAATCCCCCAGTCCTCACCTTCCATCCCATCAACCTCTGGATACATCCCATCATCCAACACCACATCTGTCACTGTCAACAGTCCCTGCAACTCGCGACATAATTCCCTCCCCAATCTTTTCTGCATTTCGGAGAGACCATTCCCTCTTCGACTCCTTTGTGAGATTCATGCCCCCAACAACAGCCAACACCCCACTCCCAGTACCTTGCTCTGCCAATGCTAGAAGTTCAAAACCTCCTTCCACACCTCCCCCCTCACCTCAATTCAATGCCCCAAATGATCTTTCCACAACTGACAGAAATTTACCTGTACTTCCACACACACCATCTACTGTATCTGTTTCACCCGATGTCGTCTCCACTACTACACGGAGGCAAGATGCAAACTTGTAGACCAATTCAGAGAACATCCCTGTTACACTCTTATCAACCAACCCCACAGCCCCATGGCCGAACACGTTAACTGTCCCTCCCACTCCACCAAGGGCATACAGGTCCTGGGCCTCCTCTATTGCCAAACTGAAACGACCTGACGCCTGGTGGTAGAAAGGCTCACCTTCTGCCTTGGGACCCTGAAATTACACGGGATTAATGTAGATTTCAGCAGTTTCCTCATTTCCCGTCCCCCTCACTCTATCCCATTCTGCCACATCCAACTTGCCACTTCCCTCCTGACCTGTCTATCTTCCTTCCACCTATCCACCCGACCCTACTCTCCGACCTATCATCTTCCCCCCCACCCCACCTTCATCGACCTATCACATTCACAACAACCTTGATCCCAGTCCCAGCCACTCCCATTTATCTCCAGCCCACATACCTTATTCCCAATGAAGAGTTCATGCCCGACACTTTGGGTCTCTAGCTCTATGAGTGAACTATACTGCCATGTTCAGGTTGACAGCGCTCACGTAGATAACAAATTAATAAAATCTCGTGTAGGGGAAAAAGGCATGTGTAAAATGAAAACTGAAAATGTGATGCAAATTGAAATTTATCATCAGAAGAAGGGTGGTAGCCATGGCGACCACGTAGATGGGCGTAGAAGGAGAAAAGGGTAGGTTGGCTGCAATTCAAACAAAGAAAATTTATAAAACACAGGATCACACAGAGAAGAAAAGTAAGTTATCTTCTGACAAAATACCCAATGGCACTACTTAAATGCACATGCATTTTGGAAATGCCATGATGGTATAACAGCGCATGGAGTACTCAGGATAGAGAGACAGTAAGTTTGGCTTGATTTCAGCGTCTTCCATTTAAATGTTTTCAACTATTAAACTGATCAAAGTATACCGTGACTTGTCCTTATTATAGGTTATCTGTGATATGTGGTGAAATACTGTTTTCTCTGTCGCTACCAAATACCATCCTATTCACTGGGCACGTTGATAGAAACTCTGTCAGACACCTCTTTCTGCTGTCTAACCATTCAGAGGTTGGAGCCATAGACTCAGAGTCATACAGCACAGAATTGCATCCTTTGGTCCAACACCTCCATGCTAACAGAATGTCCCAGACCTACCTGGTCTCATTTGGCTGTTTCTGTTCCATATCCTTCTAAACCTTTCCTGTTCATTTACCTGACGAAATGTCTCTTAAATGTGATAATTGTGCCCTTACCCACCACTTCCACTGGCATTCCAGCCATGACCCAACGGTTTTGTGAAAAATGTCCATCTGGTTCCTTTTAAATCTTTGCCTCTCACATTAAAACTTTGCCCTTTACGCACCTTTGCATTTAAATTATCAATGCTGTCATGATTTTATATACGTCGAGAAGGTGACCCCCTCAATCTCCGAACTTTTTCGGAAAAAAAGGCATAGACTATCGAGTCCGTCCTTATATCTCAAACCCTGCATTTTCAGCAACATCTTGAAATATTTTATCCATCATTGTAGTATAGCACCATCTTACCGAAAGCAGAGCGAGTGGAATTATGCACAGTATTTCAAAAGTGGCATCAACAGTGCCCTGCACATTCACGACATGACACCCCGCAATCTTTATTCAGTGGTCTGACTAGTGAAGGCAAACTTGCCAAACGCCTTTTGTCACCATCCTGCCCACATGTAATGTCTCTTTCAAGGAAATACTTAGGTGCATCTCAAAGTCTCTCTGTCCAATAATACTCCCCCAGAACGACCATTAGCTGTGTCAGTCCTGCCTCTATTTGCCTTACAAAAATGCAACGCCTTGTATTTATCTTTACTAAATTCCATTTACCACTTCTCTTCTCACTGGTCAAGCTGTTGAAGACCTCGTTGGACGTTTAGATAACCTTCTTCACTCTCTCCTGTGCGACTAATTTTCATGTCATCCTCCAATGTACTCACCATGCCTCCTATATTCTCATGCATACTTTTGAAATTAGTTTACAACAGCTATGGATATCGAACTGATCCTTGAAACAACCTATTTGTCTCAGGTCTTCAGGAAAAACGACGAACTCTACTGCCACCTCCACATCCCGCAAATTCTGAATGTGCCAGAATTGGTGATAAATTGCCCTGATCTGTAGAATAATTGGCTGCAATATTCCGTGAAGAATATTTGGAAGATATCCAGATTGAATGTTTCTTTTGCAATATATCTGAGGGCAGCGAATGTTCTAAATTTATAGAGCAATCTGTCCCTAGTTACGGACAAGATAAACAGAGTCATGATTATCAGAGTCATGTTTCCTGAAGTTAAAAATCACACAACACCAGGTTATTGTCCAACAGGTTTAATTGGAAGCACACTAGCTTTCGGAGCGACGCTCCTTCATCAGGTGATTGTGGAGGGCTCGATCTTAACACAGAATTTATAGCAAAAGTTTGCAGTGTGATTTAACTTAAATTATACATTGAAAAATTGATTGTCTGTTCAGCCGTTCATTTGTCATCTGTTATAACAGGTGAAAGGCTTAATAGACAATCAATTTTTCAATGTCTAATTTCAGTTACATCGCACTGCAAAGTTTTGCTATAAATTCTGTGTTACGATTGAGCCCTCCACAATCGCCTGATGAAGGAGCGTCGGTCCGAAAGCTAGTGTGCTTCCAATTAAACCTGTTGGACTGTAGCCTGGTGTTGTGTGATTTTTAACTTTATACACCCCAGTCCAACACCGGCATCTCCAAATCATGTTTCCTGAAGAAATTTTAACTGCTCTTTACACACACACACACACACACACACACACATACAGAAAATTAGACTCACTTGATGCAAATTTGGATATATATGGTAGTGACATAACTCCTTAAGATATAGATGAAGAGGCTATGTGAGAGTCACAGCGACATCAGAAAAATTCTGAGACAGAATCTCAGCAATTATCCCTAACATCTGCACAACTCTCTGTGTCGAGGGGTTTAGGGTAAGAAATACTACAGTGCTTCTTTGGGACCAATGTACATCATTTTCAAAATGTGTTAATGTCTCCAGTTTCTCTTGCTTATTCCTATTTACACATTCAATGCCAGTGCTCTGCTAACTTAAAATAGCTGCTATAATCAAATCTGAAATGTCTGCCAAACTCATTTGGATCTGGATTACCATTCATAGATCCTCGCAGCCGCATGAAATGGTGATAGTTCTTTGGAGGCGATTAAAATGCAACTTCCAGCACCTGCTGACAACGATTGCCTGAGTTAATATCACGTTCTAGCAACATCTGCCTTACTTTGCAAGCACCAAGTTTCTGAGAGACTCAAATATGTAAAACATAAAATCGCTTAGCCACTAAATTGTAGATGTGTAACATCGGTCAGAAACTGTTGCAGTGTGCAAATCCTGCTTGGCTCAGCCCCATCCCAAAACTCAAACTTTTGTCAAATCCCTCGATGAATTTGCTGCGGATTCAAATTGTTTTCTGGTCAACAAATATAAGGGAATAATGAATCTGCAAAAGCAGAGGTAAAGAGAGACATGTGGGAAAACAGAGAGATACAGGCAATAAGTGAGGCACCGGGGTAGGGGTGTGTGGGAGAAAGATGCAGAGGAAAAGAGAGAGAGAGACGTGGCGGGGTGAGAGAGAGACACACAGAGAAAGAGAGAGAGAGAGAGAGAGAGAGAAAAGGGGGAGAAGTGAGAGAGATACAGGGGGAAAATTCACTTTAAAAACAGGAAATTTATCGGTGAAAGGTACACCACCATCTTCTCAAGGGCACAGCGAGAGATGTTGGGACGGTAAGAGAGTGTAAATTTCAGCCAGGGAACACAAATAACTCTGGCACTGGTTCAGACAAAGGAAAGCAATTTGAAATATAACGGATGGGGTATATAGATTTCCTGTGGCAGTATTGAACTTTGCAAAAGTGTGATTCAAGAAAGTGGAAGTGAAATTAATGTTCTTACTTCTATGATAAATTGGAAGCAGAAAAAGTCTTCTTAGAATACGAATTACAATTAAATGTCAGAGAAAATTTCGAACCAATATGCTCTGATGCCACTATAGGGCAGATTATTGTAAACTCGACTTGTACTTACTTCACACTGAAAGATCAGTGTGATTGGAGTTTGGCAAAAATCACAATAAAATTGTATTGAGTGTTTGCATTGAAGATTTGAAGACAAGAATTCGCAGCGGATGGTGTACCTGTATATCTTTATATTGAATGCAGTTACCAACATTTTACAACTTGGTGAAGCACACCATAATGCAAATGAGTAGAAAAAAAAACTCCACTAGATAGTAATTTAAATCAAAGAGCATATGGATGTAACAACAGATTGAAATAGGGATATCTTCAAATGGACATTATTATGACATTCGTTATGCGTCCAAATACCACTTCATCCACTTGTAAACCCACAATATATGCTTGAGGAAACGGTAGGAGATAGAATTAAGCAGTAAGAAATGTAAAGGAATCTGCCTCAACGTAAGATAAGAAAAGACAGCACACTTCCTGATAGCACTACTGAAATGCACAAATTAAGGTAGCTTTCATCATTGTATTATTTATTTGATTTACATATAGTTTTGTGCTATAGGTAGACACACAATATGCTTCAGAAGGGAGTTGCAGAATTTTGACCCAAAGATACTGAAGTCTGACATATTTCCAAGTCAGGATGGTTCGTGACTTGAGGGGAATTCGCAGGGGGCGATATTCCTTTTTATCTGCAGCCATGGTCCTTCCATCTGTGGTCACATGTGGGTTTGGGAGATGTCATTTCAGAAATAAAAAATGTGAATTTCTGCAGTGCATCTTGTAGATAGATATGATAATGGGAAATTATCTTCCCAATACAGTCTGCTTTATCAAAATATAAACTCGTGGTAACTGCTTCTTCTTTGCAATGATTTTTGTTTTCAGTATTATTATTATGTCTGCCTGACTGAAGCCTCCTTGCTTTTTCAGTATGAAATAAGTCTGGTTTCCTGCTTCTGTCAAGCTCACGCTAGTCTGCCCTCTAGTGGCTTCTGATCACATTTTTTCAGAAATTTCCCTGGAGTTCTTTGCAGAAGAAGAAAAACAAATCAGACTGTTTCTGCTCCCAAGTAATCGCATCATTTATGAGTACTTATATCAACCACATATATCCTGTGATTGTTACGACACGATGGTGAAACATTCTGTTAATTAAACCAAACACCCAGAGAAGTTCATCTCGCCTCGTAAACTGTTAAAATATGAGTGACGGAGAACTCCATGAATTTCACTATTTACCCAAAATAATATCAATTTAACGCTAAAAGTGAAAATACAACAACAATTATTCACACCTCTAAGCCATCCTTTCTCTTAACTATTTATTATCTTGCTTCAACTCGATAAAAATATGCTGTTCCAAAAAAAATCCAATAGCAACTTATTAAAAATACGTCAACTTAATTTCAAAAGCACACAGCAGCTCGTTTCTTTGCTGCCTCTCTTTTGTTGGCTGAAGACCTCCATTGAACGCCTTCTTTCTTTTTACTGCGACTATGTTTCACATGAAAAGTTGCCTTGATCGAGAGTACTGTTATGGACTGGACCAGACTCCTCAAAATATTTTTAAAATGTCGCCCCGACCCTAACTTGGCAAGTTGATTTATGGAGGTGTCCAGTGAACATTCCAGGAGATAATCAGCTGCCCAAACCAAATAGTTTTAAACAAAACAAAATGTCTTTGCAAGTTGACTGAATGAAATACAAACAACAGAAAACAGAATACCAAATTACTTAACATACCTGAAAACTGAACGAATCATCCAAGGTCAATGGCGCTGTTTAAAATATTTACAAAAATCCCCATAAACAAAACATGGCAGAAGAGGTAAAATCAAACACAAGTTCTCATGATAGCACTAACAGAATCAAAGAGTTTGGGTCCAGTCGCCTTCCGTCACACTCTTGCAAAAAAAAAACAGAAAAAAGGTGAGAAAGGAGAACTGGCCACACGCACTTTCATTTCAAAGTGAAAGTGCCTGTCTGAGGCAGTATCTCTTGTTACTATCAAATTGTCCCTTAAAACCTACACCCCAGGCTTTCTCAACTCTGTGTCATTCAAAATGTCTATAAAATAAACAGGGACGGTATAACTATGTTGAATGAGCTGATTCATTACTCCCGTCCCCCTTAAAAAATGGATGCATCAACATCGAAAGATGGCTTCATTTTGAAACGCCTTTAAAAATGGTTGGTACGCTATACAGACAAATAGATTATATTGAACATGGCCGTGCAAGCATATATAACTACATTCCGTTTCAGTCTGTTGCACTCCTGCCACCGAACGCCTCCATATCTCATTCATGTCTCAACAATACGTTGACAATCACATCTTCTCAACTTGCCACATCCACAATGTTCAAATTAAATGGCTATAACAACAAACTCCATCTAAACAGCCTAGTATTTTTTGTCCTTAAGATTCTCCACAAATTTGAAAGGGTTGTGATCACTGTGCATGATTGTCTCAGATCCGTTACTGGCAACATAAACACTGACATATTTTAATGCCAACACCAAGTTCAAAGTCTCCTTCTCAACAATCGAATATTTCTGCTGATGAATGCTCACCTTCCAAGAGCAATACCCGATAGGTCTTTCTATAAACTCTTCATCTTCTTGCAAGAGCACAACACTAACATCCACATCACTTGCATTGATAGCCACCTTGAATGGCTTTGCCTACAGATTGTTCGACGTTACAAAATCCGATATTGTCTTTGCTATTTCTGAATAAGGTACCTGCCACTATCCTCTGCCGAAGTCCAAGTTAGAAATACAAGTTGCTTGACCCATCTTCTGAACACAGCCTTCCAAACATGGAGTCCGATATGCATCAATCTTTGTAATTGCATTGACTTGGTGATAGCTCACACATCAGTATTGGGTGCCATCTGGATTGTTTTTGTCATTACTATGAGTGTGCTCCAGTCACTGTCACTCACTTGTGAGAACTTGTAACATGCATTAAATCTCCTTCTGGATCAGTGCCAACTTTAGAGGATTATGCCAAAAAGAATGTTGCTTAATCGGAGCAGCATCTCCTGTAACTGCATCATATATATTTATGTTAGTCCTTCCCAGCTTATTTTCACGTTTGTCAATGTATGGCAGTAATCACTAGGATACTGTCATTTCGATTTTCCTCGGGACGCGAACTCAATAATTCATCACAATTTTTGACAACTTCCTCATTACCCAATTTAATATATTGAATGTTCAATTCAGTCTTTACGATTATCGTTATATGCTCTCACGGTAATCTTTTGCGATGAATTCTGTGTCTTACGATCCTATACTCCACTACCACCTGAAGAAGGAGCAGTGCTCCGAATTCTAGAGCGTCCAAATAAACCTGTTGGATTATTCTTGGTGTTGTGTGATTGTTAACTTTGTATACCCGAGTCACACAGTGGCAACTACAAATTCTGGCTATCATTGACACCACTAACTGTCGGATCAAAGTGGAGAGTATCTACAAGAATATCGCACATATCGACGCAGACATCAAGGTTCAACAGAAATGCAGGACAGCAGAAAAGATGCCAGAAGGATGACCGATCACGAACCCACTCAAGTCGACCAACAACACAGACTACATGGAAAGACTTTGCCATTGCACCTTTCCTAAACTCCTCAATCGTCTTGTGCGCCAATTCTACTGCCGCAACCTTGAAATTCAGATGGAGTCCACACTCTCAGCCTTCACTCATGATAAGCACTATACTTATGGGATATTGGCAAACAGGCAAAATGACAAAAGTACACGATGTGCATGAACTCCGTGGGCAAGAAACTGAATAAACGTGGCATCACCACCAGCAGTAGCCATGCCCGCTCTGGCAGCAAAGTGGAAAATGTTATTACCACGGGAAATTGATTGCCAAATTATTGGACCACACCCACTAACCAGAAGGGATTGTAGTTCTTAGCAGGGGTCACAATTTCTGCTTCACCACAAAAATGGTTCCATGGGTCTTGCTGCAGACACAAAGAAATTTATCAGACGAATTAGGCTCCGGAAATTCATTCAAGATGCCAGCAGTGATGCCAATGAGCCCACTGCGGAACCAGAGCAATCATCACAGGGATCAGAACATAGGCAACCAAAGGAGGGATCAACGTGGACTCCACCGGAGGGCTGCTGCCCTCCGCTTGACATTTATGCTTAAACCGTCAGGTTATATATAAATGCTAGATTCATCGGCCACACTCACAAGATGGAGTAAAACATCACCCGATCACAAGGCAAAGCCATCCATGCTCTCAAAACAAAACACAACGTAGTCATCAAACCAGCAGGTAACCGAGGAGCAATCGTAATTCAGAATGGAACAGATTACTACCTGGAAGAGTACAAACAACTGAACAACGAGGAAAAAATACAGGCAACAACTGGCTGATTCGACCAAAGAGCGTAGCCGTCGTGAAATAAACAGATTGATCAGGACTTTGGATCCAGTCATTCAGAGTTTGCTACACGCCCTCATCCAACGTCATTCTACAGCTTTGGGAAGCGTTCAGAGAAAATTGACTAGGATGTTGACTGCTATGGAGAGAAGGTCTTATACGAAAGACTGAGGAGCTTTTGGCTGTTTTCGTTAGAAAGAAGACGGTTGAGAGTTTTAATGAATTGAGACATAGGAAAAACTAAGAGAGTTAGATTCGATGGACCATGAAAGCCTTTTGACTCGGATGGTGATGGCTGACAAGAAGGGACATAACTTTAAATGGAGGGATGATAGATATAGGCCAGATGTCATGTCAGATGCTATTACTTTACGCAGACAGCAGTAGGGGCGTGGAGAGCACTGCCTGAACAGTGGCAGACTTGCCAACTGTATGGGCATTCAAATGATCATTGATTAATCATGTGGATGAAAATGGAATAGTGTAGTACAGATAGGTTTCAGATTGGATCAGCAGGTAGTTTCAACATCGAGAGCAGAAGTGCCTGTACTGTTCTATGTTCTATAATTGACAGAGACGAAAGTCGATCAGAACTTGTAAGCAATCATTATTACGGATAATGCATTGATGGGCAAGGCAGGAGAACTAAGAATTGATAAGTCTTCTGACCCTGATGGAATGCATCACAGTGTACTAAAATATGGGTGGAGAAATAACTCGTGCACTGACGGTAATTTTCCAAATTTCGTTGGATTCTCGGTCAGTACCAGCAGATTGGAAAACTGCAAAAGCTGGAGAATTACAGACCGGTTAGCTTAACCTCTGAATGTTTGAAGATGATTTACTCTATTATCAAGGAAGAATTAAAATGCATTCTAGATAGAAATTGTCCCATTGGGCAGACACAGCATGGGTTCATGAAGGGTTGGTCAGGCTTGACAAATATTTTGGAATTCTATGAAGGCACTATTAGCAAGTTGGATAATAGGAATCCACTAGATTTCCAAAAGGCCTTTGACATGTTGCCGCACAAGGCTGCTGCATAGGATAAGCATGCATGGCGTGAGGGATAATATATTATCATTTATAGAGGATTAGCTGACTAACAGGAAACAAATAATGGGGCTAGGTGAGCGCTATTGTGGCTGGCAATTGCTGAGTAGAGACGTGCCTCAGGGATAAGTTGTTGTTGGGACTGCAATTATTCGCAATTTATAGATACAATTTGGATTTGGAGACAACGTTTAGGGTGTCAAGGATTGCAGATAAAACTAAGAAGATTGGCAGAGTAAAGTTTGCAGAGGACTGCGAATATACATCCATCCGCAAGGACCAGGTCCACCAAGTTCTCTGTTTCTCCCTCTGACGACTTCTCAAACAGTACTCTTCCACTTACACCCTCATGCGCCCGGCCAAACTGGTCCTCACCCTGAACAACCATTTCTTCCAATCCTCCCACTTACTTCAAGCTAAAGTAGTCGTCATTGTCATTCGGATGGAACACAGCTCGGCGTGACCTTTTGTTGGGACGTGGAACAGTCGATCTTCTGCAGTTACACCGGCACCACCCACCACGGTTTATCCTCTACATCGATGAATGTACCATTGTTACCCCGTGTGCCTACGAGGAAATCCAACAGTACATCAACTTCACCCAATCTTTCAGTCCGATCTAAAATTCTCGTTCTCCAATTTGAACATCTCCCTCCCCTTCCTGGGCCTTTCCATCTCCATCACTGGTGACGGACTAACCACAGGCATCTAATACAAGCCCACCGACTCCCACAGCTACCTATGATGCACCTCACCCCACCCTACCACCTGTAAAAAAACGTCATCCCTGATTCCCAAATCATCTGCCTCTGCCGATTCTGTTCGCAGGAAGATTAATTCCACCTTAGAGAATCCCAGATGGCCTCCTTGTTCCAAGATCGGAATTTCCCTACCCACGTGGTTGACTATACCCTCCCGCACATATCCTTCACTTCCTGCCCTACCTCTCTTGAATTCTCAATGCTACAAGATCAGAACACCCCCTGGTCCACACCTTCCAGTCCACCAACCTCCGCATATGTTACATCATCCTCCACCACTTGCACTACCTACGAAAGGACTTCACTACCTGAGATACATTTCCCTCCCCACCCCTGTCAGCGTTCCCGAGATTATCCACGATAATCTCGTCAGGTTCATGCCTCCCTCCAGCCCACACCCCACTCCCAGGACCTGTCCTGACAGCACAAAACCTGCGAACACACAAATCCTCTAAGCTCAGTCCAAGGCCACAAAGGATCTTTCCATATCCAATCAAATTTAAGTGTAACTCCACCAATGTCATTAATGTATCAGTAGCACTGAATGTGGTCTTCTCTGGTAAAATTCGAATTGTTGTCAAACCAGCAAGCATCTCAGCTTTCCATTTCACAGACAAATGTTGCATATTTTCCATTTTCGATTGTAATCTGAGACTGCTATCTGGTCATATCACATGGATGCTTTTCGTCTCAGTTCAGAATAACATTCACTCTCTCTTAAAAGCCAAGCACTCGCCCTCAACCTCATAAGACAATGCTCTGTTATTTTTTCCCTTTAGTTGGGCGCTTCAATACTGCTATCAGTACGTCGCTAAGCCGCATCCATTACATTTCAAGTCCCATTCCTGAGTACGAACCAGAGTTAGATTTAACTGTGTTCCTTTCTCTACATTTCATTTTACAAATGCGGAAATAGCACTTTCGAAATGTAAGACTTTTATCTCAAAAGCTCCTCTTTCCATTTCTTTCTGAAGATCATGCAAGCAAATTTCTACCATATTGTGATCACTCGTTGGACATCAGCATTACTGATTGCACCAACATGCATTGCCAAACTGCAGTTACCTCTTGAGAACGTGGTGGCGAGCTGCTTTCTGAAACCATTATGTCCATGTACTGTCGGTAAATCCACAATGTTCTCAGGGAGGGAAGTTCTGAATTTTGATGCAGCAACAGGGACAGGGCAGCGATATAGCTCCAAGTTCTGGTGCTGAGTGGCACGGAGGGGAACTTGCAGATGAATGTGTTCCAAAGTTTTTTTTGCCCTTAACCTTCTAGATAGAAGTGGTTGTCGTTGAGGAAGGTGCTGTCTGAGGAGCGTTGTTGAATTTCGGCGTGTATCTTGAAGATAATGCACATTGCTGCGAATGGGAAATTGAACAAAAGCACACGTTTCGCGCCTGTTCATACTCGAGAAAGCACACACTGCAACCATGTAAAATCTCTGCCTTACGATTACACAATTAAAAATCCGAGTAGGGAAATAGCTGGTGAGATCGTGCAAAATACCCGTATAACAGCGGAGGAGTTGTTGGATGTCTTCAAACGCACACAAAAGAACAAATTGTCTGGACTTGATCAGGCGTAACCTAGAACTCTTTGGGAAGGTAAGAAAGTGATTGTTGGGCTCTTTGCTAAGATATTTGGACCATCGAAAATCATATGTGGCGTGGTGGCAGACTGGAGATTGCATAACATTATCCCACTATTTAATAACGACAAAGGAAAAGTCATGGAAATATAGACAAGAGAGCCTGACATCGATGGTGGGCAGGTTGTTCGGGGGAATTTGGAGGAACAGGATTTGCATGTATTTGGAAAGGCAAGGACGGATTAGGGATAGGCTGCTTGGCTTTGTGCATGGGAAATCATTTCTCATGGAAATTGACTGAGTTTTTGTTTAAGATTAATGAAGGCAGAGCAGTATATGTGATCTATGTGGACTTAGTTGAAGCGTTTCACAAGGTTCCTCTTGGAAGATCGATTAGCAAGGTTATATCACATGGAATGCAGGGAGAAGTAGCCATCTGGCTTCAGAACGAGCTGGAAGGTAGAATATAGAGGGCAGTGTTCGAGGGTTGCTTTTCGGAATGGAGGGCTACTACCCGTGGTGTGCCAAAAGGATTGGTGCTTGGCGCACTCCCGCCGACTTTTGACATTTATATCAAAGATTAGGGTGTGAACATAGGAGGCATAATTAGTAAGTTTGCAGATTACACCAAAATTGGCGGTGCAGTGGACAGGGAAGAAGGTTTCCTCACAGTACGACAAGATCCTGATCAGAAGGGCAAATGGGCTGAGGAGTGGCAGATGGAGATTAATTTAGATAATTACATGGTTTTGCATTCTGGAAAATCAAAACAGAGTAGAACTTGCCCACACAATGCTAAGGTCCTTGGGAGTGTTGCTGAACAAAGAGACTTTGGAGTGCAGGGTCATATTCCTTGGAAGTAGAGTTGCAGATCGGTAGGATGGTGAAAAAGGCTTTGGGTATGCTTCTTTTTTGTCAGAGCCATAAATATAGAAGTTGTCAGGTCATATTGTGGTTATACAGGGCATTGGTGAGGCCACCTTTGGAATATTGCGTGCAATCCAGAAGCTATGAGACTTGTCCGAGTTCAGAAAAGAGTTGCAAGGATGTTGCAGAATTTGAGCTTTTGTAGAGGCTAAATAGGCTTTGACTTTTTTCCCTGGAAATTCGGAGGCTGAGGGATGACCTTATTAATGTTTATGAATTCATGAGGGACAAGGATTTGATCAATTAGCAAGGCGTTTCCCTGGGGTGGGGAGTCGAGACCGAAAAGACATAGGTTTAGAGTAACAATGGAAATATATAAAAGGGGCCTAAGGGGCAAATTTTCTCACAGACGATGATGCGTGCATGGAATGCACTGCCAGAGGAAGTGGCGGAAGCTGGTATATTTGGAGCATTTAAAAGGCATGTAGATGGGTATATGAATAGAAAGATTTAAGGTGGATATTAACCAAATGCTAGCAAATGCATATAGGTTATGTTAGGATATCTGGTCAGCATGAACGAGTTAGGCCAAAGGGTCCGTTTCCGTGCTGAACATCACTGTGAATACATAGAACATAGAACATAGAAAAATACAACGCAGTACAGGCCTTTTGGCCCTCGATGTTGCGCCTTTCCAAGCCCACCTAACCTACACTAGCCCACTATCATGCAATGCCCGTTTAAATGCTGATAAAGAGGGAGAGTCCACCACCGCTACTGACAGGGCATTCCATTAAGTCACGACTCGCTGAGTAAAGAATCTACCCCTAACATCTGTCTTATACCTACCACCCCTTAATTTAAAGCTATGCCCCCTCGTAATAGCTGACTCTATACGTGGAAAAAGGTTCTCATGGTCAACCCTATCTAAACCCCTAATCATCTTGTACACCTCTATCAAGTCACCCCTAAACCTTCTGTTTTCCAATGAAAACTGCCCCAAGTGCCTCAACCTTTCCTCATACGATCTTCCTACCATACCTGGCAACATCCTGGTAAACCTCTTCTGCACCAGTTCCAGTGCCTCCACATCCTTCTTATAGTATGGTGATCAAAACTGCACACAATACTCCAGATGCGGCCGCACCAGAGTTTTATACAACTGCAACATGACCTCAGGGCTCCATAACTCAGTTCCTCTACCAATAAAAGCAAGTACGCCATATGCCTTCTTCACCGCACTATTTACCTGGGTGGCAACTTTCAGAGATCTGTGTACATGGACACCAAGATCCCTCTGCTCATCCACACTACCAAGTATCCGACCATTAGCCCAGTACCCCGTCTTTTTGTTACTCTTACCAAAGTGAATCACCTCACACTTACCTACATTGAACTCCATTTGCCACCTTTCGGCCCAGGTCTGCAACTTATCAATATCCCGCTGTAACCTGACACATCCTTCCTCACTGTCAACAACTCCACCGACTTTCGTATCATCCCAAACTTGCTCACCCAACCTTCTAGCCCCTCCTCCAAGTCATTTATAAAAATGACAAACAGCAATGGCCCCAAAACAGATCCTTGTGGAACACCGCTAGTAACTGCACTCCAAGATGAACCTTTACCATCAACTACTACACTCTGTCTTCTTCCAGCCAGCCAATTCCTAATCCAAACCTCCAACTCACCCTCAATGCCATACCTCCGTATTTTTTGCAGTAGCCTACCATGGGGAACCTTATCAAATGCCTTACTAAAATCCATATACACCACATCTACCACTTTACCCTCATCTAACCTCCTTAGTCACCTTCTCAAAGAATTCAATAAGGTTTGTGAGGCATGACCAGCCCTTCACAAAACCATGCTGACTATCCTTGATCATATAATTCCTATCCAGATGTTCATAAATCCTATCCCTTACAATTCTCTCTAAGACTTTGCCCACAACAGAAGTGAGACTCACCGGCCTATAGTTACTAGGGTTATCCCTACTCCCCTTCTTGAACAAGGTAACCACATTTGCTACTCCCCAGTCTACTGGCACTATTCCTGTAGACAACGAGGACATAAAGATCAAGGCGAATGGCTCTGCAATCTCCTCCCTTGCTTCCCAGAGAATCCTAGGATAAATGCCATCAGGCCCACGGGACTTATCTATTTTCACCCTTTCCAGAGTTTCCAACACTTCTTCCCTACATACTTCAAAGCCCTCCATTCTAATTAATTGTGATTCAATATTCACATCGGCAACAATGCCCTGTTCCTGAGTGAATACTGACGAAAAGTATTCATTCAGTGTCTCCCCAATCTCTTCAGCCTCCACACGCAACTTCCCACTACTATCCTTGACTGGACCTATTCCTACCCTAGTCATTCTTTTATTCCTGACATACCTATAGAAAGCCTTAGGGTTTTCCCTAATCCTACCAACTAATGACTTTTCATGCCCCCTCCTTGCTGCTCTTAGCTCTCTCTTCAGATCCTTCCTGGCTACCTTATAACTCTCAATCGCCCCAATTGAATCTATTATATCCTCCTGTCCTTCATGTCTGCAATCATCTTACTTTCATTATGTTTCTCTAATCTTAATGCTATTCACTGCTGTTTTCTGATGAATGGTCAATGGATCAGGAAATATGAATGCATAACTAATTCTGTATTCAGCTAATGTCTGGACGAAGATATCCAGTTTCGCATCTCTATTTTACTAAAATGCAGCTTGGCTAAATTGCTGTCTTATGCATCACTTCCTTCCCTCACAGCATCGCCAAAATCTAAACTGTGGCAACTGTGTCCTGCCCCTCCTTCACAAACCAAGCATTTAATCTAATGTTGTTACCATGTCTGCCAGATTGACATCTCCATGATCAGTGCACTCAGGCGACAATACACACTGTTTACTGATGAAAAGTTAAATGAAAGCATATATTTCTCCATATGTACATAATACTCACCCCCCACCCGCCCACACCCCCCACACACATACACTCGTCTTGTGGTTTAAATCTTGTAGTTTAAACTAAAAACGTAGTTTATTTTCTTAGTCACATAATTCACCAAAATTAAAAAAGATGCAAATTTCTCATCCAGAGCATTTTTTATGTGAGACCAACGGACTGTTTTGTATTGATACAGGGCATGGGAGTCTACAGATCACTGCAGAGGGCAGCTCAAGTAGATAAGTTATTTTTTAAAAAAGGCATGTGGCACACTTGTCTTCATTCCTAGTGGCATTTAATATAAAGATAAGTAGGTTATGGTGCAGCTTTATAAAACTATATTTAGGTCACACTTGGAATACGTTGTACGAGTCTGCTACCACACTACTCAGAAAGAGGTGGATACTTTGCAGAGGTGCTTAAAAGGTGGCTCAGGACATTGCCTGGTAGGGCGGACTTTAACTATGAAGAAAGGTTGAACCGACTCTGTTTCTTTTCCCAGGAACACAGGAGAATGAGGGACAAAATGATATAAGTTTCTCAGATAGTGAATGGCATGATTAGAGTAGAAAATTTAAGGCTTTTTCACAGGACCAATTACTCGGGGTGATTGGCTTTAGGTGCGAAGCAGCGGACGGATGGGGGATGTTTAAACGAGATGTGAGAGCCACGCTTATTTTTTCACTCAAGGGATGTTTGAGTGCATGGAATGTGCTGCCAGAGGAGATTGTGAAGCAGGCATTACAAGAGCATTTAAGAAGCACTTGTACGAAAACATGAATGGGAAGAGAAGACAGGGATATGGATTCTGTAAGTGAAGAGAGATTTATTATGGAACACCAAAACGTGTCAGCGCAGGCTTGCAGGTCTGCAAGGTCTGGCCCCACGCTGTGGTGTTCTTTGTTCTTTGAAATAGGAATAAGAGTAGGCCATTTGCCTCATCAGGTCTGGGTTACCATTCAATAGGTTCATGAGAGATCCAGCAATCCTTACATTCACTTCACTAAACTTTCCTCATAAAATGAGTCACTTCATGATCAAAAATCCATCTCTTTTAATGGAGAGAAAGAAAGAACGCCAACACAATAAATGAGAATAATGACATTTCCCTGTCCCTCTGGGCATGTGCTGATCATCTTCGTTCTGTAAAGTTACTTCATTTCTACTCGTGAGAGAAAGGTGCATCTGTTGGTCAGCTGTGTCAGCTCCTCATGGACAAGATGGGTGACATCGAGCAGCAAAACCTCTTCAGCGAACATAACTGTGATCATTTTGCAACATGTTTAACTTGTCCTCAAATAGGGACAGATTACTCGATAAATAAGGAACATTCACTGCCCCCAGATACATTTCAAGTAAAGCAGGAATCTGGATATATTCCAAACATTCTTCTAAGAATAGCACAATCAATAACTGTGCAGATAAAGGTAATTTCTTACCCCATTTTCAAAGCCATTATGTATCGGATCATGCTCCGTCAGTTCCGCCACCTACAATCGGACCCCATAAACATAGATTATTTTCCCTTCCTTCCCCTATCAGCTTTCCATAAAGACTATTCCCTCCACTACTCTCTTATAAGTTCCAAGCCCAGTCACCAACATACCCTCCCCTCCTGGCACCTTCCTTTACCACCGCAGGAATAACAAAACCTGTGCCCACACCTCTATCCAAGGAACCAAAGTATCCGTGCAAATCCATCAGTTTTCCGTGCATTTACACATAATACTGAATCCGTTGTATCCGATGTGGTCACCTCTACATTTGGGAGACAGGACGCCTACTTGCAGAGTGCTTCAGAGAACATCTCCAGGACACACACACCAAGCGACCCACTGTCCTGTGGCCAAAAACTTCAACTCTCCCTCCCACTCTGCTAAGGACGTGCAGGTAGTCGGCCTCTTCCATCTCCACAGCCTTATCACACAACGTCTCGAGGAAGAACATCTCATCTTCCGCCTTTTGACCCTCCAACCACATAGCACCAATGTGGATTTCAACACTTTCTTCATTTCCCCCCCACACGAAGTATCCCAGTTCCAACCTTACCACCCGGCACTGTCCCAAATGACCTGTCATACCTGTCCATCTTCCTTCCCAGTTATCCACTCCACTCTCCTCCTACCTATCATCATTACCTGCACCTCTGTCCACCTATCGACTTCCTAGCCACCTTCCCCTCAGACGCATTCTCCTCTCATTTATCTCTTTCACCCCCTCGGCTCACAAGCTTCATTCCTGATGAAGGGCTACTACCCGATACTTTGATTTTCTTGCCCCTCGGATGCTGCCTCACCTGCTGGGCTTTTCCAGCATCCCACTCTCGACTCTGATCGCCAGCATCTGCAGTCCTCACTTTCTCGAAGTCTTTGGAATTCCTGGTATGTCAGTAAATGAAAGTTTCGGGAGAGACAACTATTTCAAATGGATGCTTGTGACTGGTAGTGTGGTGCAAGGATCAGTTCTGGTCCATTGTTATTTGTCATTTATTTCAACAATGGTGATGAGAATATAGGACCTATAATGAGTAAATTTGCGGATGTCACCAACATTGGTACTGTGGGGTGCATGAAGAATGTTATTAAAGTCCAAGGAATTCTTGAACAACTTGACCAGTGTGATGAGAAGTTGCAAATTGAATTTAATTAACATAAATACAAGACCTTGAGGCAAACCAGCACAGGACTTAGATGGTTAATGGTTAAGCTGCGGAGAGATATGTTGGTCAGAGGATTCCAGGGATGCCTCAACACAGTTCCTTGAAGGAGACTTTGCACAAGAACAGGATGATGAAAAAAGGCGTTTTCCACGTTTCCCTTCTGTGGTCTGAGCTTTGAGTACAGACGTTAGGGCGCCAAGTTGCCACAGTACGAGACCCTTTTGATGACACTTTTGAAATACTGTGCACAATTCGGCTCACTCTGGTTTCGGAAAGATGAATTTAAATTAGAAGGGTACTGAAAACATCAAAGATGTTGCTGGGCCTGCAGGGTTTGAGTGAAAAAGAGGGGCTCGGTAGGCTTAGCCTTTCTTCTGTGGAGGACAGGAATCTGAGGGGTCACCTTATAGAGGTTTACGATATTACAAGGCCTTCGATAATGTGAATAGCAAAGTTCTTTTTGCAAGGGTGCGGATTTATAAAAATCTAGAGGGCAAAGGTTTAAATTGAGAGGGGAAAGTTTTAAAAGACACCTGAGGGGCAGAGGAAATTTGGGTGGAGGGTGCAATTCTAACATTAAAAAAACATTTCGACCTGTAAATGAATAGGACATGGTTAGAAGGACATAGAGCAATCGTAGCCAAGTGGGACTAGTAAAGTTGAGGATATCTTGTTGGAACAAAGAATGTGTGACGCTGAGTCGGTAGCTTCAATCACTGAACGGTTACAGAGCAGAAAGGGACATCAGGGACACCTTCTGTCGTTGTGCTCAGTGAAAAGATATACATCTGGTAGAAACATAGAAAATCGAAGGAGGACGAGGCTATTCGGCCCTTCTTTCAGGAAAAGAGAATCTCAGTTGTCAGAAATATATTGTAATTCATTGAAGTCTTTTGTAAACTGTCTGCATTCATCAATGTTATCTGAAACTGATGAAGGCACAATCCTCTGTGGATGTGATGTATTGGAATGTGGAGAACGTGGATGTAAACTGGCTGGTTTTATCTCATTCTTCAAATTTTGATTTATCCATTAAATAAGTCCATTTGCTTGGTTATATTTGTGTGAAAGTTGGGGCCGGAACTAAATAGGATTAGATTTAAATGTTAGACGGCATTTTTATTATCTTACCTTTATGTGTAGTTTTGCTCTGCTAAAGTTGCTGCCCAGGCAATTACTTGTTTGGTCTTAATTTTGACTGAAAAAAATTCTGATGTTAGTTACTCCCAAATGATTACTAGTTATTAAAATGTTTACTGAAGACAGATTGTGGTCAAGTTTGGTGTCGAGTGAATCACTTAAATTTACTGTGCTTTGGATATAACAATAGGGAGGCGAATTTGAATTGCCAGGCAGTGTGCATTTCATATCACACGAAACCTATATTAAGCACAACTGCCACAGTATACTTCCATCTGTTTAATAGTTGAAAGCACTTAACTAGATGATGCTGAATTACGTCTCTGTATTCTGAGTGTCACATGCGATGTATGGCATCATGAAATGTTCAAAACGCAAGTGCATTTAAGTAACATCATTGGGTATTCTGTCACAAATGTTTTAGACTTTCGTTCTCTCAATAGTCGTGTGCTTTGTATCTTTTCTTCATTTGATTTGCAGCCAACCTGATGACAATAATAATTCTCTCCGGGGAAAGTGCTCCGTCTCCGATTCTACATCTGTCTACATTGTCGCCATGGCATAAACTCTTCTTCTCGTGATGATCTTCGATATGTATTACATGTTCAGTTTACATTTTATAAATTCCTTCTTCTCCTACACTGGATTTTGACACTTTGTTATCGACATGCACGCTGCAAACCTGTCCATGGCAGTGTGTTTCACTGCGTTGTTCACGTTTGATCGATATTTAGTTGTATGTTGTGAGAGGCTGAAAACTTTCTTGAGCGTTACTGCCTTGGTTTACCTTGTGAACATTGGTTTGCATATGAACCTGAACAAGTAATGATCATGTACTGTGAAGTTGTCGCCTCAATTTGGAATCCTTCAATTTTCCAGCAGGTGCAGCATTCTCCTCATTGCAAAGTACCTTAACTGTTTGTCTTTCATTTTCTTTGATACACCTGCTTCATTACTGAACATTCTGATGTATTGTAGTCGCAAATAGGGAGCGCTGGGCCATCAAAGGATGCAAATGTGAGAATCAAAAAGGTCCAGAGGTGGAGAATCGTATAAAATCCATTATTTTACACTTGGCGATATCGGGTAGTTTTATTCTTCAGTGTCTGACAGCAAATCTTAACGTTTTAGCAACAAGGATTATAAACACCGCACATTATCAAAGTGATTATGCAGGTTCAGCCTGCATTGCCACTGAAACTGGTTACATGCTCATTTACTTAAATTCGTGTTCCAATATGTGCATTTATGCAGCCGTTCAAAGTTAATTCCAGCAAGAGCTGAAGAAAGTGTTGACATGTTTATTGTCGAGTATTCTGACATTGTTTAATCGAATGGAACAGTGAAAGATGTTATATTCTCTGTCTTCTTGTGTTCTACTGTCTCAGAAAGTGCTCATATAGAGAACTAAACCTCTTACATTTCAACTTCCTCAATTCAAATTTGTGTCAATGTGGAGTAATCAAAACTCTGTATTTCTTCATTATTTTTCATAAAGAGCGTTATCTGCCTCTTTTGTGTGAAGTAGAAATTATCGAATTTGTTTGTTGTTTGAACACCATCAACATCATGTAGAAGTACAGGTGGAAGGTTCTATTCACAACAAACAAAGGTCTCTTTCAGATGAGAAACGGCTATTGGATCTCGATTCCATCCTGTCTGGGTTAGGGCCTCTGCAAGCAAGTGCAAAGAATTAAGAATAAAAATGAAGGAGTTCGTCAGAGCAGAAGTGAAATCTCAGATTGACAATCTTTGTGAAGTAGTGGACCCATGCTTGGTAGTGTGGAGATCACTCTAAGAACTGCGAAGTATCGCCTGGCCAGCCTGACCTTCTGTTCTTGGGGGCAAGCCTTCAATTTTGTTGACTGCTCAGGAAAAGTCATTGGATAACCGATGCATGTGCGATTGGATTTTAGCCTGTTATGAATTGCTTGCCCGGAGTTAAAAAAAGACCAACATCTAACTGGAGGACTGACATCGCAGCTTCTGCCTCGACATTCAACAATCAAATGGACTCAACATTGAATTGATTAGTTTCGTAATCTCCCCATCCATCCCACCCCATCCCATACCGAAATCTCCGATTCGGCACCACCCTCTTGACTTAACCTACCTATCTATCTTCCTTTCCAACTATCTGCTTCAGTCTTCCCAGTAACTGATCACAATCACCTCCTACTTTCTCCCACCTTTCGCCATCTCACCTGCCTTTCCCATGGCCCAACACTCTTCCCCTTATTTCAGAGCCCGCTTCCTTCTCGCCAGTCCTGATGAATGTTCGAATCATCGACTCTCTTCCTCCTCAGATGCTACCTGATCTGCGATGCATTTCTCAGCGCTACACTTTTTCGACGTTTCCCGTAGTTAAACATTTATTAACCAAGCCATTGTGAATTGAATGTTGGTTTTAATTAAATGGGAAAGTTGGTGGTTCGGTGATGCTTGTCCTTTTTGAGCTAAGTCAGTAACTGTTGTCGAGGGTAGTAACTGAGCAATAAACGGCATTGGTAGGGAAGCAGCATTGAGTTACAGCCAGTGTGAGAGATCTGCTTCCAGGCCGTGTAGCAATGGAGATTAGCTGCTGAATGCATTTCGTGAGGTAAGGGGAGTTTGTTGTTGAACTGTAGGATGTCAGGCAATAGGATGGTTCCGCCAAATAATTCTTTACTACCATGCAATTAATAGAGATAATGGGAATTTCAGGAATGTAGGCATATTCCCAATATAGAGAGGGTTGTGCACTGCAACGAAATTACTGAAAACAAGAAGATTTGTAACACTTGAGCAGATTATAGAATATTATAATTTATTTTAGGGAGCTGGATACAACGATCAGACATTTTGTATCGCTTTAAAGTTTTGAAATTACATTACTCAGATGTTATGGAATTTAGGGTCTGGTGGAGTATGCAAAGATAGGGAAGTTTTAATCAATGGATATACCAAGGGAAATGGAACAAGTGGATTTTGGACGAGACAGACTGCTCAAACAAACCAACGATATCATCTAGACAGTAGAGTTTACCTTATTTAAATGAGATTGTATATTGTTGAATTCCAGCACTGACTTGATTGGTTAAGTTATTAAGCAACATAAACTTTATTCTTAAAACATGGTTTGAAAAAAAGGAAAAGTAAAATATTTGACAGAACGATCGAAATGCTGAACAAAGTACTATTTTTTTTAAAAAAAGCAACTCATCAACTCTTCTAATATTTCAGTATCCCATAAACATGTTCTGTGAAAGCGCAAATTCAGCATAAACAGAGTGGCTTCACTTGCTACCTCTTCCAGTCCAGCAGAAGAACCATGGATAGAATGACTTTAACAGATGGGAAAGAACTCAAGCTTTCAAAGCGACAGAGCGATAGAGATAGAAAGAAGATGAACGAGAGTATGAACTTTAGCGAGCAGCTTCAACTGCAAAAAATAAAAGCTTCAGAAACTGAAAGCGAAACTAAACGTTGGTTCTCTGTGTGAGCTTGTCTCCACCCTCTCACCTTCTTTTGAACATTTTCTTATAGACAAACATTTCCATGTTGAAGAAATTTCAGTTCAAAGTTTACAACACACCTCAGCAAGCGAAAGAGAACAAAGCAAATCCCTCTTAAATGCATATCTTATCACAAGCATTCAGGCTAGAGACGGTTACAAAATTAGAGAACATTATAGGAGAGCAAGGATGGACAAAAATGGAAAGATGATAACAGATTATCGAGAGATGTTAAACAAGGATGTTCGCTTCAATAGTGAAATGTTTTATTACGGTAGCTAAAGATCGCAATGATCACAGTGGAATTCGTTGAAAATCGTAATGTTTACCTCAGTTGGCTAAAAAACAGTTTTGCAATGCAGAGTGACGCTAGCAGCATGGATACATTTCACTTGCCAGCTGAGTTTCAAAGAATTCCCTGTTTTTTCACCCTCACATTGCGCCTACAGTAAGGTGACTCTCATGTTAAACTGAACACCAGCTGCTTTTCTGTCAGGACAGATCGTTCCTTTTGGACGATGGTTTCATTGTGAGGAGGGGACAGTTGGAAATGTGTGTAAGAATGACAGAGATTCATATGAGCACACAGCAACGGGGGAGAGAACATTACAGACAGTGATATATACAGTAGACTAATCAATCTAAAATTGTAGGACTCGTAATTATCTAATAAATGATTCCAGCAGCAAATTAGGCACGAATGGCAGATAACATCCAATGCTCAATGGATACAATAGTTACAATTACAAACAGCATGCAGAGCAGTTCATATGAAGTGGATCAATGGACTGATTAATGCTTCGGTCAGGTACAAAATGCATCGTCACCTCTTTCATCATCGGTTCTATTCATTAGATTTAAGAAAACACAGGGTAATTCCTGATTATGCTGATTGACCATCTTGCATATTCACGTCTTTCACGGAGAAATATTCATTTCCGAGGGTATTTTCAATCCCAATATTTATTCAGGAATACACACAAAGCAAATTATTTTTCCAGGTTCATCCACGGTCAACACAGAACACAAATACATGTCGAGCATCACACAATAATCAAAGAGAATATGTTGACCACCTTCACCAGTTTATCGATAACACAATAAAGCACTCTGCAGATGTACAACACAAACAGGAAACCACAGCCAAAATGCAATGCCACGACATGGATGTGCACATTTCACCAAATTCACCAAAGATCCTAAAGAAGAGCCTGTCAGACGTAGGAACACTATCACCTGAAAGACAAGGGGGAGCAAATACATGAAAGCGCCAACACCAGACATGTTTCAGTGAAAGCCAGTCATCAGATTGAATTAGAAATATATTGCTGTTCCTTCATTGCCACTTGTTCAAATCCTGGAGCTCCCTCCTGAATGCCATTGTGTGTTAACCCACAGCAGGTGGACTTCTACAATTCAAAAGGGCACCTCGCCACCACCTTATCAAGTGGCAAATACAGATGGGTAATAAATACTGACGAAACCAGTGAGTTTCACATGCCACAAATGAAGAAAGAACGAGCAGAAATTAAAAGAAAACAAAGAGCAGAAACATTCATCTATTCTGATCTAATAACTGACCACAACACAAAATACTAACCAGCTTTATCAAT
This sequence comes from Chiloscyllium plagiosum, assembly GCF_037043375.1. Taxonomy (NCBI): domain Eukaryota; kingdom Metazoa; phylum Chordata; class Chondrichthyes; order Orectolobiformes; family Hemiscylliidae; genus Chiloscyllium; species Chiloscyllium plagiosum. The sequence goes on along the minus strand of NW_028270178.1, from coordinate 18,445,751 downwards.
GATCTATTCATACCATGAATTCAGTCATTCACTTCACTATATAGCAGATTAACACAATCTTATTCATTTCTGCATTTCTGTAAACATTAAGTTTCTTTGATAATTTTCACTTGGAACAATGCATCTATAATTGCGTTGTCTTCTTTCAGTGATTTGTGTTAATATTCTATTAGATGTTATAAATAATTAGCTTCGTTTGAATATAGCCTATTTACAAATTTAGCAACTGGAATAGTCCAATGTCCCCCTGTGGATTTCTACAATAAAGAACGAAGGTCCGGCAGAGATGCAAGACCACTGGGGCCAAGTTTTGAGATATTTCCTTTAAGCCTATGAAGTCTGCAAAGTCATAAGCAGCATTTCGAACTCCTAATGCTTTCACTAGCAAAAACGAATGCTGTTGAGCATTTTATCCTGTTGCGGATGCTTCGCAGTTTGAGCAGTTTCCACGTCCTTCACCTCACAGTTGTATTGCAGGATGCGAAGAACAAAATCTCATATCACCACTGTCACTTTCAGAGCATTTCATTCCAAGGTATAGGCAACAAATACTTTCACAAAAGCAGAAACTGATGGAGAAGCTTGGCAAGTTTGGCATAGTCTATCTAGTGAAAGCAGAGATAAAGTTTAAATTCAATTAACTTTTCTTCAGAACTAAGTACTATGAACAGTGAATATTGTGTTGATTTGAAAGTTACTCATCCTCCTCTAGAATTGTGTCGTGTTTAATTTTTTTAATTAAGTGGCATGTTAATGTTTCTCTTTTGGGTAGTCGCTTTGTATATTGGATCATGACTTCCAGGAACTGACAAATATCTGCACATTTTCTAATGACATTGGTTTGTATCATGTGCTGGACTTAACCAACGTAAATGTACACAAATAGAGGAGGGTACAGTTTGTGAATTAAATACATATGTATTTATCCTGTAGTCTCGCTCTTTCATCAAAGGGGAACAACTGGGGGTGTTTTAATCTGAGGGTCACAACCTCAGACAAGGGGAAAGATTGAATCTTCTTGGATTGTTCCCAATGCGTTAATTAAACCTTTCTGTCAGTATTATTCGGTGTTGCAAACGGGCCTTTGAGCCAATTGAGAGAAAATTAAAATTTTGCCAATTAACTGAAGCCATAAATTGGTGGGTCTATGGAATTCACTGCCACAGAAGGTTGTGGATTCGAGGTCATTGATTATATTTGAGACAGATGTAGATCGGTTATTGATTGTTAAGGGAATCAAGGGGTATAGGGAGAAAGTGGCATAATGGGTGTGAGAAAAGTGCCAGTCATGATTGAATGGTGGAGCAGAATTATTGGGCTGAATTCGCTAATCTCTGCTGTGATGGCTTATGGTCTTATGGTCTATCTGAGGGCACATCAGACTATAACAGTCATCACATTTTGCATTTACTAAAGAGCGAGACATGTTTGCAGCTTTATGCCTGCAATATTAACAGTAAAACAAAAAAAAACTGTTCATTTTGAGGACATAGTCATATAAGAATTTAGGAAACTGGAGCAGTACCATACCTTTCAGGTTGAGATTGTCCAGCTATTCAAGGAGATCATTGTTGCTCTGTTCGTGTTTCCAATTTCTTATTCAAAGACACTTCTCCCCCATTCCCCAAATATACTTAATTGGTTTTCCTGTTAGGAATACATCCTTCCTGAATTTAAAACTTCTTAATTAGCTCTCAACCACCAATGTGCAGAGACTGCAAGTTCCAAAGTCAAACAAAACATGAAGAGAAGTAAAATTAACTGAAGCTTTGTTAGAAAAAAGATATCCTTAATTTTCAAGCAGTCGCCCATGATTCTGGACAGATGTACAAGATGACACATTCTTAAGAACTAAAATCAGAGAAGCAAAATGACGTCATTCAGCCAAGCGAGTTTGCACTGCCAGTCAATGTGATGATGGGTGATAGGATAGTCCTAAACTCTGCTCTCCTGGCTTTTCCAAATTGCCCTTGATTCCTTCACTGATTAAAAATCAGCCTATCTCAAACTTTAGTACATATAAGACCCCAGCATTAAGAGCCCTCTGCAATAAGGAATTCGATAGTTCACGACCCTCTGAGGGAAGGAAATACTCTTAATCTCTTTTATACGTTGATGACCTTTTATTATGTGATGATGTTTTCTGATCCGAGACTGTCCCACAATGGGAAACAGACTTCCCACATTTAAAATAAAACAAGAAAATTCCAATGCTGAAGATCTGATACTTTTAAAAATACCAAGTATTGGGGAAACTCAGCAAGTCCAGCAGCATAACGGAAAGAAAACAAAGGTAATGTTTTGAATCCAGAAACAACTTTTACAACCTTTCCAGAAATCTTTCCACGCCTACCCTGTCAATTTCATGAGGAATCTGGTAGGTTTCAGTAAGGTTTCCTATCGCAATTTTATTTCCAAGATTATTCAGATTCTTATTTCTGAATACTCAGTCAATTTCCCATCACTATTCTAAACTCCAGTGAAAACAGGCTGGCCTGTACCACCCACGTGTGAGGCCAGTCAGCTCAGTTGGTTGCGTAGCAATGCTGAGTGATGTAAGTAGTGCGGGTTCAATTCCCAAGCAACCTGCTGGCTCATGAAGGATTTTTATTGCCAATCGCACTAAATTGCCTGAAATACTTTAGCCATCAGATTAAACCATGACCAGTTGTCTATCTCTAATTTGGGAACAATCCTCTGGACTACGTCTTTTTTACCTGAACATACAATACAAACATTGCAGTACCAATCTTGCACATCGTTTCTGAAATGTACTCATAATACTGAACTGTCAGTAATGTACAATTACTGGAATGGAGCATGGAATGAAGAAAATAGACTCTAAAACTCATGCATTCAGGGCTGAAACAAGGAAACTTCTACTCTACGATCAAATTCTTTTTGAGTTCATTATTGCAAAACTCAAACATTGCCGACACAGTTTGTCAGAATTCTCTCTGTATCAGATAAATGTCTTTTTCTCAATAATTCTCTCTCAGTGTGCTCACTTTCTGTCATCAAGTTCCATGATATCTCGATCTTAGTCATTGTTTATTAAGCAAAGCTCTTCCAATTTTACCTCTCAATCCCACAAACAATCAGAAATACTTAGCCGTGAACAACTGAATCTGAATTTGTATACAAAGGGGAAGCTGCATATTGCCCTCAATGATATATTATAAAGACCAGATATTTTCAAACAGAAATGGAACGAGGCCGGGATGCATGTAGGAAGCAGATATCTTGAATCATCCTGACCTTTGCAATTTTTGTCTCAAGATCGCCAGACTCGATTGATTCGTTCGACAAGGTTCCTCATGGGAGAGTGATTAGCAAGTTTATATCTCAAGGAAAACAGGGAGAAGAGTCATTTGGATACAGACTGGCTCGAAGGTAGAAGACAGTGGGTGGTGTTGAAGGTGTTTTTCAGACTAGAGGCCTGTGACCAGTGGAGTTCTATGAGGATCGGTCTGACTCCACTACTTTTCGTCATTTACTTAAATTATTTAGATATGAACGCAAGAGGTACGGTTAGTAAGTTTGCATATGGCACCAATGTTTGAGGTACATTGGCTGCGAAGAAGGTTACCTCTGAATGCAACGGGATCGTGATCAGAATGACAAATGGACAGAGATGTGGCAGGTGAGTTAAAATTAGATTTATCTGAGCTGCTGCATTTTGAGACAGCAAATCTTAGCTGGACTTACATACTTAAAGGTAAAGTCCTGGTTAAAAAATAAACCTTGGAGCACAGGTTCATAGCTCCTTGAAAGAAGAGTCGCAGGATAGTGAAGATGGCGTTTAGTAGGCTTTCTTTTAATGGTAAGATCATTGAGTATAGGAGTTAGGAGGTCAAATTGCGGCTCTACCTGGCATTAGTTAGAACATTTTTGGAATATTTCTTGCAATTCTGGTCTCCTTTTGATCGGAAGGATGTTGTGAAACATGGAAGTGTTCAGGAAAGATTTAACAGGATGTCGCCATGGTTGGAGGATTTCAGCTGTAGGGAGAGGCTGAATAGGCTGGGGCTGTTTTCCCTGGACTGTAGAAGGCTGAGGGGTGACCTCATAGAGGGTTATAAAACCATGAAGAGCGTGGATAGGATAAATGGACAGAATCTTTTTCCTGGGATGCCGGAGTCTGGAACTAGCGGGCATAGGCTTCAGGTGAGAGGGAAAGACACAAAAGGGACCAAAGGAGCAGATTTTTCACGCAGAGTGTGGTGCTTGTATGGAATTAGCTGCCAGAGGGAGTGGTGGAGCCTGGTACAATTGCAATATTTAAAAGGCATGTGGAATGGTTGTGTGAATCTAACGAGTTTAGAGTTAAATGGGCTAACTGCTGGCAAATGGAATTAGATTAGTTTTGGAATTCTGGTCGACATGGATGAGCTGGACTGAAAGGTCTGTTTCTGCGCTGTACAGCTCTATGACTCTATAACGATGACTCTTGCGAGGTGTTTCATGATTCAGCATTTTCTGCTGTTCTATTGTTTGCATTGTTTGTCCTTTCAAACATTTCACATTCAATACAGTAATTAACATTAGCAAACCAATTTCCTTCTTTTGCATGTCATTGCTGCAGAAATTCAAGAACAGGATAGCATCGATCTTTCGGCCCCTCGAGCCTGTTCCACCATTTGACAAAACCGTGGTTGTTCTGATATTGCTGAAATCCACGTTTCTGCCCTTTTTCGACCACCATTCACTTCCCTTCTGATCAAGATGCGACCATCTCAAATACATGACAAAACAATACTCTCGTTGCTGTCAGTCACAAATAGTCATGATTCATAATCAGTACCTCTCTGCCATATGCTGCACTAGTCATGCTAAAGGAACATGGTCGCAATGAAAAAGGAAACACACTTCAAGAATAATGCAAGGAGCAATTCAACATTATGTCTAAGATCATAAAGCCAAATAAAATTGGATCTGCAGTCAGCTATTCATCCCTTTTATCCAGCTACAGCATTCAATAGGAACATTTAATCTGACATTCCTCACGTCCACACTGCCCTGTCCCCAAAAATCTTCCTTCCCCAAACTGATCAAGAATCTATCGGTATTATTCTTCAATATAGCTAGGGGTCCTGCCCCTACAACTCTCTGTATCAAGGAATTCCAAACGCACACAACTCTTTGAGAGAAGAAATCCCTCTTTATCTAAATGTTAAATTGGAATCACTTTATCCCATGTCTATGCCCTGTGCTTCCAGATTCTCCCAGGTGGATAAACAACTCTCAGCAGTTAATCTGTCAACCTTCCTTAAAAATCCTGAATCCTTGAAGCAGGTGACCTTTCATTCTTTTATGTTTCTGTTGAATTGCAATCAGAAATGCAGCCAACGTAATGGCAGAGAACAATGATTTCTTCCCCCTGTGCCTCTGGTAGTGTGCCAGTTAATTTTGTTCTGTGATGTAATTCCATTTGTTCATTTTAATGGCATGTGTATCTGCTACTCAGCTGTGGCATCTCCATATGGACAAGGTAGCGGTGAAATGGAGCAGTGATAATCTCTTCAGTGAACGTAAGTAATTATGGTAATATTCCAATCTGTTTATTATATGCTCAACCAGGCACACGTCGTTCTATAAGTAGGGAGCATTCGGTATGCTCAGGCAATGAAGCCATCAGGCTGGATAGATTTCAGACATTCTTCTGAAAATGTTTCAGCCTGTGATTCGACAAGTAAAGATAATTTACTACCCGATGCTGCAGCCTTTGGCATTCCTGGTAAGTCTGTTATATATTGTGGCTTGATACAATCACCGAATTGTTACAGAACAGAAGGGAATGTGTCTCACCCTGTTGTCACTAGCGTAGCAACTCTGATAATGTGATCAGTGAACAGATATACAGTCCATAGAAACACAGATATTAGATGCAAGAAGAGGCCATTCGGCTCTTTGAGTCTGCTTCACCGTTGAATATGATCATGGTTGCTCATGCAACTAAGTACCCTGCTTTCACTTTCTCCCCCTTACCTTTTTTTTCCATTTTGTGCTCAGAACTATATCTGTCTGCTTCTCGAAGATGTTGAATGATTTTTTCTCATCTTCTTGCTGTGGCAGAGTATTCCACAGGCTCACCTCTGACTGGGTGAAGATTTACTTTCTTATCTCCGCTCTCAATTCTCATCTGGGGTACTCATCAGGCGTTCCTTTATTTAATGAAAAATAGGTATGAGATTTCGCTTTTAACTGAGGAGAAACTACTTTTCTCAAAGCATCATGCATCTGCACCCTCCACAAGCCCGTTTGAGTTGAATGTCGAGACATTGGTCAAATTTAAGATGGAGACAGAATTTTTGTTGTCGAGTGATGTGTTGAACGGTTATGGAGAAAGTGTAGGAAAATGGAGTTGAGGTTGAGATGAGATCAGCCTTGAATGAATTAAATAGCAGAGCAGGCTTGAGGGGTGGGCGGTGACTGAATACCTTGCTACTGCTCTGATTTCTTATGCTCTCGAACCGCATCTTTTTAATGGCTTCACGATCTTCTGATGAACCAATAAATGAACATAATATCTCATGCTATACGTTACAGCTTTACTAGATAACAAAATGTCCTGATTCCTATTTGATTAGGGGATCACCCCTCAGGCAACTGCCACTATAGCTCCACCAGAGTCGTCAATCCAAAGAAGATTCCACACGAGGTTTAAATCGACTTTCCTCCGCCTGATGGGCGTGGGGAGCGGAGGTATGTTGGGGTAAAGTGAAATTGCATAAGTAATGCGAATGCCAGACAAAAGATTCCGCTATGTGAAAGAGCAGTTTACTTCAGAGGGCAAAGTTTGGTGTAGGAACCACGGGAATGGACCTGCTTGGTGGATGAGAGGTCAGATCCAGAGTTTATGTAGGTTTTACATTGACCATATGAAAAGTGCAATCTTGTAAATGTTGCTGGAGAAAAAACGAGCACGGTTCCTTGAGAGACCTTGTTATGAATTTGAAAATGACAGGTTCTCTCTCTCCATCATGTGTTGGCGATAACTCAGAATCTGTGATGTACAGCGCAAATGCCATTACGTCGATACATTTGCTTCCTGAAGAACTGAATGATTTTGTTCCAAGATGTTCCAGGCGCAAGAAGAAACTACTCTGCCTTCCACAGCACCCGTGTCTAAAACACACTACGATGAATTACAAAAATAAACTTCGTAAGTCCTTATATTTGGGTGGGGTGATCTTGTGAACATAACAAGGTCAGTCAGTTTTAACTGATATAATATGAGGTCCTTGATTGATGTTGTTAATCTGGTCCAACTATCGGGCGCCGACTGACGTATAAGAACTGGAGTGAGAGATATCCTGTTCACCCAGAGTGCTGACTGTAAGGGAGCTGAATGAGTTACAACAGCTCTCCATGTGCAACTGAGGTGTCAATTGCTGATTGGCTATCCACCTCTGCGGAGGTATTTCAGTGACCAGGTAAAGATGCTGGTTGTGTGTCACAACAATTCCATGGGGAATGCAGGACCAGATGGAAGACAAGACGAGACGATATAAGAACAGACTTCGGAATTTTAGCTACATCTGCCTTTGTATCATGGCTGATACGATTAGATTAGATTCCCTACAACCACTCCACACTGACCCTCGGAAGATTAACCGACCCAGACCTATTTCGCTCTGACTAATGTACCTGACACATGGCCAATTTACCTGACCTTCACAACTTTGTGATTGTGGGAGGAAACCGGAGCACCCGGATGAAACCCACGCAGACATGTGGAGAATGTGCAAACTCCACACAGACAGTCGCCCAAGGCTCGAATCGAACCTGGGACCTGCTGCTGTGAGATAGCAGTGCTAACCACTCAGCCGCCATGCCGCCACAACTTCCTGTATTTTGTTCGAAGCAATGGTTGAAAGCACTTTACTCGGATGCTGAAAGTAAGCCAACTTTTTAGTTTGTATATTCAGAACATTTGTGCTTTCTTATCCCATAATAAAGTTCCCAAATGTATCTGAGTGAATCCATTCGTTAACTATTTTTTTTTCTCTTTGATTTACAGCAAACCTGGTGACAATTGTAATTCTCTCGAGGGGAAACTGCTGCCTATCTGCTTGTACTTCTGCATACATGGTGGCCATGGCAACTGCAGATTTTCTGGTTCTGACCTTTAACGTAACTGTGCATCAAATATTCAGTTTTCACTTGAAACATTCCTTCTTGTCCCATACTGGCGTTTGTACATTTATTATCTACATGAGCTCAGTCAACGTGTTTCTGACAGTGTGGTTCACAGTCTTTTTCACATTTGATAGGTATGTAGCGATATGTTGTGAGAAACTGAAAACAAAGTACTGCAGACTGAGTACAGCAACTGCAGTTATAATGGTCACCATTGCCCTGGTTTGCCTAGAAAATATACCGTATTTGTTTGCATATGAACCGGAACAACTAATTGATCAACTGCAATGGGGTTGTCGCACCAAGTTGAAATTCTTCACTTCTCCTGCAGGTACAGCATTCTCGTGGTTGCAAAGTATTTTTGTTGTTTGTCTTCCATTTTGTTTCATATTTATGTGCAATTGCTTGACCGTCCGACGTATTTTAGTTGCCAATAGAGCTCGCAGGGCAATCCGAGGATGCAATATTGAGACTCAAAGAGACCCAGAGATGAAGAGTAGAAGGAAGTCCATAATTTTGCTGTTCACTATATCGGGCAGCTTTATCCTTCTGTGGGTGACATCAGCAGTGAGCTTTTTATCTTCAAAGATAACAAGCACTGCACATTATCGAGGTGATCATACAGCTCCTGCTTATATTGCCACTCAAACAGGTTACATGCTCCTGCATTTGAGTTCGTGTACAAATGTGTGTATTTATGCAACAACACAACGGAAATTCAGGCAAGAGCTGAAGAAAGTGTTGACATCTCGTTGGTCTTGTACTCTGATATTAGTAAATCGAAAGGAGTAGTGAAAAAAGGTATCATTATCTCTATCCCTTTGTGTCTGTGAAAATTATGTTGTGGAGAAGTAACTGTCCAAAATTTTAATTTCCGTATTGGAATCCTGAATGCTTCAATAAAGAACCTGAACATTATTCAGTTAAATGTAATATCTTTTTATACATGATGTTGCATATCTTATTGATATAACGTAGGAATAATGGAACATTTTCGAGTGTTTAGTTATCCAAATCATCTAGTCGGGGACGTGGAAGATTCCACGCCACTAAACAGAATGCTTTTAATGATCAGTTAGTGAATAAATGTGCTTTGTTCGATCTCTCAGCTATACTGCGGGAATGAGGGATCTTAAGCAGGTACATATGATCAAAGCTATATAGGTGAAGCTACATTCCAATATTTAATATCAGTGAAAATAATTTCATAATGATCAACGTGACCACACCAATCGGATTTGCAGGATAGCAGCAATGAGTGACCACCAGTGTGAGTGATGGATTTCCAGAGTAAATGGCTAAGGTTTTTTTTTATGCAGAGATTTCTGGCTTCAAAGGAGGCACTTCCAGCAGTAGTTGTATAGGCAGATGCATTAGGGAAATTTAAGCAACTCCTGGATCGGCACATGGATGATAGTCAAATGTGTGGTACCTTAGTTAGTTGGATCTTAGTGTTGGACAAAACATCGGTCAAATATCGAGGGCAAAACGGTCTGTAATGTGTTTTACTGTTCGATGTTCTATTTTCTGTGTTCTATATTCTAACTATGCACCTTTAACACACAACCATATAACCAAATCCTACATGGAATGAAATTCTATTCATATGTACAAATTTCCAGCAAAAAGAGCGCAAACGCCTATCCATACCTATCTACAAACTGAAATGAGTACAATATACTATGCAAATTTATGCACGAACCAGTAATATCGTAAATTCAGTCATTAATTTATCAATTAAATACATGCAATATTTCACTTTTTTGCAACATTATATTTTCTCAGCATTTCTTTAAACGTTAAATAATTCTGTCTTTTTACAATTGGGACTGTCGTCCCCTGTTGCATTCTCTTCTTCTAATAGTTAGTGATAACGTTCGATTAAATAGTTAACAAAAATAGACTCCATCTGAAGATTTCATATTTTCCACAGTTAAAAAAAGGCAAAACTCTGATTTCCCAATTTCCCACTCTATATTAGAGAACGATTGACTGGCAGATGTGGAAAATCACTCCGGCTCAAATCACTCCGGCTAATCTGAGCCCATGAGGTTTACAAAAGAATGGGCAGAAATTTTGTCTCCCCAAAATGTCAGCACTTAGTAGGCATCTTGCTGAGAATTTTCTCCTGCTGCAGGCGGTTTATAGTTTGAGCAATTTCAATGTTCATCAACGCTCAGCTACGCTGCAGGTCATGGGAAGCTAATATGTCTCATTTAAGTGTTACAGTGGCCTGATAATACAATGCCTTTAAGAGATGTATGCTGTTTTTTTTAATGAAGAAATCTTCAGCAGTCGGGCAGTCTGCTCCAAAGCTAATAAAGTACACAGTTTGTGAGGCTTGTTTGTAAGTTGTCACAATCAAAGCAACATGAATCGGAAGGCAGAAAAAGCACACACAGAGCGACGATTTTGTTGTTCAGCTTTAGCCTGGAGTTACAGTTGCCGCTGTGATCTTGTCATTCGAAGAGGAAGCACTTATTACTCTGGCTGTTGCTACAAAATCATGGGTTTCTCTTCCTCTCCGAGAAGTCAGCATAAGTTTGTCGTGGCCAAGGATGTGATTTGGGATGGAATGAAATTGGAACAGTTAGTTAGCGATAGTTAATGTATCTATTATTTAGCTAAGCATTTAATTTGCGTTACGGTTAAGCCAATTCTTTTTTTTATGTTGTCTGTATTTTATCTGCAATGTAAAAGTACAGAGTACTTTGCTTATTGCCGAGTAGTACGAACAATTAAATTGCTTCTAGTACACTGTTCCATGTACTTACTTTGAAAATTAGAATATGTTAGAATTAACACTATCTTCATAATGTATTTTGATGGGGCGCTTATATCATCTCTGATCTAGTCCATTTCAACTTCATTTCATTCCAAATCTAACACTTCAATTACTTTAGCAAAATCAGGAATTGGTTGAGAAGCTCATCAGTTTTGGCAGGAACTGTGAAAAGAAAGGGGAGACAAGGAAAAAAAAAAGTCATGTTGGTTTCACTGGAGCGGCGGAGGTTGAGGGGAGACTTGATAGAAGTCTGAAAAAATCTGAGATGCATAGATAGTGTTGACAGACAAAATTATTTTTCAAATAGTTGAAATGTTTAATACAGCAGGACATGCAACTGAAGTGAGGGGAAAAGTTCAAAAGAGACTTGAGGGAAACTATTTTGCACAGAGAATGGTCAGAGTGTGGAAAGTGCTTCCAGTGTGGCGGTTGGGTTTTAAGGAGATTTTTAAATTAGGATATGAACATGCAAGATGTTGAGAGCTATGAAACAAGGATATAGAGAGAGCTTAGAATAATTTGGCCTCATGTTCGGTAGAATATCGTGAGCCGAACTGCCAGTTCCTGCACTGTGCTGTTCTATGTTCAAATCTAGATGCATCATTGTTTGCTTCTTCAACTTAGCGATTAATATAGTTTGCATGCAACTGAGAACTTGCAAAACTAGAAAATTATTACTTACCGATTTAAAATGCTCAGCTTATTGGAGGAGTTAATTCCCTGTCTATTAAACACACTTTTGTAAGTGCGACGAAATTATCTCCAAATCCCTGAGTGCTTGTCTGTTGATTAATGTTTAGTGTTGCAGCATACAGAATGCCATTTTTTGTAAATGCAAGCAAATTGTATTTGATTGCCTTTCAGCAGTATCATCAATACATCCATGAAATGTATCAAATATAATAAATTTGGTCTTGCTCATTTGACATTTTATAATCAAAAATGTTATAATTGTGGTCCCTTTTTATTTTTATTGAGTTTACTTTGTAAACTTCGAGCTTCACAAGCAACCCCGTTAACTACCACTCATTTTGAATTACTCCTGACAGTTTGTTCTCGGAAAGATTATTTGAAATCCATCGTCCTGCTATTCCAACTTCCTCAATAGATGACAATTTTTCCAGACTGCTTGTTTCAAGTTAACTGTACAAGAAAGCCTTATTTTATCTTCTTCCAGAAGATGTGCTCATTCATAGTATTATGTCTGCCAGCATAAAATCAATCAGTATAAAACATCGACCATAGAAAAATACAGATGCAGAATAGGCCCTTCGATCCTCAGTGTTGATCCGACCTGTGATCCAGTCTAAGCCCATCCCCCTACATTATCTCAACAACATCCATGTGCTTTTCCAAGGATTGCTTAAATCTCCCTAATGTGGCTGCGTTAACTACATTGGCTGGCAAGGCATTCCACGCCCTTAGCACTCTCTGAGTAAAGAACCTGTCTCTGACATCTGTGTTAAATCTATCACCCCTCAATTTGTAGCTGTGCTCCCGCGTACAAGCTGACGTCATCATCCGAGGGAAGCGACTTTCACTATCTACCTTATAAAATCTTCTGATCTTGTCTGTCTCTACCAAATCCCTTCTTAGCCTTCTTCTTTCCAATGAGAAGGGATCAAAGTCTCTCAGACTTTCCACACAAGACCTTCACTCCAGATCAGACAACGTCCTGGTAAATCACCTTTGCACCTTTTCCAATGCTTCGACATCGTTCCTGTAATTGGGCCACCAGAAATGTATATAATATCCCAAACGCGGTCGCACTAGAGTTTTGTATGGTTGGATCATGACATTACGGCTCCGGAACTCAAGTCCTCTACCAATAAAACCAAACAGAATGTATGTCTTCTTAACAGCACTATCAGCCTCAGTGGCAACTTTCATGTGTCTATATACATGGACTCCAAGATCTCTCTGCACATCCACATTACCAAGAGTCTTTCCACTGACTCAGTATTTTGCTTTTGTGTTATTCTTCACAAAGTGAATTACCTCACGTTTATCTGCATTGAACTACATTTGCCATCTCTCAGCCTAATTCTGCCGTTTTTCAAGTTCTCCGTGCAACATTCTTCCACACTGTCCAGCACTCCACCGACTTTAATGTCATCTGCAAACTTACTCACCCATCTATCTATGCCTGAGTCCAATTCATTTTGTAAATTGACAACCAGCAGTGGTCCCAAAACAGATCCTTGTGGCAAACCATTAGTAACCAAAAAAAAAGGTTGAAGACTTTCCAACAATCACCACTCGCTGCCCTCTTATACAGAGCCAATTTCTAATCCAAACTTCTAAATCACCCTCAATCCCATATATTTTATCCAACAGCCTACCGTATGGACTCTTATCAAAGGCTTTGCTGAAGTCCACTTGAACTATCATACCCTCATCCACATGCTTGGTGACCTTCTCAAAAAACCCATTGACTTTTGTGAGAGAAGACTTGCCCTTGACCGAACAAGGTTGTCTATCTGCAATCAATTTCTGCTTGCCAGATGATTATAAATTCTATTTCTTATAATCCTTTCCAGCAGTTTTCCTACAACAGAAGTAAGGCTCACTGGTCTATAATTATCTGAGTCATCTCTACTGCCCTTCTTGAACAAGTGCACGACAAATGCAATCCTTCAGTCCTCTGGTACTAAACCTGTAGACAATGACCACTCGAAAATTAAAGCCAAAGTCTCCAGACCTCCTTCCTAGCTTCGCAGAGAATACACGGATAAATCCCATACAGCCCAGGGGACTTGTCTACTTTCACTCTTTCTAGAATTGATAACAACTATTTCTGACGAACCTCGATCATTTCTAGTCTAATATCTCGTGTCTCATTCTTCTTCTCTACGATATTCTCCTCTTCCTGAGTGAAAACAGATGAGAAATATTTGTTTAGCATCTCTCCAATCTCCACAGAGTCTTGACACATCTTCCCACTTCTGCCTTTGACTACGTCTACTCCAACCCTCATCATTCATTTATCCCTGACATAACTATATAAAGCTTTAGGGTTCTCCTTTATTCGACTGTTAAAGACTGTTCGTGTCTTCTTTTTACTCTTCTTAATTCTCTCCTTAAATCCTTCCTAGCTAATCTGTAACTCTCCATCACCACATGTGAGCCATCACATCTCATCGCCACATAAGCCCCTATCTTCCGCTTAACAAGAGATGCAATTTCTTTAATCAACCACGGTTCCCTTACATTATCACGCCCCCCCCGTCTGAAATTTCCACATTTCGATTGTCCCCATTCCCTGCATTTTGATACCTCATTCTATGCATCCTAAGGCTTGCCTAATCGCATTATAATTGTCCTTCCCCCATCTATAACACTTGCCCTGTGGCATGTACCTATCCCTTTCCATTGCTAAACTAAACATGACATAATTATGGTCATTCTTGTAAAAGTGCTCACCTACCACTAAATCAAACACCTGGTCAGGTTCATTACCAAGCACTAGATCCAGTGTGGCATCCCCTCTTGGTGGCCCTTCGAAATGCTGTGTTAGAAAAACCTCCTGTACACATTGGACACAAAATCGATCCCTTCGCTGTACTCGAGTTAGAGCATTTAGAGTCGATGTTCGTGAATGTGAAGTCCCCCATAATGACCACCCTGTTCCTTTCACTCCGACCAAGAATCGTTTTGTCGATCCTCTCCTCCACGTCCCTGGAACTCTGTAGAGGAATACCAGAAGTCCCAGCAGTGTGACCTCTACTCGCCTGTTTCTAAACTCATTCCATGCTACCTCAGTAGTCGAGTCCTCGTCAAAGTTTCTTTCAGCCACCGTTATACTGTCCTTGAGAAACAAGGACACACGTCCCCCTCTTTTACCACCTTCCCTGTTCTTAATGAAAGATCTAAACCCTGGAACCTATAACGTCCATTCCTGACCCTTCTCTATCCAAGTCTCCTAAATGGCCACTACTCAAATTCCGAGGTACCTATCCATGCTGCAAGCTCACCTACCTTATTTCGGATACTTCTGGCATTGAAGTAGACATACTTCAATATGCTGCCGTCTGCCAGCATATTTCTGCGACCTTGAAATACTGCCCATACCTTCCTTATTCTTAACCTCCTGTGCACTGGAACTACACCTCAGGTTTGCATTCACCTACATCATTGTAGGCTGTGGTGAATTTTGAAGTCTCATATTGCTTTCACATAGATCTGGATGCCATCTATCAACCCCTCAGAAAAGGAAGAGGAAATGACATCACCACAAACCCCAGGAACCCCATCCAGGAGAAAGATATAAATAGAACGCTTCGCTTCACTTGGAGGTCGCCACTGATTATGTTACCTCGACAGGTAATGAAACGTCTGGATAACAAACCTACAGCTCAGCGAGCAAACCTACATCCTTGCTTTCACTCTCTTGGCAGCTGCTTTTTTTCTACTACATTGGAAAGCAAATCTTTGAACGGTATCCGTTCTGTTTCTCTCATTTCAGTTCCGGATGACAACTTTCTACAATTAATTTAGTTTTGACAACCTGCAGCGAAATTGGAAATTCATAATCTTATCATAACAGTAGTAGGGATGTTATGTTGAGGCTGTACAAGACATTGGTGAGGCGCCCTGTGGAATTTTGTGTCCAGTTCTGATCACCCAGTTAAAAGAAGGATACTATCAAGCTGGAGAGGGTTCAGAAAAGAATTACTGGGGTGTTGCTGCGTATTGAAGGCTTGAATTACAAAGAAATGCTGGATTGACTGGGAACTTTTTTATGGAATGTAAGAGGTTGATAGAAGACTTGATATGAGTTTATAAAATAATGAGGAGTACAGATAGAGTTGATGGGAGCTATCTTTTACTTTGGAAAGGGAATTGCAAAACTATTTCCACACATCTGAAATGAGAGGAGATAGACATAAGAAGACATGAGACATTGTCTTCAGACAGAGGGTGAGTCGGGGTGGAAAGAACTTCCTGAGGAAGTGTGGATGTGGTACAATGACTTTGTTTAAAGCATATTTGGATGGATACAGTTATATACCCCCCCCCCCCACTACCTTTGGGGATATTAGACCAGACCCTGACTTTGCTCGTTATTTTAAGCCAGTGTAACGCGGATATTCTAGAAGGAATGCGGCTAGTCAAACAATTTAGTTTCAAACAAAACATAGTTTATTTACAAGATTACCAAATGAAACACAAACAAACGAAAACAGATTACAGAATAACTTAACATCAGAAAACACAACAGATCATCCTAAATTAATAATGCTGTTCCAAATACATGAAACAATCCCCATGAACACACCTTTGAACAAAAAGGTAAAATCATACAAAAGATCTCACAGAAGAGAAGTCACAGAGACAGATTCCGCATAGACCAGATTGTCTTGGATCCAGCAGCTTCACAACACCACTGCTTGCTAAACAAAACAAATCAGAGGTAAGCTGAGCTGGGAGAACTGGCCATTCCACTCTCATTGTCCAAGTGTTTTTTGTTTTGCAACTTGACAGCTTCTTGCCTCAGACAGTATATGTTAGTATAATCAAACTGGCCCGAAAACCTTCCAAGTCCACACTTTTCAGAGTCTTTGCCTTTTATGACGTCCTGGAAAAAGCCAAGGACACCTTAACCTTGCAAAAGGAGCAGCATTGTAAGAGCTTCCCCCTTTAAAAGAAAATAATCCCCAAGGATGGTTTCATTTTAATTCCATTTAACCTTCAACTATTAGCACTCTCCAACACGCATTGATATTGAATCAACTCTAAACGTGCAAACATGCACAATTACAATTTGTTTCAGTTGTTTTAGTCCCGTCACGGAAAGCCTTTGTTTCTCATTCAAATCTCAACAAAGCATTGGTGATCAGATTTTATTCACCTGCCACGTGTAAATTTTCAAATTGAATGACTATAACAAGAAGCTCCATTTAAACAGTCTGGCATTTCTGTCCTTAAATTTCTCCATAAACTTCAATGGGTTATGATTGGTTTATATGCTTATCTCAGGTTAGTTACTGGGAACGTAAATATTGAAATGTTATAACGCCAATACCAAACTCAAAGTCTGATCTCAACTGTCTAATATATTTACAAATGAATGTTCACTTTCCTGGAGAAATACCGGACAGGATTTAAAAATAAAAATCTGCTCCCTGTCTTCTTGCAAGAGCACAGCATAGACAGCGAAATCACTTGCATCAATCGCCACTTTGAATTACTTTGTGGAATTATATGTGTGGCTGATACTGGTACATGGTTAGCATAACATTCCGGCTGTCAAATGCCTTCTGACAGTCCGTTACCCACTGAAATGTCTTGCTGTTATTTTAGCAATGCAGTAAGTGGAGCAAGTCACACAGTTAAAATTTGGAAAGAATTTTCGATAGAGTACACTCAATCCCAGGAACCGCAGTACAGCTTTTTTTGCCAATGCTATGGGAAAAGCCCCAATTACATTTGTTTTTGCAGCACATCGTTTCCTTTGTCCAGATCCATAACCATGGCTAGGGAAGGTGTCGTGAACATGGGCAAATTCAGTTTTGGCGAGGTTTGTCATCAAGCCTGCCTTCCTAAGTCAATCAAATAAATCTGTTGCAAATGGTCCTCCCATGTGTGAATAACTATCAGGAGGTCATCTGTATGTGCAGCACAGGTGGTAAATCTGACAATGATCTAATTGGTTTGTCTTTGAAATTTGGCTGGGGCATTTTTCATACCAATGCCATGATTTAAACAAATACAGTCCATTCGGCGTTATGAAAGTCGAAATTATCTTCACATTTTGAGACAAAGGTACCTGGCAAGCCCAACTCAGAAGTATAAGTTACGTCTCCAACCATATCAACACAGTCTTCCAAATGTAGAATCGAATATACATCAGTTTTAGTAACTGCATTGACTGTGCGATAGTACACATATAACTGCTGGATACCATCTAGTTTTATAAGGATGTTGCTTAATTGGAATGGCATTTCCTATATCAACGTTAAGCATAATTAGGTTAGTACTTGCCAGTTTATATCAATAAATCTCCCCATGTGATAACAATAACTCGTTCAAGTCGTTTCGATTATTCTGTGGAAGGTAACTCAATAAATTATTCAAATTTTTGACAATTTCCTCGTTGTCCAATTTATTCGAATAATGTCCATTTCAGAATCTTCTGAACTTGGTTCTTGCATCTGTGTTGTAACCAGTACCACATTCTCATCTTACTTTCCTTCCCTGTGAAAATGACTTTTGAGCATATTCAAATGAAAAAGTCTTGTCAGATTTCTTTTGAGCTTCTGACACAGCGGCGAACCCCTCTGGTAATCAAACCAAACAACCAGTAAAGCTCACCTTGGCTCATAATGTGTTAAATTTTGAGTGACAGAGAACTCCCAACTTTCACTATTTAAAGCAAAAATATCAATGTATTCGTTTTCTCCCAAAGTGAAAATTAAACAACTATTTATAACTGTAAGCCTCATTTATCTTAAATGCTTGTTATCTGTCTCTCCTTCTATAATATGCTATTCCAATAAAACCCCCACTGCAACCTAATTTTCAAAATCAGACAGTGGCTCTGGTCGTCCGTGTCGATCTCCTTCCGCTGCAGATCTCCAAGGGTCGTCTTTGGTGTTCTGCGACAGAGATGTTTCATATCGAAAAGGTTCTTTTAATAGATTTTTTTAAAATAGCAGTCTGTCACTGTCGATGACAGCTTGTCGATCTCTCTGCCAAATAAAATGTCTGCTTCTTTTATACCCCAAACATAGGATTCTTTGATGGGTCGATGATATGAAAACAGGAAAATGCAACAGGATTGTGTTTTAGTATCCTGGGGCATAATTTAAGTTGATTAGATAAATTCAAACGGTTAAGAAAAAAGCAACCAAACTGTGACATTTATCTCACAGCCAAATGTTGCATATTTTCAATTTGCCAGTGCACTCTGAGATGGCGAGTCATTCACATGACATGTGCCTGCATTCATTCGCTCTTAAAGGCACTGGACACATCTTCAATTTCAGAACTATGTGGAATAATTTTTAAATAGTTCAACTCACTCAATTTCACTTCGAATTAATAAAGGCCTCCAAACATTGAGCTTGGAGATTCACCTTCCACTGAAAGTAACCGTAACACTGCACATCTGATGGCAAAATTGCGTGTGTTTGATTTTTTGTCTGCTTTCTATTTCATTGTATATTGTCATACTTTCTAGCTTTCTAGATAACTCCACAACTCAATTGAACCGGTTCCGAAAAGTTGGCACACTGTCCAAATGTGTGGTTTCTGAATTCTGATTTACCATTTTGTCTTTAATGGTTGGTCCTATCAATTCATGTGGAAATAAACTACTTCAAATGGACTGAAGTTTATCGATTCATTTGTTGCATCACTGATCGGAAAAGCCACAAAAGGAATTCCACTATCTCAATCATCGGGATAGTATTCCTATAGCCCTCAACATTGCCTTTAAATCGGGTACCAACTTTCCAGCTCTCTCTTTGACTATGGATATTACGGAGTCAATTTAAATTATTTGAATCCGGATCTATCTCTAATTTCTTTGAATAATGTTGCTGTGTATTTCGACCCTTGATCTGATTGTATCTCGGTGGGTAGACCACATTTCGTGAAAGATTTGGGGAATTCCTCGACTATCCTTTCAGTTGTGATATGGCATAATGGAATGACCTCTGGAAATATAGTGGATACATCTACTATTATTAAGAAAAAAACTGATTCCTACTTTTTGTTTGATGTTGCCGTCTTAAAGTCTTTTAAAAGGTTCCTCAACTGCAAGAAAGGGTGTGAAATGTACAGGTGTTTTTACTGCCTATTGTTCTCCGAGTATGTGACATGTTTGACATCTGTTTCAATACTCAACTACATCCTTGTGCACTTCACGCCAGTAAAACTGTCTTTGTGTTTTAGCTTGAGCTTTTCTCTCTCCTAAAGGATTCCCTATGGGAGTGATGCGCAACTCACAACATTTCCTTTGTATAATATACTGGCAATATGACGTGATGAACGTCCACCCATTTCTCATTTACCTGAATATGTGATGGTCTTCATTTCCGCATTAAGACAGTATTTTTAAGATAATAACATTCAGGGATAATATAGATTATTTTCATGTATGCCTTTTGATACAATTGCTTGAAATGTTTCACCTTTTGCTGCAACTCAATTAAGTTATATGAGCAAAAGATGTTTGCTGTGTTGTCTGGTTAGTGTCAACCGCCTAATCAATCAGGGTCTCTGTTAATTCTTTTTCAACATTTTCCCCGTACTGTTTGATCTCTCTTTTATCAACTGGTAACATTATGACCTGGTTACCACACAGATCGGACGAATACTAGGATTGTGACCTGCAATAGTTCAGTTGCCTGAGTACCTAACTACTTTCCAATCAGTGAAGGCAGCACACCGTAAGCGAACCATCTATATCATTAGCAGGGAAAAGTTGTATCACTGGAGCTGAGCACTTGTCCGGTTCCCCTACCACGTCTTCTCCACTCTTCAATGGACACTGCAATCTCACTTTAGATAATTGAGCACTTCTTGTTTCACCGTGAATTCCTGTTACTCACACCGTTTCTGGCAATATGTCTTAAAGTCTGCATCTCTGTCCATTTTTTAACATCACAGAATGACTGGATCAGGCGTCTCCTGATGTTTTAACTTCTTTATCTCATCAGCTCTTGGCTGATGAGATTAAACTTTACCATGACACATATATGATTTAAGACGATCTGACACTTCCTCCATAACCAACCACTGACCAGCTTGTACATTCTGGTGCAGTTTTCTAGCCTCCACTATGCTTTCATCAGCACGCCAACACAATTCATTGGCTTATCCTGTTTTCCTTCATTCGGCTTCCCAATGCATTGCCTAATCTACCAACGCTTGAAATTGTATGTGACCTACTTTGGTACAGTGAAAACACGCGAGCTTTTCAACTTCTCTTTCTCCTTCAAGTGTTTCATTTTTACGATTTGGTAAGTTATCCTTCTGGATATTCAACTAGATCTACCTTCCCCTTTTCACGCCAGGATTTCTCTTTTCCACAATTTATGTCTTTTATGGACTGAAATTGACAATAGAAGTGAAACTTTGATGGATGGATGAACTCATAATCATCAGCCATTTCAGCTGCTAATCTTGCTTTTTTTAAATCTCCTCTCTACCAAGTGACTTTCTCCTCTATCAGGAAGAGAATTTTTGAGTTCCTCCAAAATAATCTTCTTTCCAGGAGCGTTATAGGTTTGATCTATTTTAATACTGTTATCTACCAATCAAAATTACGTTATTTGATCCTTTCAAACTCAATGTAGGTTTGAGCAGGGTGCCTCCTTCGATTTGGGAAATGTTGTCTGTCGGCTTCTGACGCAAGCTCATATGCATTTAAGATGGCTTTCTTCACTTCGGCATATGCCACTAACACCTTGTCTGATATTGACTTGAAATCCTCACAAGCCCTGCCGACAGGCTTTGCTTGAATCAACAAATCCCACATTGCGACTTTCCACCACATTTGTCCAGATATCTTTTGAAATGAGATGGAAAAGCCTTCCAAATCCTTCACATCAAATTTTGGCAATGATTGAATATATTTAAAGAGTTTCTCACCAGACCTTTTCTTCCATGTGTTTGCTCATCCCCACTCTCCTCGTCATTAAGTTAAACTTGAGCATTCATCTCCATCCATTATCACTGATTTTCTGCTCGAAGTGCCAATTTTTAAGTTCAGATTCCCTCTATTTCTTACTACCGTCTGTCTCTCTTCTTCTCGCTTTCTCGCTTTCTCGCTCTTCTCGCTCTCTCTCTTTCTTTTTGTTCTGCTCAAACGATTCATTGTTATTTTTCTCTTTCCTCCAGTCTTGTTGGTAAATCTTTATCATTTGCCTCTAACTCAAGAAGCTTGATTTTCAATTCAATTTACCAAATCTCGGAAGATTTTGATGGCCTTTCCAGCAAATTTAAAGGCTGAGCTCTTGCCGTAATTATATTGCCTTTCCTCATGGAAGGACGCAGCTCCAACTCCAGCCTGTCAGCAGCTTGGTCTCAATCACCGATTGCAAAACCTCCAAGATCACTTCTTCCAATACCAGAAATCTCTTGGTAATGAAACTAGTCAGTTTCATCCCAAGAACTGTTTAAATAAACCGATTTCAAAGCGCAGAACAAAATATATTAATAACACTCGCTGCCGTAGAGTCCAACAGCCCGAATCTCAATTCGGAACTACAGAACAAATCTCACAAATAGCCCCCAGTCTGTAATTGACGAGGCTATGCCCCTCAAAGCATTTCATGAAAGGAGCCCAGTCCCTCGTTTTGCTGGTGGTTTTAAGCAGATGTAACACGGTTATTCCAGAAGCAATACAGTTGTTCAAACCACTTTGTTTTAAATAAAACACCTTTTTTTTAACAAATGACCAAATTAAAAGCAAACAAAAGAGTTCAGAATCACAATAACTTAACTTATCTGAAAACTCAACATATCATCCCAATTTGATGTTGTTCCAATTATATGCAACAAACTGGCACGAAGAAACTTCCAAGGCACGGCTTTTCAGAGTCTTTGAGTTGACGAAGCCCTGAAAAAAATACATCATAGCTTTGTTAAACGAGCAGTATCTTTACAATACATGAATAGGAAATATTTGGACGGACAATGGGATAGGAGCAACTTTGTTTTGTGATTATTTTTGGTATGGGGGTGGTTGGGCCAAATGGTCTGTTTCTGTGCTGTATGCCAGTATGAGTTTGTAACTCTTTGGCGATTCAGTGTAGAAAGGAAATATTATAGAAGTCCTTGTCATTTCTTCTTTATTGATAATAGTTTATTCCCAATTATTTTGAACGAAGGAGCCAAGACTTTTTAAATTCTGTCATGTGACTTATGTGTCTCTGAATGTCCAGCATTCGTTCTCTGTACCCGTAGCACCTTCGAGAAAATGGTATTGAGCTGAGTTCATGAACTGTTGAAGTCCATCTGCTGTAAGTAGACCAGCAATGGCATTAGGGAGGGACTAACACAATTGCAATCCAATGACAGTGAAGGAATGTGATGTATTTCCAAGTGAGGATGGAGTGTAGCTTGGAAGAGAACCACCTGGAGGTCTGCAGAACTGCACATACTACTCGAGTTATGCCGTAAGCAACATATTATATTTTTTATTATCCCGTTTGCATTCACAAGATGAGGGTATAGCTGGCTAGGTAAACATTGGTTGTCCACCCCTACTGTCTGAGAGAGCACTTAAGAATCAACTACATTGTTGTTGGATTGGAGTCATTGGCAGGTCAGATTTGGTAAGGATGGCAGCTTCCTTCCCTCAAGGGCATCTGTGACCCAAATGGATTTTTGCGGTAATTCATTCATGTTTGTCATTAGACTCTTAATTCCAAATATTTATCGAATGCAATTTCCACCATCTGCCACGGCAAGATTCTAACCCAGGTCCCCATATATTTAATGGGTCTCCTGATTATCAGTCAAGGGACAGCGTCACTATGCCATCGCCTCGACTATCAAGCACCAGCATAGCCTTCCTGCTCTTAAACTCTACGCTTTGAGTAATAAAGGCAAATTTACCGTACACCTTCTTAAACACCTCATCTAACTGTGATAACTTCATGCATACCAAGGTTTACCTGAACCTTGGTGTTTCCTATGGCCAGACCTTTCACCCTGTATTCCCTTTTCTTGTTTATCCTGCCTAAAAGCATCAGCTTATATTTAGACAAATTACTTCCACAAAGACGCGCTAATGCCCTCATTGGTCAAAAGGAAAAGGTCTTATCCCTGGCCTTAGAATTCCTGACCGAGTCGTGCACCAGTCAGTGTCCTGGGTCTCGACTGAAGGTCCGTTCATTCACATCAACTGGCCTTGAAGCCAGCACTTGAAATCATGTGTAGGCTCCAGATTATCATTGGGGATCCTATGTGTATCCCGACGTTCAGTTAACTTCTATTTCAGTTAAATTTCAGATAGCATGGCGACATTTGGATGTGCATTGTTATGAAGATGTGGGTGTACTTTAATGAGAGTTAAAAACAGCAGAACTACTAGACACAGCCTCAAATTTTCTCAATAAGGTAACAATGCAACACTTGTTCGAACACCTAGATTTGCACATTGCCTGAAAATGACAAAACGCAGATTCAAATTAATCCAATCAGTTTAAATTTTACACCGAACAATAAAAAATTCCAATCAAGTTTGAATTGAGTATATTGACAATCTTAAAATCTAATGATAAAATCAAATGCTTTGGGTGTATAACGCCGGGGCAAAAATGAACAGTCGAAACGATAACTGCGAAAGATACCTCTCTTAAAAAGGTACATTTTTGATCAGTAACATGTGAAGCAGAAATCCCTAAGTAGGAGAAAAGAAAACACAGGAAGTTCCAAATAGAAGAATGGAAAGCTGCCTGATTTGGAGATAACAAGTTTTGTCTTGTAAATCATAATTTGGACTTTTATCAGACTAGTATTATAGAAGGGAAATTAAAGATATGTTAGAGAAAGGATGCAAATCTTTGTTCGTTAATTATTCTCTGTTATAGTTCCAGAAATAAAGTTGTTAATTTTTACGCTAAATAGTGCTTGGCCACTCGTATTTTTACAGATTACTGCACTGGATAAATCTTTTCTGTGGTTTTAATTTAAGCAGGAGTGTACACGCCATGTCGCAACAACATAATTTTAGAGTGTTTATCCTTCATCGGATCACTAGTGTGTATAATAGAATATATCATGAAAGATCAATATGTCACATGACTGATGCGATGATTTGAATGTGTTGCAGATTTCATATGTAAATCCCAGAACGTCTTTCAAGTCGCATTGCGGAAATCACTAAAGCTTGGATAAAAAAATGTGACATCTCGGCTCATAAAATGGATCAAATGTATGAAATTAGAGTCTGACTATATTCCAAATTCATGTCATACTGGTTCTATTTCCAAATTAGGAATTTATAAACTGTCACATGGACTGACGATGGATAGATTGCATGCTTTTTGAACAAAATACAATGTGTCTGCAAATATAAATCTGCAAATGCTTATTCACCCAACAAACCTATATGTGTGTGTTCGTGTTAGAGGGAGGGAGTGACTGTGTGAGCATACGTGTGTGTATGTGAGTGTGTGTGCTTGTGCACAAGTATGATGGACTATATGCCTTTGAGAGGGTGTGTGTGTTAGTGTGAGTGTGGGTGTGTATATGTGTGTCTGAGCGAGCGTGTGTATAAGAGAGAATCTGTGTCAGTGTGAGAGTGTGTGATAGTGTGTAGGGTTCCGCATTTATTTGTATGTGCGTTTGTGCGAGTGTGTGTGCGGATGTGTGTGTGTATGTGTGAGAGAGAGAGAGCGGGAGAGAGAGATTCTGGTGTAGTGGGGTCCCCTGCAGTGTGAAATAAAACCAAAATCCGGTTGAGGACATCCTCATGGATACCAGAGTCTGATCGACGTCTCTGTGTTGTTGTCTTGGAAGAGGCCAAAAGTCCTGGTTCACTGAAGTGTTCACTAACTGGGCGGGACCATCCCAGTCTAGCGATTGTTGCGCAGTGTCTACTCCAGTCAAACACCAGCATCTCCAAGGCATGGCGTCTATTTCAGGACAAAGACTTGCATCCTGATCTCCCAACAGAACTGCTAAATCGGTGATGAGTTTTCAACTGGCCTCAACTGTTTCTCAAATTTGTGGTGGAGGGCTGGGAGGCAAGAAAGATGCTAACTCTGTCTGCCTTCTGTTCCCTGCTCCCAGACATTCTGATTATGTGCATATACAGTCTTTCTCAGTAATTGTCCGTGCAGTGGTCATTTTCACTTAAATCCTACGTCAATGCCAAACGTTATCGTGCTATGGTCACTTTTTTTGAAATTAGCCTTTTTTCACCTTTCAATGTTATGGAATAGAGTGATGGAAACGTTCACAAGGATTAAAGAAAACAATATTGGCCACTTGCATTTTTCACGGGTTCACCTGACAGTCAATCGTGTTGTGTTTGCTAATTCCGTTTGGATATTTTGCTCTCAGATTAAATAACGCCTGTGTCCTTATGAAATGCTTATTCATGTGTAGATTCTGCCTAAGATGATTTCACGATATGCTATTTCATAAAATACTTTCAGTAGATAATCTCTACTAACTTCATTTCTGCATCACTCAGGGAGGCCTGGATCTTTCATACCTGATCCATAAATATTCAGTAATCAAGTTCGATATCAATAGACATTTTTCACTTACCAACTCTTTATGTGTGCGAGCAATATCCTCCGCATTCGGTGTTTTCAATCCTCCACAAACTCAGAAATATTATTTTGCCTTGAACATCGACAACTGAAATTTACATGAAATTTGTTGTCATGCCTTAGTTTACAAACATATTTCTTCTAAGAGAGAACTGGAGAGTGAAAAGGGTAGATGTGGGGAACAGTTGCATAGAACATAGAACATAGAACATAGAACAATACAGCACAGAACAGGCCCTTCGGCCCACGATGTTGTGCCGAACATTTGTCCTAGCTTAAGCACCCATCCATGTACCTATCCAATTGCCGCTTAAAGGTCACCAATGATTCTGACTCGACCACTCCCACAGGCAGCGCATTCCATGCCCCCACCACTCTCTGGGTAAAGCATCCACCCCTGATATCTCCCCTATACCTTCCACTCTTCACCTTAAAGTTATATCCCCTTGTAACACTCTGTTGTAACCGGGGAAAAAGTTTCTGACTGTCTACTCTGTCTATTCCTCTGATCGTCTTATAAATCTCTATCAAGTCACCTCTCATCCTTCGCCGTTCCAACGAGAAAAGGCCTAGCACTCTCAACCTATCCTTGTACGACCTATTCTCCATTCCAGGCAACATCCTGGTAAATCTTCTCTGCACCCTCTCCAAAGCTTGCACATCTTTCCTAAAGTGAGGCGACCAGAACTGCACACAGTGCTCCAAATGTGGCCTAACCAAGGTCCTGTACAGTTGCAACATCACTTCATGACTCTTGAATTCAATCCCTCTGCTAATGAATGCTAATACACCATAGGCCTTCTTACAAGCTCTATCCACCTGAGTGGCAACTTTCAAAGATCTTTGAACATAGACCCCAAGATCCCGCTGTTCCTTCACCTCACTAAGAACCCTACCATTAACCCTGTATTCCGCATTCTTATTTGTCTTTCCAAAATGGACAACCTCACACTTGGCAGGGTTGAACTCCATCTGCCACTCCTCAGCCAAGCTCTGCATCATATCTAAGTCCCTTTGCAGCCGACAACAGCCCTCCTCACTATCCACAACTCCACCAATCTTCGTATCATCTGCAAATTTACTGACCCACCCTTCGACTCCCTCATCCAAGTCATTAATAAAAATTACAAACAGCAGAGGACCCAGAACTGATCCCTGCGGAACTCCACTTGTAACTGGGCTCCAGTCTGAATATTTACCATCAACCACTACTCTCGGACTTTGACCGGTTAGCCAGTTTTCTATCCAATTGGCCAAATTTCACTCTATCCCATGCCTCCTGACTTTCCGCATAAGCCTACCATGGGGAACCTTATCAATGTCTTACTAAAATCCATGTATACTACATCCACTGCTCTACCCTCATCCACATGCTTGGTCAACTCCTCAAAGAATTCAATAAGACTTGTAAGGCAAGACCTACCCTTCACAAATCCGTGCTGGCTGTCCCTAATCAAGCAGTGTCTTTCCAGATACTTATAAATCCTATCCCTCAGTACCCTTTCCATTACTTTGCCTACCACCGAAGTAAGGCTAACTGGCCTGTAATTCCCGGGATTATCCCAATTCCCTTTTTTGAACAGGGGCACAACTTTCGCCACTCTCCAGTCCCCTGGTACCACCCCCGTTGACAGTGAAGACGAAATGATCATTGCCAACGGTACTGCAATTTCCTCTCTTGCTTCCCACATAATCCTAGGATATATCCCGTCAGGCCCGGGGGACTTGTCTATCCTCAAGTTGTTCAAAATGTCCAACACATCTTCCTTCTTAACAAGTATCTCCTCTAGCTTACCAGTCCGTTTCACACTCTCCTCTTCAACAATACGGTCCCTCTCGTTCGTAAATACTGAAGAAAAGTACTCATTCAAGACGTCTCCTATCTCTTCCGACTCAATATACAGTCTCCCACTACTGTCCTTGATCGGACCGACCCTCGTTCTCGTCATTCTCATGTTTCTCACATACGCATAAAATGCCTTCGGGTTATCCTTGATCCTATCGGCCAAAGACTTTTCATGCCCTCTCTTAGCTCTCCTAATCCCTTTCTTCAGCTCCCTTCTCGCTATCCTGTATCCCTCCACTGCTCTGTCTGAACCCTGTTTCCTCAACCTTATGTAAGCCTCCTTCTTCCTCTTTACAATACATTCAACCTCCCTCGTCAACCAAGGTTCCCTCACACAACCATTTCTTTCCTGCCTGACAGGTAAATACATATCAAGGACACGTCGTATCTGTTCCTTGAAAATGTTCCACATTTCCACGACATCCTTCCCTGACAGTCTATGCTCCCAACTTATGCTCCTCAGATCCTCTCTTACAGCATCGTAATTACCTTCCCCCAATTGCAAAACCTACCCTGTTGCACGCACCTATCTCTCTCCATAACCAAGGTGAAAGTCACAGAATTGTGGTCACCATCACCAAAATGTTCACCCACTAACAAGCCCATCACTTGTCCCGTTTCATTACCGAGTACCAAATCCAATATGGCCTCCCCTCTGGTCGGACAATCTACATACTGAGTTAGAAAAGCTTCCTGGACACACTGCGCAAACACCGCCCCATCCAATCTACTTGATCTAAAGAGCTTCCAATCAATATTTGGGAAGTTGAAATCGCCCATGACTACTACCCTGTGGCTTCTGCACCTTTCCAAAATCTGTTTCCCAATCTGTTTCTCCATATCTCTGCTGCCATTGGGGGGCCTATAGTAAACACCCAACAAGGTGACTGCACCTTTCCTATTTCTGACTTCAGCCCACACGACCTCCAAAGGCAGATCGCCCTAGCAACGCCACCCCCCTCTTTTTTTTACCACCCTCTCTAATCTTACTGAAACATCTTTAACCAGGAACCTCCAACAACCATTCCTGTCCCTCTTCTATCCACGTTTCCGTGATGACCACAACATCGTAGTCCAAGGTACCGATCCACGCCTTAAGTTCACCCACCTTATTTCTGATACTCCTTGCGTTGAAGTATACGCACATGAACCCATCTCTGTGTCCGCAAGTATTCCCTGTCAGTGCTACCTTCTTCACAGCCTCCCTACATTCTTGGACATCCTGACAAACAGCTAGCCTACTTGCTGGACAACAAGTCCGGATCCCATCCCCCTGCCAAATTAGTTTAAACCCCCCCCCCCCCCGAAGAGTGCTCGCAAAGCTACCCCCCATGATATTGTTGCCTTGAATCAATTCTTCTTGTTCATTCTTTCACTCCTGACCGTCAGAGATTTTGTGAGCAGTTGAACGATTCGTCATTTTCTGATGCCGTTTTGAGCCAACGAAAGGATAACTTGCTGAGTTCAGTCTAGATATTAAGACATCTGACGTTTGCATAGTTAGCTCTTTCAATTAAATCGATTGTACCTTCAACACAATTAATAACTTTGGTCAAGAAATCACCTTCCTTCTCAAAATTGATTTGAACACGTTTATCTATCGATATTGGCAGAAATATAATTTCAGCAGTTGTGCAATATAAACGAAGGAAATACATCAAATGTTGCCAGCATATTCGTGAAATCTAATTTACATTAACATCATTGTGGATATAATTGTATCGTTGCTGTGTTTTTCGTGAAACGTTTAGTTGTATCCAATTGACAAGCTTCCAGTTGAGCTTGATCATTTCATTACTCTTGAAAATATTTAGTGGATTGAGAGAAGTTGTTTTATTTTCCACTGACGTGTTCTCTCTGGAAAATGTTCAAGCAAGCAAACAATGTAGCATTTCTGTCTTTTGCAAGCCAAGTATTATTCTGAGTTAATCTTTTTAATCTTGCTTGCCATTTTATTGAGTAGTCTTTTTGTTTCTTGACTTCATTGTGACAGAAGTTCAGGAATACCCGTTTCAGAAGACCATAAGAAATAGGAACAACGATAAGTCTGTTCCGCCATTCAAAGGGATCGTGGATGATTGGTCAACTCCTCACATCGACGTTTGTATCCTTTCCTCAGAGCCCATGGTTCCCCTCCTGATGAAGAATCTATCTATCTCAGCCTTCAGTACACGCAAGGACACCACTCCCACAGCTCTCTCGGAAAAGTAGCCACGAGTCTGTTCCAACAAATGTATGCTATGCACCGTCCAGTATTATCAAAGGATGGTAACCACAATCAATGATCAATGACTCCAATGCTCGGTATCAAATCAGAACTTTCTATGCTACTGTCTAAATGAACGAGACAAATGATGTTTTGTTGAGAAGAACTGAAGAAAATGACAGAGTACGATAACATATTCCTGTTCATTTGGGGGTGTGACAATCAGCTTCGTTCTGTGATGTCATTCCAATTGTTCATTTTGTGAAAGATGTATCTGTTATGCGCTGCGTCATCTCCACATGGACGCATGAGTAAAGTGGAGCAGCAAAAATCTCTTCAGAGACGATTAGTCTGATAGTGTTGCATCACAGTTATTTTGTCCTCAACGAGGGACATATTGCTCTATAAAAGCGGACTACTGACTGTGCTCATATGCACTGCAAGTGAAGCGATCAATCTGGATATATTTCTGACATTCTTCCAAAAATGGTGCAGCCAATAATTGTACAGATAAAGATAACTTACTACACATTTCTAGCAGCCTTCGGCATTCCGGGTAAGTCAGTAGTATTCTATTGTTTAACATAATAATTATTTTTTTACAGAGCAGGAATAGATGTCTAACACCCTGCTGTCGAATACGTGACAGATTCTGACAATGTACTCATTGCGAATAGTGGAAACAGGCCCTTCGACCCAACAAGTCCACACCGACCCGACGAAGCGCAACCCACCCATACCCGTACATTTACCCCTTACCTAACGCTACGGGTAATTTAGCAAGGCCAATTCACCTTGCCTGCACGTCTTTGGACTGAGGGAGGAAACCGGAGCACCGGGAGGAAACCCACGCAGACATGGGGAGAACGTGGAAACTCCACACAGTCAGTCGCCTGAGGCGGGAATTGAACCCGGGTCTCTGGCGCTGTGAGGCAGCAGTGCTAAACACTGTGCCACCGTGCCGCCCAATGAAGCATAAAAATCACGAAATGATGCTGCAAAGCGACAAGACATTAGAGGCTCTCACATGAACACTGCTGAATGTCTGGGTTCCCTTACCTGAAGAGATATGTCCTTGTCTTCGAGGCAAGTCAAAAGTGGTCCAGTCTGTTGATGCCAAAAGTGAAGGTTTAGAAATGCAGCACTTTAAGCCAATACTCCCTGGAGTTTAGAAGATTCAGAGGAGAACTGATTTAGGTATATCGAAATCTGAATGAAATCAGCAGAGTAGATGTCGACTCAATCTCGAAGCGTGTCCACAGTTTTAGAATAAAAGGGAGCAGATGTAAAACAGAGATGAGAAGAACTTACTTCACTCAAAGGCCCGTGAGTCTGTACAATTCACAACCGCATTTTATGGTAGATGTTGGGAAAATGAGTAACTTTAAGGAAGCGATAACAAGATTTTTAATGAGTAACTTCTTTAAAAGGCTGTGGAGACTGGGCAGGAAAGTATGGTTGTGACTGAGATGAGATTGCCCATGATCCTATCAAATAGTGGAACATGCTTGATGGGCAGAATGGTTTTCTCCTGCTCCTCGCACTTATTTTGTAAGTTCTAATGTCCTCAGTGTCTTCACATCTTTCTGAATCTACAGCAGCTCTAACTAAATGCAATGTTCCAGCTGAAGCAGAAGTTGTGCGTCACATGCTTTGAACATAAACTGCTTGTCCTTGTCACCCATGCCTGTAGCAATTAATTGAGGTGACATACAATTCAGTCTGTCAACCTATCATCCAATGTTAGTGACACATCCACCCAATTTCCTCTTCATGAGCATTCTAAGACAATATATTGTTAAAACATTTATGGCTTTGTGGTAATTTAATCAGTTTGTTTAGTGCCATTCTTAACTTCTTATTTTAATTTGAGAATATCGCTTAATGAATAATTGAATAACGCAGGAGAGCCAGCTGCATCATGTTCGAGAAAATCACAAAGTGATAGACACAGAATGGATGCATTTTTCTCAAAATACCTTTGAATTGATGCTCTTCGGATGAATTTCATGGTGATGCAGTACAATCAAAATAATACACCATTGATTGGTGGTAAAGCAAATGGACTAAGAGAGATATATTGAAAATCGGTAGCGTTCAAGGAGCATTTGACACTACATTAGGAATGGTAAAATGAAACCTAACTTTGTTAGTGCGCACTTTGAAACAAAAATGAGTGATAATAATTCCGAGCCATCTCCAATTAAGACTGGGGATGAGTATTGTTTAAAATTTTGGACAGCCCAACTGATAAACGATGTTACGTACGATTTAGCGATATTGTGAGTGAATTACTTATATTTTTAAAAGATCAGGGATGAATGGGAGATCATTAAACAATTAACACAAGACCAATATGTATTAATGCAAATATTGTATATGAAGAGGAGTTCTGATACAACCGAAGAAGCCAATTATTTTCCTAACATTTCGAACAGGAAAAAAAAACACAACTGAAATGAAATGATATTAAAATTCTGTTTTCGACTCGACAGAGATGACATGTGATGGTTTAACCTGTGGAAAATCTTGGCTCAGAGGAGAGGAGGGTGTCTGAAGGAGAAGACTTCATGGTAATTTCAGCCAAACACACTGTTCACATCACTCAGCCGACAAAAATGAAATCTCTCAACAGTAAATTCAATTTAATTCAAATCACTTCAGGTTTAATACCTGTATACCCTTATTGGCTGTTCATTTATTGTTTATTGTGATTTTGATTCTGTTGGCTGAATGAATCCTGTTAGGGAGTCACAATGGGAGATCCGACTTACTGTTAGGCACTGGAGCTAATTGTATCATTCGTGATTAATTACTTTTCCTCTTCAATCAGGAGCATGAACTGTGTATTTTTCATCCCACTGTTGACTCATATGTAGCAAACAATGGAAAAATTAATATTTACAAATGTTATATTCCCTGGTAGTGCTTATATTTGAAAGAGACAACATCTTCTCGAAGACTAATTCCATCATGTGAACAAAAAGATCACGCTTTTGGGGAGGGGGGTGGGGAGATCTGTCGCAATTATTCTCTGTGAACCGAGAACAAACAAATCATTTTACACCCACTCGTAGAGTCATTGAGCTGGACAGCATCAAAACAAATCTTTATGTCCAAGTCATCCATGCCGACCAGATGTTATGAATGAAAGTAGCCCCATTTGCCAGCATTTGGCCCAAATCCACCTAAACGCTTCTTACTCATTTACCCATTCAGATACCTTTTAAAGATGTGATTGTGCCATCCTCCACAACTTCATTTAGCAGCTCCTTCCATACACGCATCACCCTCTGTGTGAAAGAGTCGGCCCCGAACTCCCTTTTAAAATTTTCACCTCTCTCCGAAAAACTATGCCCTCTAGTTTTGGCTTCCACTGCACGAGGGAATTTACCCTGTCTATTCACACAATTTGTGACTCTAGTGATTTTATAAAAGTCTATAAATTCACCTGTCAGCCTCCAATGCTCCAGAAAAAAATAGCCCGATTCTATTCACCCACTGCCTGCAGTTCCAATCCTCCAACCTTAGCAACATCCTTATAGATCTCTTTTGAGCCTTTCTATAGCATGTTGCAAAGAATATTGTTTTACTCCTTAAAACTGGGATGCTATGTTCTGTATCTCTCCTTATTGAATTCGACTAAATTAGTGTTTAGGCTGCGTTTCTGGGGCAAGAATTGTGCCTGTTAAAGCTGCAGCACTAAGATGTGTTTGATCCGTAGTTTTTCTGGTATTATCAAAACATTGAACGTTCACAGAATACAATCTCAGTTCTAACAATCAAAAGACTGAAAGTTTTTTATGCATATATCAGAGTCACCTGAAACCAAGAAAAATGCAATCTCTTTTAACAGCGATCATACGGATTGCAGAACCTGGAAAAGCTAGGTGACCAGTGAATCTTTTGTTTTTGTTGCATTTGCTTTTCAATTAAGCCTCAATGTGTCTGTTTGACTTTCTGTCTTTTTGTCAGATTACCGGATCAAATTGAAGTGGATTGACTTGAAAACTTAACTGTTTGTATGATTACTTTGCTGCTTAAAATTGCTCTGCTGAGGTTAATATACTGTCTATAAATTGTTTAGTTTTTTTTTGTTTGACAGGTAGACCCTTTATCTGCTAATGGTTATTCACAAAGTCTAGATCTGGCGATTCAACGGGTCGACTTAGCAACCATTAGGCTCTATTTTGCCATTCATTGAGCATTTTAATTTTCTTGCATTTTAAATAAAAGTATAGGGAAGCTAATTCAGTGTGGCTATCAAACTTCGTATTTGAACTTCTATCATTCACTTTGAAATAGTTGAAAACAATTCACTGGAGGATGCTGGAATAAAAAAAAACAACTTCTCAGTTTATCCATTCCGAGTAATCAATGGTTTGGTTTTTCCCCATAATGCACTTTCCAACATTCCTATATATTTAATGAAAAATAGCATACAGTTCTCAGTCACAGACTTTTCCATATTTATACCAACATTTGTGGTTTTTTTTTTACTTGATTAATTCCCTTATATGACTTCCATTAATTTGTCTTACAGCAAACATGTTGACAATGATAATTCTCTCCAGGAGAAACTGCAGCCTTTCCAGTTGCACCTCTGCCTACATGGTGGCCATGGCAACAGCAGCTTTTCTGGTCATGATCTTCAATGTAACTGTTGTTCGAATTTTGAGTTATCACTTTACACATTCGTTCTTTTCCTACACTGTTGTTTGTAAACTACTTAATTATATTAGCTTAGTCACCCTGTACATGTCAGTGTGGTTCACAGTCTTGTTCACATTTGATCGATATATAGCTATCTGTTGTGAGAAGCTGAAAACAAAGTATTGTAAAGTGAGGACAGCAGCTGCAGTTATAATGATCACCACTGCCCTGGTTTGCCTAGAGAACATCCCGTTTTGCTTTGCATACGAACCTGAACAAGTAATCGATCAATTACAGTGGGGTTGTCGCACTAAGTTGAACTTCTTTACTTCGCCGTTGGGTACAGCATTCTCCTGGTTACAAAGTATTTTAGTCCCTTGGCTTCCATTTTCTTTGCTATTCACATTTAATTGTTTGACAATCAGACGCATTCTAGTCGCCAATCGGTCTCGCAGAGCAGTCCGAGGGTGCAATAGCGAGAAGCAAAGTGACCCCGAAATGCAAAATCGAAGGAAGTCCATTGTTTTACTCTTCACTGTATCCGGAAGTTTTATTCTTCTGTTTTTGACAGCAGCAGTGAGTTTTTTATCGACGAGGATAACAAACACTGCACATTTTACAGGTGATTACACAGCTCCTGCCTACATTGCCACTGAAACTGGCTACATGCTCATGTATTTGAGTTCATGCACTAACATGTGTATTTATACAGTGATACAAAGAAAATTCAGGGAAGAACTGAAGAAGGCGTTGACATCCCCTTGGTCATTTATTCTGTTGTTTGTCAGTCGAATGGAAAAGTTATAAAAAGAAAGCACTATCTCCATCTTATTTGCATTCCTCGGCCTCTGAAAATTCTGATGACAAGCAATAAGTCTTTTACCTTTTACTTTCCCTAATTGAAAACCGACTACTTCAAGAAAGAATGGGGACAGTTCATTTTTGCTCCACTTTTCGTGAATGTTGTTATGTAAATTACTCGTGTTGAAGAAACAAGCTGGCAGAATTTGTTTCAGTTTGCAAGCGCCAAACAAATCAGCTTGATATGAACGTGGATGACTCTACTCCAGTAAAGTCAGGCACTGTGATTTCGCGTAGATTCGTTACTCTTTCTAGCTAAGGTTACTAATAATGCCCTGCTGTCTCGATCTCACCAATTCTGCATCATAAAGACTCTCAGTGTGATTTCAACTCATAAGAAAGTAGTTTACTTTCCTCTGAGATGATGGTGACCTTGGATGAAAGGAATTATGTGGTGATATTGCGTCACAATATTCGCATAACAAATCAACTTTATTCCTGAGATGTGGAATGAGTACTGCTTTTTTTTAATTTTTAACTACTTTGTCAGGACGATTGATCTCTGCTTTCAAAGATTCTCTGGGGAAAACAAGCGTTGGCTGAGTCACACTTCGCAGAACATCTCCGTTCTGTCAGGAAAAATGGCTCTGAGCTTCCAGTTGCCTTCCATTTTGACACCAGTCAAAGCCCCAGCGAATATCTTTCTATCAGGATTGCTACAGTGCTCCAAGGGAGTTAAAAGTCGAAAAGTGTAAATATAGAAAAGCACAGCTGGTCAGGTAGAATACGAGGATAAGATGTCATTAATCAGGAATGCTCCAGTGAAGCTCAGCACAAACTGAAAAAAAAAGCCACTTGTTTTATGTTTGGGACCTTTCAGCTTTCCAGACTCAATTTAGAATTCAACAATTTTAGGGTGAGAACTCTCGTGTGTCACAGCACCCTATCCCACACACCAGGCCTTTTTATCACATACTCTGCCATTTGATGCTATCTACTGTCAGCCATTATGAGTTTCCATGAACAGCTATTCAACCTTCCAGCAATGTCGTTATCCATTCGTTTGTATTTTCAAATGTTCTTCTCTCTCCTTCTTCTGTATCCCCAAACATCTTTCTCCTTACCTCTGTTCTGTTGATATTTCCTAGCAACCATCATCCCCGTGGAAGGGTCACCGATCCGCAACTTTATTTCTGATTTTTCTCCACTGATCCTGCAGGACCTACTTAGCTTTTCCAGCCATGTCTTTTTTGTTTCTAATTTTCAACATCCATAGGTCTTCGGGTTTACATTTAACATTACAAGCAAGCACGCATTCCGAGGTTGAGCAAACATTTCTGACAGCTGCTCCAAAATGTTCCTGCAATATGTCTCTTAAAGTCACCAGATTGTCAATATACAACACACAATTGGACAATTCTGAAATGGTTTCATTGGTTCGTGTTTGAAATGCGGGGGATGTTTCGTTCATCCCAAATGGCATTGTTTTAAAGTGGTACAATCCACTCAGCATTAATAAAGTCTAAATGTCTTCACTCTTCTGATCAATATACCTGACAATATCCTCAGAATAAGTTCAACATAAAAATAAAAATGTTTTTCCCACCTTCTCAACACGATCTTCTCAATGTGGAATAGATATGACTCAGATTTTGTCTCTGCATTAACTGTGCAATAGTCTACACAGAATCGTTGATTACCATCTAGGTATGACACAAGTACTATGAGTGAAGTGCATTCGCTGCAACGGTCTTTGGTTTTATTGTCTCTTATCATTGTCTTTTGAAGCAGTGACAACTTTAGAAGGCTAACTCTCTAAAGGCATTGATTAATTGGAACAGCATTGCGTATATCTATGCCACGCATAATCATTCCAAAACTTGCCAGATGATTCTCACATGTATCCTAATGCGACAGCAATAACTCTTTCAAATCATTCAGAATTTTCTCTGGAAGGTAACGAAATGGTCTATTGTAATGTTGGAGAACATCTTCATTGTTCAAATTAATTTGACGCTTTCCAGTTCAGAATCATCTGAACTAGGTTCTCCACGCTGCGTTGTATCCAGGAACACATTCATTTTTTTGCTTTCCTTCCCTATAATGATATTATTTGAGTACAATCAAATAATGTGAGATTATTCCTTTTTTATCTTGCTTTCCATATGATAATTCACCTCACTCACTTTCCATTTGATCTTGAAAGGCCCACCAAACCTTGCCTTTAAGGTTTACCTCCAACAGGCAATAACACTAGCATGTGATGTCCACAGGCAAAGCTGTTAATTTCGACCTCTACCCTGTATTCTGTTTCATCACATGCTGTGCTTTTTTAAAATGCCGTCTATGCAATTCCTCCACCCTTTCTAACCTTCCTGTAAATTTGAAACATATTTATAATATATTGTTTCTGAATTCTGCCTTACCAAATCTCCGTAATTAATTTCTGAGTCTTCTCATCTGTTGCTCGTATACCGATTCCAATGGACTGAATTATGTTCAATCATTAGGTGCAAAAAACAAAGATTCTTTATGAAATCCTCTGCATCGTTAATATGGTCTTTAAATTTGATTCCACCACTCTAATGCCCGTGCAGATTCTGGATGGAACACAGTCGATTTGAATTATTTTACTCCCAAGCTATCCTTAACTTCTTTGATGTAGAACTTAATTCTCCATCCAATTGTACTATATTGGTAGGCATGCCTTTAGTAAACACAATTGAGAAACTCTTCCACATTTTTTTAGCCTCGCGCTGCATAACAGATTTACCTCTAGAAATGTAGTAGTCACATCCATTATGATCGACAAATACTGGTTACCATGATTTCTTTGTGATATCCAACACAATTACTTAAGATTCATGCAAATGTTTCCTCAAGTGTGCGAACTAATATTAATGATGTTGAGTTTATCACTGAGAGCAGTTTTCCAATTATCAGATGCGTATGACATGACATGAGAAATTCAACCAAATCCTTATAGAGCCTAAGAGAAAGTGAGGCCTGCAGCTGCTGTAGATCAGAGTCGAAGAGTGTAATGCTGGAAAAGTACAGACGGTCAGACAGCATCCGAGGAGCAGTAGGATCGACATTTCAGGCATAAGTCCTTCATTGGCAAAATTTTCAACCAGTGCAATAAATTTATATTTTTGGCTTGAGTTTTCGTTCTTCACAAATGATCTCTTACTGCTATTTCATGGGCTACCCACAACACTATGATCAAAATGAAACTACAAGAACATAACTGTACAGAAGATCCTCGTACATCAGAAAGCTGGCTACATCAGATACCTCACAGAAAGACCCTGATCAGCTAAAAGCAAGAAATTCGTAGGAGATGGAAGAGGCAGAAGAGAAACT
Source organism: Chiloscyllium plagiosum (assembly GCF_037043375.1). NCBI lineage: Eukaryota > Metazoa > Chordata > Chondrichthyes > Orectolobiformes > Hemiscylliidae > Chiloscyllium > Chiloscyllium plagiosum. Next base: position 18,406,716 of record NW_028270178.1, on the reverse strand, counting down.
GAAATGATGCAGATGAGGAAGGGAGTGCATTGTATGAGAAGGAACAATGGTAGGGGATAATTAATTTTCTGCAGGATTGAGTGAAATTAGATATGTGCCTCGGGCTGTAGACCTCTGTTTATTATATCATAATGTGCTGACACGATTGGAATTCGAATGCCAGAATATGTAGACAAGACAAAATATATACTATAATAATGGAAGTTTTCTGTACCTAACAGATTCTGTTGTAGGTGGTCTCAATGCCTGAATAACCGATTGCAAAACTGTCGTCGACAGTCCAGAACTAACTGCAGCATCAGAACAATTTATCAAAGTCCTTTATTCACTAGCACAGCAAGCCTCCACATTTCACTTCAGTTCTAATGAAGAGTCAACTAGACTGGAAATGTGAGCCTTCTTTTGCTCCACAGATGCAGCGTGGCCCACTGCGATCTCCCGCATTTTGTTTGTCAGAATACATGCCTTGTACTTCTCGTGTTTTGGGCACAAAAGGTAAGTTGCTCACTTCTCTTTCCACGCTGCATTTGTTCAAGAACGCAGATCCCCACCTCCAACAATGGACAGGCAATAAATGCTGGCCTGCCAAAGACACTTACACTCCATGAGTAGATTTCTAAAAAGAATGTTTTCAGATATCAAATATCAAACGTCGATGTTGAAAGCCAAATACGAAAAAGTCCAGTTGCTCCAAATAGACAGAGAGTTGCAAGGACATTAAAATCTGTAGATTACTGCTAGGCACGAATGAACTGGCCTCAGAGGTGACGCTTTTATATCAGGAAATCCTCAGACAACCCTTAACAAAGTCTGAAAAACACCTCTGTGTGGAAAGACAGGTGCAGCAGTTATGTGGGTTCCCTCCAAACTACTCAACACCCTGACTTGGAAATATATCGCCCCTCCTTCATTGTCACTGTTCAAAATCGTGGAATCCCTTCCCTAATGGAATTATGGCTAAACCACCATGAGGCGCACTGCAGCATTTCAAGAAGGCCACCCACCACAATATTCTCAATGTCAAAAAGGAATGGGAAATAAATGGTGCGCAGACAGCGAGGCTCACATCCCACACAGGAATAACTAAAATATAGAGAAAACAATAATTCGCAGTGTTTGCAATCCTTGTCGGTTAAAAGCTCACGGCTGCTGTCAGCCACAGGAGGGTAAAACACTTCGATAGAGGGAGGAGTAAATTATTGAAATTCCTTTGACTCTCCATCACTGGGTTTCTTTCATACTCACTTTTGCGCATTTAGATGGCCTTAAGAGTTCTTTTGGCAATTACAATCTGATGATTAAGCAATCAAATCCGCAAATAAAAGAAAATGAAACTTAAACAACTAAAATCTTGGAGCTGAAGGAATGTTATTGCTAGTGGGAAATTTAAAACAATTCATGCTAGCGCAACAATCTCATGGAACAGGAGAATTACTTGTTCTGGTTGTTATGCAGACCAAAAGGGCATGCTCTGCTGGTACGCCAGGGCAATGGTGATCCTTGCAACTGCAGATGCTATCTTCACTCTGCAAATGTTTTATTTTTTGATTCTCTCAGCATGTAGCTTCATATCGATCAAATGTGAGCATCTCAGTGAACAACAATGCCTGAACAGAATGACACAGCTCATGTAACCAAATAACTACCAAAATCAAGTTTTTGAGAAGACGTTTTATAAATGTGACGCACATAACTCCGAAGATCATGATCAAAAGTACTACAGTAGTCATGGCAAATATATTTACAGAGGTGCAATCGAATCGGCCTCACTTTCCCGGGAAAGAATTATCATTATCATCACTTTCACTCGTCAAATAGAAAAATATTAAAAATGAGATCACCCAGAAAACTATATTGCAAAGAAATGTCATAAATTACGTCAAAATCATTGCCACTTAGACGTGATTTTTGAGACATTTTAAAATTTACTATATAGGTCACCTGTATACAAAAAGACTTTCGAGATTGCTTCACGGAAAAACAAAGCACTGAATAATCCGTACAGATGAACTCAAAATTTGTGTGTTTTCAGGCATCCTCAACCATTTTCAACCATTAAGTAAAACAAAGTGTAATACAGCAGTACTCATCTTCATTGGTTACATGTCTTATGACACAGGCACTTGCAAGCACATTGACTAAAGCTCGTTAACCATGCATTCACATTTTAAAAAGAAAAATGAAAGACCTTTCACATAAATGCAACAGTTTCAAATGAACTTTTTGGAGCAACTCGTTCCAGACTTTATGAATGCCTGACATCAGGCTTCAGTTTCAGAGCTCAATCAAGAAACTAAACAATTTCTGAAAAAAAAGTCAGTAATCTTAAAAGACCAAATTTAAACACCAGAGTTAGACCATAAGTGATAGCAGCACAAAATAAGCCATTTGGCTCATCCAGTGTGTTCTGCAATTCAGTAAAGTTAACACGACAACCTCAATGAACATGAGTCTTCCTTGTTCTGGTTGTTCTGCACACTAGAATGGTATGCTCTCCAGATACACCAGTGGTGATCTTTGTAACTGCAGCTACTTTACTCACTCTTCAATGGTACCGTAGATTTAACCCAATCCTCTTTATTTTCCGCCTTCAAACAAATATAGACAGATCAACAGAGAGCGTTAAGTGGTAAATCATAAGGAAGACATATGAAGGAGATCCAACTGGTCAGCTTTCTTAAGCTGCTTTCATGATCAATAGCATCACAGACACATAGGAGTATCTCTTGCTTGGTTTCTTATGACAATGATGCACACTTACAAGTTCTGAAGGGAGTTAAAGCTTGCAAAAACCACGTGACAGCACCAAGTGTTCCGAAAAAAAAGTAATATTTGCTTGAACAACTCGATTAGCTGGTTGCCTGGAGACAGAAACAAATTTGAAGTCCCCGATCAGTTTAAATTATGCCCCAAAATACCCACCTTCAATCAAGGTTGAATTAAATACATTGACAATATGATACTTTGGGAGTGTGGGATGATATAAGACTGGGAAAGTTAACAGTTGAAAGGAGAACTGCGAAACCAGCAGCATGTAAAAAGAATGACCAAAAATATCACTCTTCAAGAGACCTTGATCAATCAGTAACCTGGAAGTAGAGTCGACAAGAGGAATACAAGGAGACAGGAATACAGTGATGTCAACAAAAAACTTAGTTTTGAGATAGCAAGTTTTACTTTGTAAATTTTAATCAAGGGTTTTTTTGGACTTGTATTGTAGAAGGGGAACTTAAAAGACAGGTTAGAGGAAGGAGTTATAAATAGTTGTCAGTTAATTATTCTAAGTTATATTTTAAGATACAAAATTGTTAATTTGTACTTTAACTAGTTCTAGGTCAATCGAATTTTCACAGATTACTGCACGGAATGTATTTTTCTGCGTTGCTGATTTTACATAAAGCAGGAGAGTTTACCCTGTGTCGTTACAGTTTGGGGGTTAATTGGAGGTGGGTATTTTGGGGTACAATTCCATTCTCTTCTTAGTAGAGTGCAACCACGTCTTCATAACATATAACGCCCCATGGGGTCTGAAAAACATTCATGTAATTCTTATAATTGATATTGCATTCTACATGCTTTCAATTAATTGATGAGATCAATCAAATTCCCATTCTTAAGCTTTCTAACACAAACATAGTTCAAACAACACTCCAACCTCTGGTCTCTCCTTGTCAGACTGACAGCCGAACCACAACGTCTCAGTTAACATTCAAAGTCAGCAGTCTGCTCATGCTGACTGCGAATCCGGAGTCGAATGTTCTTTCGACAATTCTTAACAAAAAACATCGTGCAATTAACTTTCAGTCCTGGTCTCAAAAACTAACATCACCTTGTTTATTCACTTTAAGTTTTCAAAAACAGTATGCTACTCATATTCCACAGCCCAACTTTCAGCTCTCAGCCACAGATCATAACCAAACGATAACAGTAAAATAAGATGAAAAAGAATGAACAAAGATTTCAAAACGATCATGACAGATAAAATACTATTGATGGTGAGGTGACTGATGGTCACTATTTTCATTCAAGAATTGTATACAGGAATCGGAAGATCTGAATTTTCTTACTGGTCTGGTCGATTGACACTCATCACTAGTTGCGTACTAAATGGAGGACATTTTATACAAACACATTGCAAATTGGCAGAACAACACTTCATTTCATTTTTAGAACTCTATACTAGCTATTTAGACATGCGATTTGTTTCTAAGGTATTTTCAAGTGTTTCGGACTCAACAGTGACTACAACAACTTAAGAATATGGCATCTGTTGCTTGATTTTCTTTAGCTGACCTCAGACCCTCGGCCACAACCTTCAGGTTGAGCTGTGTCCTATCTGTGACTGCTAGCTTATTTCCTTTAAATCCTTCATTCTCACACCAACATCGATATATGGGGATGACATAGCTGATCAACAGATACAGATTTCACGAAAGTGAATAAACAGTATAACATCACAGAACTAAATTGATTGGCACACTCCCAGAGGAACAGGAATAAGTCAATGTTTTATTTCATCTTGTTGGATTCCTTTCAGATCTGCTGAACATAGAGTCATAGAGTCACAAAGATGTACAGCATGGAAATTGACCCTTTGGTACAACTCGTCCGTGCCTACCAGATATCCAAACCAGATCGTCCTACCTGCCAGCACCCGCCCCATATTCCTCCAAACCCTTCCTATTTATATACCGATGCACGATCCCACTCCACACACGCACCACACTCTGCCTGAAAATGTTGTCCCTCAGGTGTATTTTGTATCTTTTTCTTCTCAAACTAAACCCATTCCCTTTTCTTCTGAACTCCCTTACACCAGGGAAAAGACTTTGTCTGTTTACCCTATCTATGCCTCAAATACTTTTACAAATCTGTATAAGGATACCCCTCAGCTTCGAATGTTCAGGGAAAACAGCCCTAACCTCTTCAACCTCTCCCTATAGTTCAAATCTTCCAAAGCTGGCAACATTCTTTTGTATTTGTTCCAACCCTTTCCAGTTTCACAGCATCCTTCCGATCTGAAGGAGACCAGAATTGCACGCAATATTCCAAAAGTGGTCTAACCAATGTGCTACAGAGTCGCAGCATAACCTCAAAACGCCTGTACTCAATACTCTGACCAATAAAGGGAAGCATACAAAACGCCTTCTTCACTATACTATCTATCTCCGACTTTACTTTCCAGGAGCTATGAACGTGCACTCTAAGGTCTCTTTGTTCAGCAACACTGCCTCGGACCTTCCCATTAAGTGTATTAGTCGTGCTAAGATTTGTTTTCCCCAAATGCAGCACCTCACATTCGTCTATATTAAACTCCATCTGCCACTTCTCAGCCCATTGGTCCATCTAATCAAGTTATAATCCGAGGTAACCTTCTAAAAATCCACCATACCTCTAATTTTGGTGTCATCTGCAAAACGTACTAACTATACCTCTTACGCTCACATCCAAATCATTTACATAAATGAGAAAAATAGTATACCAGCACCGATCCTTAAGGCACTCCACTGATCACAGGCCTCCAATCTGAAAAACAACCTTTACCAACAACCCCTGTTCTTTGAGCCAGTTTTATATACAAATGGCTAGTTCTCCCTGTATTCCATGAAATCTAACTTTGGTAATCAGTCTCCCATAAGGAACATTGTCAAACACATTGCTGAATTCCAAACTGATCACGTCACCCGCTCTGCCCTCATCAATCCTCTTTGTTAGTTCTTTACGGTTTCCACCTTTCTTAATGAGTGGCACAACTTTAGTCAACCTACAGTCTTCAGACACCTCAACTGTGATAATGGATGATGCAAATATCTCAGCAAGAGGCCCACCAACCTCTTCCCTAAATTCCCTTGGAGTTCTCAGTTACACCTCATCAGGTCCTGAAGATTTATCCACTCTATTGCGTTTCGTGATATCCATCACTTCCTCGTCTGTACTATGGACATTTTTCAAGATGCCACCATCTATTTCCCAACATTCTATATCTTCCCACTTATTTTTCCACAGTAAATACTGATGATAAATATTCGTTTAGTATTTCACCATCTTCTATAACTCCACACAAAGATCGCCGTGCTACCTTTCTGGGAGATTAAAAATGTGTTGCTGGAAAAGTGCAGCAGGTCAGGCAGCATCAGAGGAGAATCGACGTTTCGGGCATAATCCCTTCTTCAGGGCAAATCTTCAGCCCTCTTCTCTAAATTCCTGAAGAAGGGCTTATGCTCGAAACGTGGATTCTCCTTCTCCTTTGATGCTGCCTGACCTGCTGCGCTTTTCCAGCAACACATTTTTAAGCTCTGATCCCCAGCATCTGCAGTCCTCACTTTCTCCGACCTGACCTTTGTGTGACCCTATTCTCTCTCTGTTACCCTTTTGTCCTTCACATATTTGTAAAAACGCTTTGGAGTCTCCTTAACTCTATTTGTCAGAGCTATCTTACCCATTTCAAGACATCCAGAACTTGCTCCTGTGCTAACTCTGTGTGGAGTTTGCACATTCTCCCCGTGTCTGCGTGGGTTTCCTCCAGGTGCTCCGGTTTCCTCCCACAATCCAAATATGTGCAGGTTAGGTGAATTGGCTAGGTTAAATTGCCCGTCGTGTTAGGTGAAGGGGTAAATGTAGGGGAATGGGTCTGGGTGGGTTGCGCTTCAGTGGGTCGGTGTGGACTTGTTAGACCGAAGGGCCTGTTTCCACACTGTAAGTAATCTAATCTAAAACACCATCCACCACCACCCTCTGTCTTCTACCCTTTGAGCCAGTTCTGTATCCAAATGGCTAGTTCTCCTTGTATTCCATGAGAACTAACCTTGCTAATAGTCTCTCATGAGGAGCCTTGCCAAACGACTTACTGAAGTCCATATAGATCACATCTACTGCTCCGCCCTCATCAATCCTCTTTGTTACTTCTTCAAAAAACTCAATCAAGCTTGTGTGGCATGATTTCCCTCGCATAAAGCCATGTTGACTATCTCTAGTCAGTACTTGCCTTTCCAAATACATGCACATCCTGTCCCTCAGTATTCCCTCCAACACCTTGCCCATCACCGAGGTTAGGCTCACCAATTTATAGTTCTCTGGCTTGACTTTACTGCCGTTCTTAGACAGTGACACCACGTTTGCCAACCTCCAGTCTTCCGGCACATTACCTATGATTATCGATGATACAAATATCTCAGCAAGAGGCCCAGCAATCACTTCTCTCTATTCCAACAGAGTTCACGGGTGCACCTGATCATGTCCTGGGGATTTATCCAGCTTTACCCATTTCAAGACATCCAGAACTTGCTCCTTTGTAATCTGCATATTTTGCAAGTCGTCACTATCTATTTCCCTACAGTCTATACCTTTCATATCCTTTTCCACAGTAAATACTGTTGCAAAATACTCATTTAGTATCTCCCTCATTTTCAACGAATCCACATAAAACCCGCCTTGCTGATCTTCGAGAGACCCTATTCTCTCCCTCGTCACCCTTTTGTCCTTAATATATTTGTAAAAACCCTTTGGATTCTCCTTAATCCTATTTACCAAAGCTATCTCATGTCTCCTTTTTGCCCTCCTGATTTCCCTCTTAAGTATACTCCTACTTCCTTTATACTCTTCTAAGAATTCACTCAATCTATCCTGTCTCTACCTTGCATATGCTTCCTTCCATTTCTTAACCAAACCCTCAATTTCTTTAGTCATCCATCATTCCCTCTACCTACCAGACATACCTTTCACCCTGACAGGAATATACGTTCTTTGGATTCTCGTTATCTCATTCCTGTAGGCTTTCAATTTTCCAGCCATTCCTTTACCTGCGATCATCTGACCCCAATCAGCTTTCGAAAGTTCTTGCCTAATACCATCAAAATTGGCCTTTCTCCAATTTAGAATTTCATCTTTTAGATCTGGTCCATCCTTTTCCATCACTATGTTAAAACTAATAGAATAATGGTCGCTGGCCCCAAAGTGCTCCACCATTGACTCCTCAATCAGCTGCCCTGCCTTATTTACCAAGGTTAGGTCAAGTTTTGCACCCGTTTTAGTAGGTCCATCCAAATACTGAATCGGAAAAATGTCTTGTACGTGCTCTGTTGACATTACTCAATGTTGTAAGCAGCAAAGCACCATGTTGCTGTAATGAGTCGACAATTTGACGCACTGACTGATGGAGGATAGCCATCATGGATCTGTACTTGGGAAAGCATGTCTGACTAACTTTATTGAGTTTTATTGAGGAAGTAACAAAGAGGATTCATGATGGCAGAACAGTGAACATGTTGTATATGGACCTCGTAATACATTCGGCAATGTTCTTCATGGTTGTCTGGTTAACAAGATTGGGAGAGCTCGCCATTTAGATATAAAATTGAATCAACGGTATAAGAGAGGGAGTGGTGTTGGGGTTTCCCTCTCAGATTGGAGGCCAGTGACGAACGGTGTGCCTCGAGAATCGGAGCTGCACTGTTTTTAATAATTTATGTAAATGATTCAGAGGATTAACATAAGAGGCATAGTTACCGAGTTTGCAGATTACATCAAAATTGGAGTTGTAGTGGACCGTGAAGACGTTTACATCAGAGGACAACTGGCTATTCATCAGATGGGCTGAGGAGTGGCAGACAGAGTTTAGGATGTAAATGGAATATGCTGCATTTTTGAAAGACATTACAGAGCAGAACCTGGGGCGTTTTGCAGAATAAAGAGAAGTTGGAGTGCAAGTTCGCAGATCCTTTAAATGGACTCACACATGTAGATAGGATAGTGTGAAGCATTTGTTATGTTTGCCTTCATTGATCAGTGCATTGAATATAGGACTGTGGAGGTGATGTTGCAGCTGCCCAAGGCATTGGTCGGCTGCTACTGAAATCCTTCATGCAATATTGGTATTACTGCTGCAGGAAGGATGTTACGAATCTTGAGGGACTCACAAATGATTTACACATTTGTTGCTATGTTTGGTGGGTTTGAGCTATAAGGACAAGCTGATTTACGAGATTGGGTTAGGATATCTGGTCGGCATGGACGGGTTGGACCGAAGGGTCTGTTTCCATGCTGTACATCTCTATGACTCTATGACTGAGGCTATTTTTCCTTGTGAGTCGGAAGTGATGGGGTCATTTTTTGAGGTTTGTAATGTCATGAGTGACACAGAGATGGCGAAAGGTCGAGATCTTTGCTCAGGGTGGGCGAGTCCAAGACTGGATGACATATGTTTAAGCTTAGATGGGAAATAAATAATAAGGAAGTAGGGGGGGATTTTTCTTTTCACGCAGGGAGTGGTGCTTGTACCGAATGAGTTGCCAGACAGATTGGTGAAGGCTGCTGCAATTACAATACTGAAAAGACATTGGGACGAGGATAAGAAAGGTTTAGAGGGATATGACCAAATAATGGCAAAATTGACTGGATTATTTTCGGATATCTGATCAGCATGGATAAGTTCGACTGAAGAATATTTCCCTGCTGTGTCTCTCTATATTATGACAGAGGTATGCAACAATTTCATTTTTATTGGTAATGTTTCCATAGAATACTTTATCAAAGAATGTTGCTGGGCCTAGTTCATTAAGTATAATCAAGGATGACATCGACAGATGTATTATCTGTAAAATAATAAATAGTCTTGAATGCAAGGTGGAGTCTAAAATTACCAGATCAGCGATGATTTCATTGAATGACGAAGCAGACTCGATGATTTAAATGACTTTATTCGGTTCATTTGTTTTTGTTTTATGTGCGATTTCTCTTGTAGATCAGTCCAGAAATATTCGCCTTTGCTCGCAAATTAAGGTTCACCTTTGTAAAACACAGTTAAGAATCACCCAACACCAGGTTATAATCCCACAGGTTTATTTGGAAGCACTAGCTTTCGATGTGCTACTTCTCCAACAGATGTTTATGAAGCAATGTCTTAACGCAGAATTTAGAGGAAAGGCTTGCAGTGTCATGGAACTGAGATGATATAATGAACAAACTTAGGTTGTTCCGTCTTTTACCTATTAGAATGTGTTCGGTGGTTTCGATTTGCAAAGATGAAAGACAACAATCTAAGTTTGTTCAATATAGCAATTCGGCTGCATGAGACTGGAACATTTTTCTTTAAATTCTGTGTCTTCCGGTCCTTTTTCACTACAATCTGATGAAGAAACAGCGCTTCGAAAGCTAGTGCTTCCAAATAAACGTATTGGAATTATGATCTAGTGTCGTGTGATTTTAATTTTCTACAACCTAATCAAACACCAGCTCCTCCAAATCATTTGTAGAACATGGAGTAGGCTGTTTTCTTTTCTCTCGGTTTGTTGTTCGACTTTGGATGTTGCTGTTTGAAGATTGTGGATGCAAAGTCATTCACTATTTCTCAGATCAGGGTGGGCATATTATTAGCAATACCAGTCAATAGTTAGTCGGTGGAAAGGGAGGGGAATACAACGATAAATTTGAAACACAAGCAGGGTAGTAATGATCTTAGTGAAAAGTAGGGCAGGCTGGACGAACGAATGTTCAAATCATGCTCACTTTTTCGATGTTCGAACGTGCATGTGCATTTGTGCAGGTCAGGAAATAGATTGTGTTTACGTGTGTGAATGATAATATTACAGAAAGAAAACTCTGAAAACCCGCAGCTCTCCTGAAGAAACTACGACTTGGATGACTACTCTCTGTTGTACTGTCAGATGTCCACTTTTTATCTGTCAGGTTTGTGACAGCTAACGTGCACATTCACCATGAGGTTTAAACATGAACAATCGTTTCTCTTAAATCAGAGTGTGGGACCATTCCTGTTCCTTTGTACCATTTGTTTTGGTGTGTCCAGAAAAAAAAAAACAACGCTTATAGGAAATGTACAGATGTTTTTGAATTCCTCGAAAACATGATGCAAACTAGGAAACGTGTGTTCAAAATAATCTGAGTGACTGCGAATATTAATCTGCCTACAGGCAGTCTTTAATTGTCCCTCTTCATTTTTAACCATTTTGCAATGAATACACAGGGTGATTTGATAATAGCGAGAAGATCTTCCCTGAATTTCCTCTGAGTCACTGCGTAAATACACGTGTTGGAACAGCAACTCAAATACCTGAGCATGGCTCCAGTTTCGACGGCGATATATGCTGGATTTCCAAGGTCTCCTTGGTAATAATTAGGATTTGAAATTCTGGTCATTACAAGGTTTATCACAGTTGTCAGCCACAAAAGAATGAAACTTCCTGAGATACTAAAGAGTAAAACAATAGACTTCATTCGATTCTTCATCTCTGGATCACAGTGATTGTCAATTGCGTGACTCCGAAGCCCTCTGCGGCCTTTACTGGTCACTAGTATATGTCTGATTGTTAATGAATTCAACAATACAATTGTAATGAATGGAAGCCATACTATACAAATGCTAAAAAACCATACGTATACTACTCCTGTAATTGAGGAAAAAAATGCTACACTTGATTGGCAGTTCCATGGAACATTGTTAATGATACGCTCAGGTTCATATGCAAAGAAAACAGGGAAATCCTTGATCCACATGAGGACACAAATCACCGTTAAAACGGTGACTGAAATTCGCACAGTGCAATACATTGTTTTAAATTTTGGAGAGCAAATGATGATAAAACGATCCAAAGTGAAGGCGACTGTGAACCAGACTGATGAATTGAGTGAAACAGCACCCAAGTAAAAAACAAACTTACAATTATGTGTATGTGACAGAAAAGACAGTGGAAAGTGATAAATTAAAATGCTATAAACTATTACGTTATTGATTATGACCAGAAGGTCTGCGGTTGCCATTGCAAGCATGTAGACAGAGATACATTTAGATAGGCCACAGTTTCTTCGTGTAAGAATGACAATCGTCATCATGTTTGCTATAAGAAAGATAGAGAAGAAGAATATTGTCTCAATTATTTGAGAAAAAAGCAGCACACAAATGAACTATTAATGATAAACCAAGCGACTATGCAGATATAAACAACAACATCTAGGCATTCTAGCCTGCACATGGCTTAGAAATTAGCATTGACCCCCTCAAACCAGGTGACTTATGGTTTACTCAGATTAATTTCAAGTTCTGATCTTGAAAGTGTAAATGAAAGTCATAAACGGACAGGAGACTACAGCAGACAGAAATGTCCTTCGAGTGTTCAGTCGAATGCATCGAGTGTTCAGTCGTCAGAAACTAAAATCAAACTGTTCTATTCATTTTCTAGCACTTGGTATGGAAAAACATTTTAATACTTGTGAGTCATTGTGAGGATTTCTGACTCTAAATATCGTGCAAATAGTGAGTTTCAGATTTCCAGCACATTCTGGGCGAAAACTTACTTTTTCCACAATTTAACTCTCATCTCCTTCCCCTTTACTTGAAATCTCTGCGACCTGGTCTCTAATCCCTCCAACAAGAGGAAAAAAATTCCCTTTTCATCTGACTATACCATAAATAATTTCATCGATCTTAATCATTTCGTTCTCAATCTCCTTTGCTTTGACACTAAAACCCCAGTCTATGCAATCTCTATTCGTAACAGGAGCTCTGGAGTCAGGGAAACATTCAGGCAAATCTGTTCAGTACTGTACCAATGAAATTATATCCAACGCACGTCCCCCATCCCAATAATGGAGATTCTAGAACTGTTCACAATACAAAGATTCCAAAGATGGTTCATCCATTTAAATCGCAAGTTATTTTTAATGGCATGAAAATCATATCAGAGAACATCCTTCCATCATATCAATATTCCCTATACACAGTTTGGTTTTAGTTTCTGCCATGGCCGAATTTGAATCTAGGTTGCAAGACTATTACCCAAGTCTCTGGATTAACAGTAAGGACTAAAACCACCAAGCTATCGGCTCCCCTGCAGGAGCAGCAGTGACACATCAGTCTGAAAAGTTGATAATCGAATGTATATTATACGTGAACTAATGAACTAACTAATTTGAATGGAAAAAGAAATATCAATCAGCCCAAGACAATATTTTCCTCGCATATGACTCACCGAACTCTTCAGCTTATTAAATTGAAGATAACTTGCTGTCTCCATTATCAGACACAATTCAATTACATGAAATTAGGTTTAAACAGTGATCGGTGACAAAAGCAGAATTTGACGTTTGAATGTTCAGAAGTGTTTGGGTGAGTAAATTTCAAGTTTAAATGGACTTTTAAATAAAAATTGGGAAGTCACGTAAACTTCAGACAATGGGCGTTCAGTGCATAGCAGCGGCGATAGCAGAGAAGAATGAGGATTGAGGAATAGACGTTTGGAACGTGTTTGTTTCCACGCTACTCTTCTAAAGTTAATGATTCATTTTAACTTGATGCATGGCGAGTTATGGGTTACTAGAAAATTGCAACTTAGATGCAATGTGGAGTTTGAGGCAACCTTGTTGCAGCCTGTTGCCAATTACCTCAATTGATGGAAGAGCCCAGGAAAAGATAGATGGTAAGCCAAGAAGATATAGTAGCTTACCAAGGGCAAAAAAAGGGTTAGGAAACCCTCTCCCATTTCTGCTGATGTCTGTTTATCTGCAACAAATGTCACAGGGACCTATGCATCATGATGGGGAAGCTTCTCAAACCAGGTGACCGCTCACTCAGAGTCAAATATAGACGAGCAGCTGAATCTCCGAAGTGATAACATACTGTCACGATGAAAGTTCATGAAACTTGATCTGTCTGGTGAAACGCAAGCTGAAATAAAAAGGGATTATGTTTTTTCAAAGTCACGGATAAATTGTTTCAAAGGAAGATGCAATGAGTGATTTATAGTTACTAACAAAACTAAAACATAATTAAAACTGTGGAACAGATGGGGAAACACAATGACATATAAGGTGTCATTAGTCATTCTGGAAGGTATTGTGCTGTTGTAAACTGCAGAAGCCATTTGAGACGGTAAGGGGATAAGCTAGTCATGCTCAAAAATGTTATTCTGCATATAGAGATAACTGTAATGGAAGCAGAATATCCTAGAAATTCTCGATGACTTGTTCAGGATCAGTGGAGAGAAACATATCTGCGTTTTGATGAAGTTAGTTTCGGGAAACAAAACTCAAATTGCTCAATGTCTGGAATTTCTTTCACATCAGGGTAGTGTACACACAGATAGAGTACATTTTGTACATCATGAAGGCGTACAAGTATGATCAAGTGTTTCACTTCGGGTCGTAGCTATTCAATCCATACAGCCTACGTAAAGATTCAAATGAAAGGATGAAGAATTTTCTGAATTTTCTAAACTTCGCAGACAAGCATGTTGTCAAGAATGCCTTTTTTGCAGGATTCAGTAGTAAGAAATGAGAGAACTGTTGAGTGAAATAGTCATCACAGGAACAGATTTCACTTGAACAACGATCAGGGTAGGAAATAAACTGAAGAAGGAAATTCAACGTTCAAAATGACTATGATCAATAGATTGACACAGGCAAACCCAAGATGAAATAAAAACTATAATTGAAAAGATAAACTGCAGGGAGAAACATATGATGCATAAAAAAGAGTTCTGTAGCTTGGAGGTTAGGCACATTCCAAAAGAAGAGAATTCAGATAACAGAGGTCGGGGTTCCATTCGAAATAATGAGGAAGAGGATACAATGAAATAGCTAATGCATGGCTTGTGGGATGTGGCTTTCTTGTCTTTTAAAAGCAAGTGGAGTACAGAAATTTACCTCAGGTAAATTGATGTGGATAACGACAGTGTCATTTTTTGTTTGTTTTAAATAGTGCCATTAAACTGGCTTCTGCATTCCAGTACCACCTCCTTTTTTTCACAGAATGCCATTGTCCTCGCTTAGGGCTGCTGTTGGCGACCATTTTTAATTGGGTGTGAGGTGGTGATAGAGTGCAACAACCTTTGACTCTACATTGCATGTTGCTGACACTATTGCCGCAAAAGGTGTAAGAAGGGAATCCAAGAAGGGTAAATAGTAATTGTGATAGAAACTATATAGACCCATGTGCACGCAATTCAATCTTCCCATGAATGAGCGCTAGTCGTCGAATACTTCTTCGGCTGCCTCCGCCTCCGGGTTTACTTTCACAATCAGGACTCCTGCCCACCTTCCAAGGACCCCTTCGCCCACCTCCAACACACTGCATCCACCTGGGCACCCTGCGCTGGCCGATTACTTGCTCTCGACCTCTTCATTTCCATCTGCCACTGGGACATTAACCACCTCAACCTGTCTACACGCTCCCATACTCCAACCTCTCACCCTCACAACACGCAGCCATCCAATTCCTCTGCTCCAATCCCGACCTCACCATCAAGCCAGCAGATAAATGGGACGCAGTGGTAGTCTAGCGCACTGACCTCTTCACCGCTGAAGGCAAACACCAACTCGAGGACACCCCTTCCTACCGCCACCATGACCCCACCCCCATCACGAAACCATCATCTCCCCGACCATACAGAACCTAAACACCTCAGGCGATCTCCCACCCACAGCTTCCAACCACATAGTCAGAGTTCCCTGCACAGCCCGGCTCTACCTCCTTCCCAAGATCCACAAGCCTGACCACCCTGGCCGGCCCATTGTCTCAGCATGCTCCTGCCCCACTGCACTCATCTCTACCTACCTCGACACTGTCCTATCCCCCCAGTCCCAGAACTCTCCACATATGTTCGAGACACCACCCACGCACATCCCACTCCTCCAAGACATCCGTTTCCCCGGCCACCAACGCCTCATCTTCACCATGGATATCCAATCCCTCTAGACCTCCATCCGCCATGACCAGGGCCTCCAAGCCCTCCGTTTTTTCCTCTCCCAATGTCCCCAACAGTACCCTTCCACCGACACTCTCATTCGTTTGGCCGAACTGGTCCTCACACTAAACAATTTCTCCTTCGAATTATCCCGCTTTCTCCTGACCAAAGGGGTGGCCATGGGCACACGTACTGGCTCCTGCTACGCCAATCTCTTTGTTGGCTACGTAGAACAGTCAATCTTCCGGAATTACACTGACACCACTCCGCACCTCTTCCTCCGCTACATTGATGACTGCATTGGCGCCACCTCATGCTCCCCCGAGGAGGTTGAGCAAATCATCAACTTCACCAACACATTCCACCCTGACCTTAAATTTACCTGGACCGTCTCTGACACCTCCCTCGCATTCGTGGACCTCTCCATCTCCATTAATGACGACCGACTTCAAAATGGCATTTTTTACAAATCCACAGGCTTCCACAGCAACCTGGATTACACCTCTTCCCACCCTACCGCTTGCAAAAATGCCTTCCCGTATTCCCAATTACGCCGCTTCCGTCGTACCTGCTCCCAGGAGGACCAGTTCCACCACAGAACACACCAGATGGCCTCCTTCGTTAGAGAATGCAATTTCCCTTCCCACGTGGTTAAAGATGCCCTCCTACGCATCCCGTCCACATCCCACACCTCCACAATCAGACCCCACCCCTCCAATCGTAACAAGGACAGAACACCCCTGGTCATCATCTTCCACCCTACTAACCTTCGCATAAACCAAATCATCCGCCAACATTTCTGCCACATCCAAAAAGACCCCACCACCCTGGATATATTTCCGTCCCCATCCCTTTCCACCTTCTGCAAAGATCATTCCCTCCGTGATTACCTGGTCAGGTCCACGCCCCCCTACAATCAACCCTCCCATGCTGGTACCTTCCCCTTCCACCGCAGAAACTGTAAAGCCTGCGCCCACACCTCCTTCCTCACCTCCATCCAAGGCCCTTAGGACCCTTCCACATCCATCAAAGTTTTATCTGCACTTCCCCTAATATCATTTATTGTATCCGTTGCGCCCGATGCGGTCTCCTGTACATTGGGGGGACTGGACGCCTCCTAGCAGAGCGTTTTAGGGAACATCTCCGGGCCACCCGCACCAATCAACCACACCGCCCTGTGGCCCAACATTTCAACTCCCCCTCCCACTCTGCCGAGGACATGGACGTCTTGGGCCTCCTTCACCGCCGCTCCCTCACCACCAGACGCCTGGAGGAAGAACGCCTCATCTTCTGCCTTGGAACATGGTGCTCTTCCAGCACCACTAATCCAGAATCTATTTTCCAGCATCTGCAATCATTGTTTTTTTTTTCCTTCAGGATAGCTAATGTCACCTGACTTGAAAGCATTGTTTGAGATCGCCTGAAGTTTGCTACTTTACACCACGATGTTAAACAATATTGAAATTTTGCATCATTGCAACAGGGAGAAAATATCCAATAGAGAGTGCGATGAATTTTAAGGCAAAGGCAAAAGATATTTCCAAGAAACAGAAATACAGTAAGAGGGTGGTATAAATTACTTAAAGAAAATAACATTTTTTGACGTTGTTCGAAGCCAAATAATCACTTTGATTTGGGGACAGCTATGTGTGAGTCTGAGTAGAATCATTAACTCACAATAAGAGAGTATGAATTATAATTGGAATGCGTGATAAAAAAAAGAACTCCTTCTCTTATCATCAAACCGTCTGACCCTAGCAATCTCTGAAGAATGGAAATTTAAAAACATCAGGGGATTGCACAGAGGTGAAAATTGAAGTTTATTTGTGCGGCATGGTCGCTCAGTGCTCAGCAATGCAGCCTCACAGTGCCAAGAGTGTTGGTTTGATTCGGGCCTCGGGAGACTGCCTGTATGGAATTTGCATGTTCTCCTGCTGTCTGCTTAGGGTTCATCCTAGAGTCCAACCACTGGCAGACTAGTGTGGATTGGCCGTGCTAAATTCCCTGATTTGTCTAGTGATAAGTATATTTGGTGGAAATGCAGGGAGATGGGGCGAATCTGGATGTGATGCGCTTTGGAGATTCTGTTTGGATTGTTGGACTAAATTACATTCAAAATCACTTCTAGCCCACATTGTATAATTGAAATCGTGTGACAATGTAAACGATTTGATCAAATCAGGCACAAAATATTTGGTATTGTTTTGTCTCAATCACAATGTACTCGTTGTATAAATACAGTGGCGTCAAGCGAAAAACAGAGGCTAGAATTGCTGTAGAAAGTAACCGATCTACTGACTCTCCAAAGCCTGAACAATGTTGGCAAAAATCCTGCATTTTCTCCGTGAGGGCAATGTTAGTCGTCCTATAGCACATAGAACACAGCGGTTCGAGAAGGGAAGGTCAAGAGATGTTGACCCAAATTACAAAGCAGAAGTGAACAAAAACAAAAAAGAAAGGAGGATGATTCAATAAACGCACACATACACACAATGTATATGTGCACTGTGACTGACTGTTGCAGTAGAGAATGCTGGTGAGATGGAACAGTGGGAACAACATATTTAAATTGGAAACAAAAATGTTTGAAATTTATTGCATATAATGTTTTTTTAACATTGT
This sequence comes from Chiloscyllium plagiosum, assembly GCF_037043375.1. Classification (NCBI taxonomy): domain Eukaryota; kingdom Metazoa; phylum Chordata; class Chondrichthyes; order Orectolobiformes; family Hemiscylliidae; genus Chiloscyllium; species Chiloscyllium plagiosum. The sequence continues at coordinate 18,388,402 of NW_028270178.1, read as the reverse complement.
TATTTTCGTGCATTGAAACAACATTAAGGATGAAACTTGCATGATCAGGGTGGTTCAATTTCTCAGCATGTTAATTTTGTTGCACTTGTGGTTGTACAGCTAAGGGCAAAAAGATAGTTTTCTTTTCAGACCAGCATGAGAAAAATCTTGTGAAACATTCTGATGGGATCGTTGTTGAGAAAGTCATCCAAACAGGCAAGAGATAATCTTTCGAAGCAAAGAAGACCTGGGAGCGGGAGGAAACCATTTAGTGCCGAGAAACTGCTACGCATTGCAATACGATCATAACTGATCTCACCTCAGCCTCAAATTAATTTTCCAACAAACTCTCCGACTTATAAATCGGCCTATTTCCTCCTCACGTTTAGGCAAAGCTCCGCCTTCTACCAACACTCTGAGGCATTGAATTCAATAGTTTCCCAAACTTTTGGGATAAGCAATTTCACGTCATCTGTGCTTAAAATCTTCAACACCTCTTCAAATATCACAACCAGTCGATCAAGATTGCCTCACTTGACCAACCATCCTGTCTACACCTACTTTTTTCTGTCCCAATTAACAGTTTGAAAATTTCAATAATATGTGAATATCAGCAAATATATCTCTTCAGTGAAAGAATGGAATTGTGGATAGACAGCTTGACAAGTCATTATTGGAAACCTCAGCCAGTGCAGTGTTGAGATGTCAGAAACGTTACAGTCTTTTACGAATAGGTTGGAATCGTGAAGCAATTGACGCAACTTGACAAGAGAAAGTTTAAAAACGCTCACCAGGAAAACCAATGGTTGCAAGAATTGGATAATAAATCTCCTTTATCAGCAGAATTATCGGACGGTCCATTTTTTTTTCTGAAGAGGGATGCGTTCTTTTCGATGTGAGAGACTCTGACAAGTGCGCACCAGCTCCAAGGGAGGCATCATACACTTAAGTACTCACCCAGCCACCAAGGAATTGACGAAGTCGATTAGGAATGAAATTGGGTGATGGCTTTTCACAGATAAACTCACATGCATGGTATTGTTTTGATCAATCTCATGAGCATACACTGAATCGAATTGAATTGAATTGAATTGAATTGAACTGAACTGAATTGAATTTATTGCCACGTGTACCGAGGCACAGTGAAAAGCTTTGTCTTGCGAACAATACTGGCAGATCACATAGTCAGAAAGCATAGCAAAGTAAATAATAGGCAAAAGTGGCAAAACGAAAACACAGGTACAGGCGAATGCTAAGAGTTTGTGAGTCCATTCTGAATCCTAACAACAATAAAGTAGAAAGTGTTTCGGAACTGGTGTGTGTGTGTGTGTGTGTGTGTGTGTGTGTGTGTGTGTGTGTGTGTGTGTGTGTGTGTGTGTGTGTGTGTGTGTGTGTGTGTGTGTGTGTGTGTGTGTGTGTGTGTGTGTGTGTGTGTGTGTGTGTGTGTGAAGACTTCTGTACCTTCTCCCCGATGGTAGAGGTTGCACAAAAGCATTACCAGGATGGGATGGATCTTTGAGGATGCTGGCGACCTTTCCTTTACTGCGGCCCTGGTAGATGAATTCTATAGATCTGAGTTTGGTCTTCGTGATTGTCTGGGCCGAGTTCACCGCTTTCTGTAATCGTCTCTGATCTTGAATGGTACATTTGCCTTACCAGGTAGCGATACATCCAGACAGAATGCTCTCGATGGCACACCTATAAAACTTTTCACTGTCATGCCAAATGTTCTCAGCTGCCTGATGAGGATGAGGCGTTGTTGGGCCTTCATAACCAGTGCATCCACATGAAGGGTCCAAGAAAGCTTGTCACACCCATTGTCACTTGATCCTCTCCATTCGTTCCAACTCTGTGCTGTTATTGTATAGGTGGGCATGAGTAACATCCCGCCTAAAGTCAATAATGTTTTCATTGGTTTTGTCGGCATTAAGGGATAGGTTGTTCTCAGTGCACCATTTTTCCAGGTTTTCCCCCCCATCTGTTGTCAACCGACTGTGGTGTATCACAAGCGAACTGGTATTTGGTCAAAAAGTCATGGGTATACAGCGAGTACAGTAGGATGATGAGTGCGCACCCCTGGAGGCTCCAGTGTTGAGTGCTAGTGAGGACGAAATATTGTCCCAATCTTAACTGATTGTGGTCAATAGGTCAGTTAACTGTGGATCCAATTGTTGCGAGTGGGGCTTAGTCCGAGATCACTAAGTTTAGTAATCAGTAATCAAGGGGATAATCGTGTTGAAGGTTGAACTGGAGTCAATGATTAAGATTCTTATGTAGCTGTTCTCGGTGTCAAGATGTTCAAGAGAAGAGTGAAGGACAAGTGATATCTCATCTGACGTGGCTGTGTTTGGCCAATCGGCAAATTGGAGTGGGTCAACAATAGTAGGCCGGTTGGAGTTTATTAATGCCAAGAGTAAACCTTCAAAGCACTTCGCACATATGTAGACAGGCCAACAAGGGGCGAAGCTACATTAGATTTGGTTCTGGGTAATGAGCCCGGCCAGGTGTTAGACTTGGAAGTAGGTGAGCACTTTAGTGATAGCGATCACAATTCTGTTATGTTTACTTTACTGATAGAAAGGGATAGGTGTATACCACTGGGCAAGAGTTAGAGTTGGGGGAAAGGCAATTACGATGCTATTAGGCAAGGTTTAGGAACCATAGGAGGGGGAAGGAAACTGCAGGGGATGAGCACATTAGAAATGTGGTGCTTATTCAAGGAAAAGCTCCTGTGTGTCCTAGGTAAGTATGCACCTGTCAGGCAGGGAGGAAGCTGTAGAGCGCGGGAGACGTGGTTTATGAAGGAAGTGAATCTCTAGTCAAGAGGAAGAATAAGGCTTATGTTAGGATGAGATATAAAGGCTCAATTAGGGCGCTTGGTGGTTACAATGTAGCCAGGAAAGACCTACAAAGAGAGCTCAGAAGAGCCAGGAGGAGACATGAGAAAAGGTTGGCGGATAGGATCAGGGTAAACCATAAGGCTTTCTATAAGTATTTAAGGAATAACAGAATGACGAGAGTAAGATTAGGGGAAATCAAGGATCGTAGTGGGAAGTTGTGTGTGGAGTCACAGGAGATGGGGAAGCACTAACTGAATATTTTCGACAGTATTCACTCTAGAAAACGACAATGTTGTCGATGAGAATACTGAGATACAGGCTACTAGACTAAGTGGGTTTAAAGATCACAAGGAAGCCTGCAGAGTGTGAAAATTGCTAAGTCCCCGGGCAGGATGGGATTTATCGTAGGATCGACTGGGAAGCTAGGGAGGAGACTGCCGAGCCTTTGGCATTGATCGTTAAATCGTCATTGTCTACAGCAATAGTGCCAGAGGACTGGAGGATATCAAATGTGGGTCCCGTATGCAAGAAGGGGAGTAGAGACAACCTTGGTAAATTTAGACCAGTGAGCCTTATTTCAGTTGTTGGTAAAGTGTTGGAGAAGGTTATAAGAGATTGGTCTTTTGAACATAGAACATTGAACAATACAGCACAGAACAAGCCCTTCAGACCACAAAGTTGTGCCGACCATTGACCCTCATGTAAGGTAAAACTAATGTACGATCTCCCAAACGTCTGTGACCATATGCATGCCCAGCTGTCTCTTAAATATCCCCAATGACCTTGCTTCCACAACTTCTGCTGGCAACGCATTCCATGCTCTCACAACTCTCTGGGTAAAGAATCCGCCTCTGACATCCCCTCTATACTTTCCGCCAAACAGCTTAAAACTATGACGCCTCGTGTTAACAATTTCTGCCCTGGGAAAAAGCTGCTGGCTATCAACTCTATCTATGCCTCTCATAATCTTATACACCTCAATTAAGTCGCCTCTCTTCCTTCTTTTTTCCAATGAAAAAAGTCCGAGCTCAATCAACCTCTCTTCGTAAGATAAGCCCTCCATTCTCGGCAGCATCCTGGTAAACCGTCTCCAAAGCATCTACATCTTTCCTATAATGGGGAGACCAGAACTGGACACAGTATTCCAAGTGCTTTCTAACCAAAGTTTTATAGAGCTGCAACAAGATCTCATGGCTCTTAAACTCAATCCCCCTGTTAATGAAAGCCAAAACACCATATGATTTTTAACAACCCTGTCGACTTGGGTGGTAATTTTAAAGATTCTATGCACCTGCTCAGCAAGGTCCCGCTGTTCCTCCACACTGCCAAAAATCCTGTCTTTAAGACTGTACTCAACTTTCGAGTTCGACCTTCCAAAATACCTCACTTCGCATTTATCCAGGTTGAACTCCGTCTGCCACCTCTCCGCCCATCTCTGCATCCTGTCAATGTCACGTTCCAGCCTACAACAATCCTCTATACTGTCAATGACACCTCCAACCTTTGTGTCGTCTGCAAATTTGCTAACCCATCCTTAAATCTCTTCATCCAAGTCATTAATAAAAATTACGAAGAGAAGAGGCCCAAAAACGGAGCCCTGTGGAACACCACTCACCACTGACTTCGAGGCAGAATACTGTCCTTCCGGAATACCACCCGCTGTCTTCTGTTGATCGGCCAATTCTGTATCTAGACAGCTAAATTTCCCTGTATCCCATTCTTCCTGACCTTCTGAACGAGCCGACCATGGGGAACCTTATCCAATGCCTTGCTGAAGTTGATAATCATCTAGAAAATAATAATTTGTTTTGGGATAGTCAGCACGGTTTTGTGCAGATTCTGTCGGGCCTCACAAACGTTATTGAGATTTTTGAGAAGTTAACCAAGCAGGTAGATGAGAGTAAACCAGTTGATGTGGTGTATATGGATTTCATCAATGCGTTGGATAAGGTTCCCCACAGTAGGCTATTGTACAAAATGCGGAGGAATGGGATTGTGGCAGAAATAGCAGTTTGGAATAGTAATTGGCTTGCTGAAAGAAGACAGAGTGTGGTGGTTGATGGGAAATGTTCATCCTGGAGTACAGTTACTAGTGGTGTACCGCAAGGGTCGGTGTTGGGTCCACTGCTGTTCGTCATTTTTATAAATGACCTGGACGGGGGCGTAGAAGGGTGGGTTATTAAATTTTCAGACGCCACTAAGGTCGGTGGAGTTGTGGATGGTGTCGAAGGATGCTGTAGGTTACAGAGATACATAGATAAGCTGCAGAGCTGGGCTGAGACGTGGCAAATGGAGTTTAATGACAAGTATGAGGTGATGCATTTTGGTCATAATAACCAGAATGCAAAGTACTGGGCTGATGGTAATATTCTTGGTAGTGCAGATGAGCAGAGAGATCTCGGTGTCCATGTACACAGATCATTGAAAGTTGCCACCCAGGTTGACAGGGTTGTGAAGAAGACATACAGTGTTTTAGCTTTTATTAATAGAGGGATCGAGTTCTATGAGGTTATGCTACAGCTGTACAAAACTCTGGTGCGTCTGCACTTGGGATATTGTGTACAGTTCTGGTCACCGCATTATAAGAAGGATGTGGACGCCTTGGAAAGGGTGCAGAGGAGATTTAGTAGGATGTTGCCTGGTATGGTGGAAGGTCTTACGAGGAAAGGCTGAGGGACTTGAGGCTGTTTTCATTAGAGAGAAGAAGGCTGTTAGATGACTTAATATGGACATATAGGATAATCAGATGGTTAGATAGGGTGGACAGGGAGCGCCATTTTCCAAGTATGGTGACGGCAAGCCCGAGGGGGCATAGCTTTAAATTGAGAGTTGATAGTTAAAGGGCAGATGTCAGAGGTAGTTACTTTACTCAGAGAGTAATAAGGGTATGGAATGCATTGCCAGCAATGGTCGTAGATTCGCCAACTTTAAGGACATTTAAGTCGTCATTCGACAAGCATATGGACGTACATGGAATAGTGTAGGTTAGATGGGCTTCAGATTGGTATGAGCTGAAAATGTGTTGCTGGAAAAGCGCAGTAGGTCAGGTAGCATCCAGGGAACAGGAGAATCGACGTTTCGGGCATAAGCCCTTCTTCAGGAAGGGCTTATGCCCGAAACGTCGATTCTCCTTTTCCCTGGATGCTGCCTGACCTGCTGCGCTTTTCAGCAACACATTTTCAGCTCTGATCTCCAGCATCTGCAGACCTCACTTTCCCTTCAGATTGGTATGACAAGTGGGCGCAATATCGAAGGCTGAAAGGCCTGTGCTGTGCTGTAATATTCTATGTTCTATGACCACCAAAGTTTCGGCCAGTGGGGAGTAGTCATTGAGACATACTGTATGTTCTTGCTTACAAACAGGGATGACGTCGGCCCAACATCAGGAACAATATATCATTGAAACTGTTGTTGAATCAAATGCTGAAGTACATGAGAGTTCCATTGACGTGATTAACAATAAAGCCATGCTTGTTGGCTGTACGAGCAGGTGCCTTGGTCCCTCGAGCCTTTCTCAATGTTATAAGGTAACAGCTCATCGGACATTTCTCATGTCCAATTTCATGCGTCTTCCCAAGGTCTTATGATTGCTCAACTGACCAAGTATCTGTCTGTCTCAGCGTTTATTGCTCACAAGTATTCTCATTTCACTGTTGAATCTGTGCCACTTAATTTTGAGATGATGCTCTGTTCTCAAGAACTCTTTGATGGAGAAGTGAGGGACGAGGGGATATACCCTTTCGGGATTGAGCCTGTCAGTCCCCTTAAGAATTCGGTGTGTGTCATGAGATCACCTTGGAAACCCCAGTGAGTAAATACCCAATCTGTTTACCCGACATATCATTGCAACTGCGCACCTAAATAATTCGTAAATATTCTGATGATCCCTACCTCTACGAACTTCACTGCCAGTGAGTATTACGTTCCCAACATCCTTCCAGTGAAAAGCATATTTCTGCTTACATCTCCTATAAACGTTCACACCCTTCGCTTTAATCAATGCCCCCGGATATTGATTTTTCCATGAAGTGCAATAGGTAATTCATGACCACACTCTCTATGCCTGTCACACTTTGATACTTCTCTATCATGCCCGCTCAACCTTGTCTTTTTGATGAAAACAACTTAGTCTGTTTAATCTATTTTAACAATTGAAACCGTCCAGCCAAATCAATTTCCTAGTCAATATCCTTCATGCCCTCTCAAGTGTTATCCTCTGTTTCCTAAAATGTGGGTCCTAGAACTGGCGACCTTAATCGAGCCGAACTAATGCTTTCGACAGTCTCAGCTTTAACTCCCTGCTCGAAATCTCAGCTAACAAAAACATAGAATACGATAGGCTTTTCCAATAATGGTACTGACCTGTTCTGTCACCTTAAGAGACCAGTGGGAATGGAGTGAATTTATACGAAGCTTACTTTGATCATCAGTGCTTCCCAGGATCCATATACTTATCACGTATTCCCTTTAATCATAGATATTGGAAATAAATAAGAGCTTGGTTCCTTTCCGTGGATGATCGCCCATCTCGAGCAGACTCGATTTTCATTTCAAATCTATTTTGAACTGAGTTTTAATCTTGGCGATCAAGATGTTTATTTTACATATGTACATTAGAAATTTCTCATTGCTTATTAAACGATTTTGTTCCTGGCCATACCCACTAAATTAAAGCTCCCATCATCAATCTACAATATTATTTCATTCTAGGGTACAAATTGCCTTCAGAGTTGTTCTTAATGAATTTATGGAGCATGAGTGATGCTACCTGGGCATACAAGGTTATATCCAATATGCTATGTCACAGAGTTTGATGAGTAAGGTGATCGTTTATGACTCAACAAATCTGGATCCTCAAATATGTGGATCATCAAACGAAACTGCTTTCAGGCTCTTGTGGTGAATCGGCAGTATTCCTACTTCTGGGCCTGGGTCTAAGACGCACGTGCTCCAGAGGTTTGGAATAATATATCTGACTAGAGGCATTAGACATATCTGATGTTCCCTAATGATGCACAACGAAGTGTCTATAACTGTTGTTTTTTATTGTACAAGACCATAATTATATCGTCTGTATGACAGTGGGTTCCATGAGGAACCGAAATAGGATCAGTTTTATTGAAAGTGCACGATATCAGGAGTAATAGTTGAACATTTACAGCAATACAGTGAGTTCAGGCTTCCAAATCTGATGGGACATCGGTTTTGCAATTTCGGTCAATGAAGGGTGATCATTCGACATAAATTAGAGTGGTAATAGTAGATCGGCACCAATGTAAAAGGAACATAGACTTCTGTGATGCGACATTGGGGTTCCACAAATAATGTATGGAAGACAAAGTTGAGACTGGTAATGCCAGTAGCATAGGAGATTTGGAGGACGGGGAGACCATTCTGCCCCTTGAGCCTGCTCTGTCATTCAAGTAAATTATAACTGGTCTGTCGTCTCATTCCATATACCTGCTTTCTGTTCATTTCTACGAATACAATTGCTAAACAAAAAATAAAAATAGTCTTATATTTAATGTTAAGAAATGATCCAGCATCTATTGCCATTTGCAAAAGAGAATTAAAAGCACTCTCACCCTTTGAGTATAGAAGCGCGTCTTCCTATCCCTCCTGAACAGTTATGTACAAACTTAAATGTTACCGTTTAGTTTAAAAATTTCCAATATTAGAAGCAGTTCATTTTTGTATACTTGTATTTTCCTTTTGATATCTTGAGCATTTCAAGCGAAAATCATGAAGACCTCAAGCAGATTACTGTTTTTGCTTCAAATTTCTTGGGTAAAAAAGCCTAATGTACATATTCTATTCTCATAACTTAACTTTGATGTCAAGACAACATTTTTCTTAATCACGTTGTACTCGCTCAAAAAGCCAAGTTATCCTTCCTAAGATGTCGTGCCTACATCTGCTCACAGTTTCCGTGCGAGGTCCAAACAGGGTTTTGTCTAAATACAGCATAATTTATGCATTCTCATGTCCCACCACCCCCCCCCCCCAACAAAAAAGCCAGAATCTCATTAGCCCTCTGAATTATTTTCTGCACCTGTTTGTGTAAAGATCAAAGCACCTGAAAAGTAAAATCTCGTGATTGTCAAAATGCGTTTGAACTTTAACAGTGCACAGGAAGTTTATTCAGTCCAATGTGACTCAACCAGTTCTCTCAGCATTATGGTATCACGCCAATTTCCTACCTAAAGCCATTTACCAAATTATTTCATGCCTTAGTGAATATGCCAATTGAAAGCTCCTCTACAATACTGCCAGAGAAGGCCTCGGATTATCTCAAAAATCCAGAAGACTACAAGACCATAAAAAATAAGATCAGGAGTAGGGCATTTAGCCTCTCAAGCAGACTCCAGTATTAATTACCATCTTGGCTGATATGATATTTGTCATATAACCCTTGAATTTCTATACTTTACCTGATTTTTTTTTCACCATATGTTTACTTCTTTTAGTAAATACATACAACCATTTCCTTGGTACTTTTTCTTTCGTGTGAGCGGAACACCTTCTCCCTATCTGCACTATCAAAGCCGACCTTCATTTTAATCATGTCTCCACTTAGACTTCTCCTCTCCAAACGAAACAGCTCCAATGTCTCCAATCAATGCCCTGATCAGAATGGTTTATCTTTATGCCATTGTTCTAAACCTACTGTGCACTTACTGTAATGTCTTCACAAGCTTCCTAAATGGAGTAAAGATCTGGAAACTGTTCGTTCGCTGAGATCTCACAAAAACGTTATGGAAGTCCAAAATAAACTCAGCTCTTGTAATCTCTCCCCCAATTAATGAAACTTATATATTGCCTGCGTTTGTAAGAGATTTCTCTACCTGTCCGATCACCTTCAACGATTCATGAACATATGCATGCAGGTCTCTTTACACGTTCACCTCTTTAAGTTTTTTAAACGATACTTATCACTGTCTTCCAACATTAATTGGACTGAAATGTACCATATAATACTTATCCTGATTCTGATCATTTTGTTCTACTTCCAATCTCTAGCTATATCCCTTTAAAACTGGACACTGCTCGCATTCGAATAATCATCTCATGCCCTCTTCAATGCCTCAACCGAAGCTGCCTCAACCACACCCAGGAAAAGCTTTCTATTCCCTAACTAACCATAACGTGGAAACAGTCCTTGCTCCTTTCTTTCCTCACTTCTTCTCTTTATCTCCATGTGACCCCACAGCCCTCCCAGGTGTCGATCCATGTTAGAATGGGTATAACTTGTCCCCATCTAATCTGGCAAAATTCATCACGTTTTGAAAATCTCTAATGCATGTCCTCTTAGTTTTTTTCGCAGTTAGGAAAACTCTTTTGTTTATTCTTGTACTGATGTTTCCACTCTCTTGAGGCTCGCTTGTAAATCACTTCTGCACTATTCCCATTGCATTCCCGTCTCTGGAAGAGTGTGTGTTCCGAACAGTCAGTGATACTCCTGCTCCCCCGAGGAAGTTGAGCAATTCATCAACTTCACCAACACATTCCACCCTGACCTTAAATTTACCTGGACCATCTCTGACACCTTCCTCACCTTCCTGGACTTCTCCATCTCCATTAATGACGACCGACTTGACACCGACATTTTTTGCAAACACACCGACTCCCACAGCTACCTGGTTTACACCTCTTCCCACCCTACCTCTTGCAAAAATGCCATCCCGTATTCAAAATTCCTCCGCCTCCGCCGGATCTGCTCCCAGGAGGACAAGTTCCACCACAGCACACACCAGATGGCCTCCTTCTTTAGAGACCGTAATTTCCCTTCCCACGTGGTTAAAGATGCCCTCCAACGCATCTCGTCTACATCCCGCACCTCCGCCCTCAGACCCCACCCGTCCAACCGTAACAAGGACAGAACGCCCCTGGTGCTCACCTTCCACCCTACCAACCTTTGCATAAACCAAATCATCCGCCGACTCTTCCGCCACTTCCAAACAAACCCCACCATCAGGGATATATTTCGCTCCCCACCCCTTTCCGCCTTCCACAAAGACCGTTCCCTCCGTGACAACCTAGTCAGGTCCACGCCACCCTACAACCCACCCTCCCATCCTGGCACTTTCCCTTGCCACAGCAGGAACTGTAAAACCTGCGCCCACATCTCCTCCCTCTATCCAAGGCCCTAAAGGAGCCTTCCACATCCATCAAAGGTTTACTTGCACATCCACTAATATCATTTATTGTATACGTTGCTCCCGATACGGTCTCCTCTACATTGGGGAGACAGGGCACCTCCTAGCAGACCGCTTTAGGGAACACCTCTGAGACACCCGCACCAATCAACCACACCGCCCCGTGGCCCAACATTTCAAACCCCCTCCCACTCTGCCGAGGACATGGAGGTCCTGGGCCTCCTTCACCGCCGCTCCCTCACCACCAGACGCCTGGAGGAAGAACGCCTCATCTTCCGCCTCGGAACACTTCAACCCAAGGGCATCAATGTGGACTTCAACAGCTTCCTCATTTCCCCTTCCCCCACCTCATCCTAGTTTCAAACTTCCAGCTCAGCACTGTCCCCATGACTTGTCCGGACTTGTCCGAACTGCCTAGCACCTTTTCCACCTATCCACTCCACCCTCTCCTCCCTGACCTATCACCTTCATCTCCTCCCCCACTTACCCATTGCACTCTCTGCTACTCTCCCCCCAACCCCACCCTCCCCTAGCTTGTCTCTTCACGCTTCAGGCTCACTGCCTTTATTCCTGATGAAGGGCTTTTGCCCGAAACGTCGATTTCAAAGCTCCTTGGATGCTGCCTGAACTGTTGTGCTCTTCCAGCACCACTAATCCAGATTCTCCTGGAAGGTATAACTAGCATCTTTGGTTAGTTATTTATAATCTGTTTGCTGTTATTTCAGTTATCTACGTTAATGCTCTATTACATTTAATGAATTATTCACATGCACGCCCATTTTTTTTTTGTTTCTGCATTTCCTTTCCAACAGATGCCATTATTATACATGGTGTTTCCATCTGTTTGCGCGAAAGTATGCCAACTCACACATCTCTACTTTCACCCAATACCGCAGACTCCTCCCCCACTGTTCACACGATGTTCCCCACTCTTCTATTAGGCAGAAGATCTAAAGGTTTGAATGCACCCATGAACAGATTCAAAAATAACTTATTTCATATTGTTTTTAGACTTTTGAACAGACCTCTAAAAAGTTATTGTTTTCTTTCTCTCTATCACTCTCGGTGCAGCATTTCGCAGCTGGAACACTCCATTCTGTATTCCCATATGCTATCCTGATGCACATTGTATCGTATGATGTGCCTATAGTGCAGAATAAACTGCATTTTCACTGTGTCCAATTACCATGTGAGAAGAACAAATCAAATCATATCAAACTTAATCCGTTGTTTTCTTCTGCTCACTTCATCAAGATGTTTCGCTCCTTTTTCAATTCTTAATTCTCTCTAAAGTTTATGGTATTTGAAAACTTCGAAATTAAAGGGTATTGTGTATGTAAGCAGAAGCAAAAGCAGCAAAAGGAGGCATTTATGTTTGAAATGCCCGTGAAAGTTTTCCTTGTCAACTTTCAAAGTCTTCTAACTTAATTAGAAAAGAAAGGCTAGAACAAAAACAGCATCAATGTGAACAGACATGGAGCTGATTATACAAAATAAATCGCGAAGCTACTCGAGTTACCGATCTTAGCCCAATGAATGGGGTAATAGTCATCTCGGACCTTAAAGAATAAGAGCAAGAAGGATGTGCATCAATCTACGACATCGAATTCGATCATTTCTGCCTTTTCCTCACCTTGTTAATAAGTATACATCACACATAGCTCCCCAAGATAGACAATTTGAAGGTTCAGAACATTTGAAGGCAGAAATGTGTCTTTGTCTCACTTCCAAACGGCAGTCCTTTACTTTGAAATGACCTCCATGTATTCTAGAATCTGTAACAAGGCGGAAGAACAGTGCTTCTAATATCATAACTCTTCAAAATTGTGCTTCGAATTCTCATTATCCTGAAGTTCAGACAGATTGTTCCAATTCCTTCTGAAACAGCGCTCTTAACCACATAGCAACTTTTGGATCATTCATTACCAGGGCAATTGGATTCTACCTACATGCAAAGGTGTACATTGTTCAGATAAGTAGGTTTTCAAATGAACACCAGGAACTGCTTCAATTTTGCATCTGTTTTATTCTGATCCATTTGTAATATGATTTAAATATCTTTTGTTTGCCAATTTGTCTATTGTATATGCATCCAAATATTCTGCATCAATATGTAAGTACGCACAAGATCCGCTGAACAACAACATTGACAAGTTGCATGTTTTATGAAAGCTATTGTGGCTTCGTATTCACATTATCAAAGTGAATGACCCCACAACAAAAGCAATACACTGGGAAATCTGTTCATTTCCACTTCTCTGTTACATTCCAAAGAGGAGTCACGTTGGAGATTAACATTAAAATTTGCTGTCTCTCCCCATATAGTCTTAGATCTCTCCAGTATCACCAACACTTTATAATAGGTAACATTTCCCTTCCCCACACAGTTCTCTGTGTGACATTATAACTTCATTTTGTTATCTTGTTTAAGATGCTTTTTACCTTGCCCGTCATTTTATTTCTTTTCCATTGTCGGCAAGCATTATTAATGTCTGCTTCTTCATCCGATTGATCAACTTAGTAAACTATAACTGAAAACCCAGCAATGCTTCTTGCAAAATTCTGAACGTATTACCCAGAACAACACTGAGTTTATCCGATGACTTCATTCCCAAATCGCTTTTACTATTTTGGCAGATGGCATTTCGTTTTGCACATTGGAAGTTAAAACCTTCGAAACTGTCTGTTCATGGTCTCTCATTTGAAAACTTGCTGACGTTGTTTCACAAATTAATTCACTTTTGCTATCGTGCAAGCAGACCTCAATTTCTGATAATTACCTTGCAAACCTATTTTGTAAAGAGACATTTAAAAATCCCGGCATTTTATGGTTTGCTGGTGTTATTTGCTAACTTATTCTTTTAAACGAATGAACATAGATTGTTGTTATTCTCTTTGTGTGACATCGGTATCACTGACTGACCAACCTGTCTGTATTACACCATCCCCCACATCCCATCTTGACAAAGTGGTGATAAGCTGTTGTCTTGAAGGTTAAAAGTCACACACAACAGAATATAGATCAAAAGATTTATTTGAAATCACAAACTATTTGAACAATGCCCCTTCATCAGGTGAAGTCTTGAACTGCTGCAGTCCATATATTGCAGTTAGACCTAAGAAGTCCTTTGACGGGGAATTCAAGATGACTGAATCAAACACAATGAGAAAACTGTGACATATTTCGACGTCGGTATGTTGAGAGACTTGGAGGTGAAGTTTCACGTGGACTGCGGAATTGTACACAATACTCTAGCTGTGCCCTAACTAATATTTTATATATTTCCAGCATAATCTTCCTACTCTTAAAATGTATCACTTTATTAATGAAGGCAAGTATGCCATATACATGCTTAAACATTTCACCGATCTGCCCTGCTACATGAAGAGACTAAACATACGCAATCACCAAGTTCTCTCAGATCCATTGTACTTCCAAGGATATTCCCTTGCCTTATTTTTCCAGCCCAAGTGCATCGTCTGACATTTATCCAGGTTATTGTCCACCAAGCGGCCTGATTGGCCAAAAAGTGGAAACCTGACGCCTGATCTCAGGATGCTTGACTGAGAGTTATATTAGGTAAAAACAATGACTGCAGATGCTGGAAACCGAAGTCTAGATTAGAGTGGTTCTGGAAACGCACAGCATCTCAGGCAGCATCTGAGGTGCAGTAAAATAGACGTTTCGAGCAAAAGCCCTTCATTAGGAATACAGGCTGAGAGCCTGAAGGGTGGAGAGATAAATGAGAGGAGGGTGGGGGTGGGGGGAAAGTAGCATAAAGTACAATAGGTGAGTGGGGGAGGGGATGAAGGTGATAGGTCGGGGGAGGATGGATTGGATAGGTGGAAAAGAAGATAGGCAGGTAGGACAAGTCATGGGGACAGTGCTGAGCTGGAAGCTTGGAACTGGGGTGAGGTGGGGGATGGCGAAATGAGGAAACTGTTGCAGTCCACATTGATGCCCTATGGTCGAAGTGTTCTGAGGCGGAAGATGAGGCGTTCTTACTCCAGGCATCGGGTGGTGAGGGAGCGGCGGTGAAGGAAACCCAGGACCTCCATGTTCTCGGCAGAGTGGGAGGGGGAGTTGAAATGTTGGGCAACAAGGCGGTGTGGTTGATTGGTGCGGGTGTCATAGAGATGTTCCCTAAAGCGCTCTGCTGGGAAGCGCCCAGTCTCCCCAGTATAGAGGAGATCGCATCGGGAGCACTGGATACAATAAATGATATTGGTGGATGTGCAGTTAAAGCTTTGATAGATGTGGAAGGCTCCTTTAGAGCTTTGGATGGAGGTGATGGAGGTGGTGTGGGCGCAGGTTCTGCAATTCCTGCGGTGGCAGGGGAAGGTGCCAGGATGGGAGGATGGGTTGTAGGGGGCGTGGAGTTGACCAGGTAGCCACGGAGGGAACGGTCTTTGCGGTAGGCGGAAAGGGGTGGGGAGGAAAATATATCCCTGGTGGTCGGGTCCGTTTGGAGGTGGCGGAAATGTCGGCGGATGATTTGGTTTATGCGAAGGTTGTTAGGTTAGAAGGTGAGCACCAGGGGCGTTCTGTCCTTGTTACGGTTGGAGGGGTGGAGTCTGAGGGCAGAGGTGGGGGGATGTAGACGAGATGCGTTGGAGCGCATCTTTAACCACGTGGGAAGGGAAATTGCTGTCTATAAAGAACGAGGCCATTTGGTGTGTTTTGTGTTGGAACTGGCCCTCCTGGGAGCAGATACAGAGAAGGCGGAGGAATTGGGAATACGGGGTGGCATTTTTGCAGGAGGTAGATGTGGGAGTCGGTGGGTTTTTATAAAATGTCGGTGTCAAGTCGGTCGTCATTAATGGAGATGGAAAGGTACAGGAAGTGGAGGGAGGTATCAGAGATTGTGCAGGTAAATTTAAGGTGGGTGGAATGTGTTGGTGAAGTTGATGAATTGCTCAACCTCCTCGTGGGAACATGAGGTGGCGCCAATGCCGTCATCAATGTAGCGGAAGAAGAGGTGTGGAGTGGTGCCGGTGTAATTACAGAAGATGGACTGTTCTACGTACCCAACAAAGAGACAGGCATAGTTGGGGCCCCTACGGATGCCCATGGCTACCCATTTGGTCTGGAGGATGTAGGATGATTCGAAGGAGAAATTGTTAAGGGTGAGTGCCAGTTTGGCCAAACGAATTAGTGTGTCGGTGGAACGGTACTGTTGGTGACGTCGGGAGAGGATGAAACGGAAGGCTTGGAGGCCCTGATCATGGCGGATGGAGGTGTAGAGTGATTGGATATCCATGGTGAAGATGAGGTGTTGGGGGCTGAGGAAACGGAAGTCTTGGAGGAGGTGGAGTGCGTGGGTGGTGTCTCGAACGTCTGTGGGGAGTTCTTGGACTGGGGGGAGAGGACAGTGTCGAGGTAGGTAGAAATGAGTTCAGTGGGGCAGGAGCATGCTGAGACAATGGGTTGGCCAGGGTGGTTAGGCTCGTGGATCTTGGGAAGAATGTGGAACCGGGCAGTGCGGGGTTCCTGGACGATGAGGTTGGAAGCTGTGGGTGGGAGATCTCCTGAGGTGATGAAGTTCTGTATGGTCTAGGAAATGGTGGTTTGGTGATGGGAGTGGTGTCATAGTTGAGGGGCTGTAGGAAGATGTGTCCTCGTGTTGGTGTTTGGCTTCAGCGGTCAAGAGGTCAGTGCGCCAGACCACCACTGCGTCCCCTTTATCTGCTGGTTTGATGGTGAGTTCAGAATTGGAGCAGAGGGATTGGAGGCCTGCGCGTTGTGAGGGTGAGAGGTTGGAGCGAGGGAGGGGTGAAGACAGGTTGAGGCAGTTAATGTCCCAGCAGCATTTGGAAATGAAGAGGTCGAGGGCAGATAATAGGCCAGCACGGGGTGTACAGGTAGATGGAGTGTGTTGGAGGTGGGCAAAGGGGTCCTCGGAAGGTGGGAGGGAGTTCTGATTGTGAAAGTAAGCTCGGAGGCGGAGGGGGCGGAAGAAGTGTTCGATGTCACGGCGTGTATTAAATTCATTGATGCATGGGCGGAGGGGTATGAAGGTGAGTCCTTTGCTGAGGACTGATCGATCGAGCTCAGTGAGGGGGAGGTCTGGAGGGATGGTGAAAACTCGACAGGGCTGGGAGCTGGGATCTGGTGTGGGCGTGGAAATGGGTGTGGGGGTGGAGTCTGTAACTGGTGTAGCTGTGGTGGTGGGGGAATGGGGGCATGCTCATGAGTAGGGGAGGTGTTCCCCTCATAGTTCTGGGATCAGGGACGGTGACTGTGGGATATGCGGGGGGCGTGTCAGCAGAATGCAGGTGAGTGGCGTTGGTGGGTGTTGATTTGGTGGCAAACACGGCAGTGGGGGGGCAGAAGTCACTGAGCGTGTGACATCAGCGATGCTGTGAGGGCGGAAGTGGTGTCACGTGTGGTGCATGAGGAATTGTGAGGGTCAGAAGTGGCTATGGGAGCGGCCATGATGGGGGCGAAATCAATGTGGACTTCAATAGTTTCCTCATTCCCCTTCCCCCACCTCACCCCAGTTCCAAACTTCCAGCTCATCACTGTCCCCATGACTTGTCCTACCTGCTTATCTTCTTTTCCACCTATCACCTCCACCCTCTCCCTGACCTATCACATTCATCCACTCCCGCACTCACCTATTGTACTCTATGCTACTTTCTCCCCACCGCCACCCTCCTCTGAATTATCTCTCCACCCTTCAGGCTCTCAGCCTGTATTCTTGATGAAGGGCTTTTGCCTGAGAGTTACACTAGTCTATATCCTCTCTCTCCACTGAATATCTATCGATTGGTACCAAATAGTTTTCAAGCTCGCACTTGAAGTTATATTTACTAATGTTCTGCAGTGATTGACATCTTCACCTGGTCTGGCCTACATGTGACTCTAAACCAACAGCAATGTGGTTGATTCTTAACTACCCTCTGCGCAATTAGGGATGGACAATTATTGCTGCCCAGCCATCGATGGCCTCATCCCATGAATGAATATACTTTTTATAAAATGTGCCCACTCCAGGTTATGCTGCTGAGTCCGATGTATCTCACTGAACCCTAACTTTCGGTTTTCTTTTATTTCAAGGACACAGATTTGAAGTTTGTCTTTCTGACATAACTCATTATCAGGAGGCAACTGGCCTCAGCCGTGTCTGGCCGAAAGGGATGGTGGTTGTTCTTTGTACATTGATGATTGTGTGTGTAAGCAGTCTCTGTAACATTTACCATTGTGTGTTTGCCTAATTTAAAGTTTTACATGTTGCAACCTGTTACCTGCGGTAAGGTAGTACTTGACTTAACTTTTTTGTGATTTCACCGTTTAATATCTTGAAACAGACCAACTAATACTTTATTGAATGAGGGGGCGTACTACAACTGTCAAAGGAACTACAACTTCTCCTTCATCTGTTCAGTTATTCACAAGTGGCATTTAATTGTGTTTTTATTGCTAATTCCCTCTGGAGATCTTTTCCTCTCAAATTGCAAATAAAGCCTGTGTCATTACGAAATAGTGAAGGTAATTTTGCAATGCGTTATTTATTTAAATTCTGTAAATAGGAAAAAAATCAATAAATTGCTCTGCTCGATGATTTTTATTGTGAAATTAGTTTAGTCAAATGGAGTGATTAACATCCTGCACAATTGTTATATTTTGTTCCTCGCTTACAATTTTTTTTTAATTCTCTGTATAATTGGATCAGCTCTTGTTAGTCGGGCAAGAGTTGTAGACCACTGCCAATAATGATTCTTGACCCTCTATTATTTGAAGTCGACTTCATTCTCTAATCTCCTCAGCCCTGAATCCTTTTTCAAAGATGCGTGTCTGTCATCATTCACTATCCGATTTACAACTTGTTCAATTCTATTCATCTTCCCTTTTTCAAATATGATTTATCCTCAAAGAAGCATGTTTCCCAATCTCGGAGAAGAACAATTAAAATGTCCATTCCGTAAAAAGTTATAATCTGAATTTATATTGTTGATGATATCATTATTCTGTCTCTCCAAAGGCGATTTGGTTTGAACATTTTGCTTCTCCTTTGTACCATCGATTCCCTTTTTCTACTATATCTTCAACTCACATTCGCATCATCAGCCTTTGACTGTGATTTTAATGCATTTACTCATTTGCAGAGGTACTATTTTCACTGAATTTCGAACTATCCTTACCAATGTTGACTGCATTTTTTCAATATGTCCACCCTTTTATGATTAGTATGTTTTCTTTGTGTTACAAAATCTCCCTGTAAACAAATACTTCTAATGGTTGTGTTGGTTTAAAAATCAAGTTTCCACCTCGTTTATATAATATGATATGGATCACAAACAGACTTAACACAAACGCTTTCTAATGAAATTATTTCAATATCTTAATAATATTTGGCAATACACACCAATCAATGTAATAATAAATTCAAATATGACAAAGAATACTTGTTTGTGCTCCTGTCCAAAGTGATGTAAAGTATCTCTATAATTCTTATTAGATTAGAATTAGAATTAGAACACTTACAGCGTGGAAACAGGGCTTTCAGCCCAACAAGTCCACACCGACCCTCCAAAGAGCAACCCACCCAGACCCATTCCCCTTCACCTAACACTACGGGCAATTTAGCATGGCCAATTCACCTAATCTGCACATTTTTGGACTGTGGGAGGAAACCGGAGCACCCGGAGAAAACCCACGCAGACATGGGGAGAATGTGCAAAGTCCACCCAGACAGTTGTCCGAGGCGGGAATTGAACCTGGGTCTCTTGTGCCTGGAGGCAGCAGTGCTAACCACTGTGCAACCGTGCCGACCATGAATAAGAAAAAATCCATGATATTTATTCTTCAAGAAATGCTGTTTACCATCTGGATGTCGATTTGCTCGCTGAAATGGAAAGTTCGCTTTCAGACGTTTCATCACTATACTAGGTAGCATCATCAGTGAGCTTCCAATAAAGCACTAGTGGCTTGCCCGTTCACCTAAACACATGCATAGAAAACAGGCCATGCCACCAATGTTTCGTTCACAGGCTCACGCATGATGTCACATAGTACGGTGATGAAACATCTAAAAACAAACCTTCCAGCTCAGCGAGCAAACCTACGTCCATAACTTCAAACTGATCTTCTCAAAACTCACTAACTGGTTAACATCACTGCAAGTATGTCTGCAGGTGTAGCAGGCGGCAAAGAAGCGAAAAGACATGTTGGCCTTCAGAGAGAGAGGATGTGAGTCTCTGAACACAAGCAATGTTCTCGAATTGTACTAACTTGGCGAGGTTACACCTTGACTAATATGAGCACTTTCGGTCTCCTTACCTGAGGTAGGATATTGTAGGTTCGATTGAGCACATAAAAGATTTAGTCATCTGATCCGTTATGTAATCGGACTGACATTTGAAGACAGTCGAGATCAGTTTCGATTACATTGACTGAGATTTGAGAAAATGAGTTCAGTATGTTATATTCACCGCTGAAATCCTAACAGGACCAGATAGAGTGCACAGAGGCAGAATATTTGTAATTCCTACAATGTTGAAAGATCTGCTCCAACCTTTATAGCCTGATTTAATGGAAATATACCAATGTTAGTTCTAGGATATGGATGGGTAATTGCTTTCCTGGCCATTTTCATTACTTCCTCGGCACTACACTGATCTTTGGCTTCTGAGATTCACCTGTAATGAGAATGACATGATCCGTTTATTCTTGTTTGATATTTCTGGAGTTGAGTTGAATTACCTGGCCATTCCTTAGGCTTTGCGTTTTTTTTTTTTCAGTTGTATTCAGTGCGCGTGAGATATTTCGTTTGGAGAATGGACTCTCGTGGTAAGTTTCAGGAAAAGGTTAGCAATGAATCTAAATTCCAAAAACAGCAGCACAATGCCAATGTAGGCAGGTGTATAGATGATAAAGCAGTGCATGAGCATCACTAACAAATTTCTGAAGCTCACCAGGAAGAAAGTAAAACAGCTTTTAATTTGTGATGGCATAGTTGAGTTTTTAGAAGCCTCGATGACGATTTTTGTGGTGGAGATGGATGGATTTGTTTGCAGGTCTGATAGATGGCTTTCACAGATGGGAGGTAGACCTTTGTTATGTCCTAGTCCAGTTCACCACTTTCTGTAACCGTCTCCGATCTTAGTTGCCATACCAGGTAGCAATACATCCAGACTGAATGTTCTCAATGGCAGACTTATAAAAGTTTGCAAGGGTATTCACGTCATGCCAAATTTCCTCAGCTGTGTGAGAAAGAAGAGACGTTGTTGGGCCTTTGTAACTAGTGCGTCCACATAAAGATTTCAAGAAAGCTTGTTGTTGATGACCACACCTAAGAGTTTGACGGTCTCCACTTCGTTCAACCACTGTGCTGTTATTGTATTGTGGGCCATGAGTAACATCCTGCCAAAAGTCATGAATGAGTTCCTTCGTTTTGCCGACACTGAAAGCTAACCAGTTCTCAGTGCACCATTGTTCCAGGTCTTCCACCTCCCATCTGTACTCTGTTTCTTCACCATCTAAGATTCAGCCGACATCGATGCTGTCATCAGCGAACTTGAAAATGTCATTAGCCTGGTATTGGGTAACGCAGTCATGGGTTAACATTGAATACAGTAGTGGGCTGAGTAAGCATCCCTGGGGGTCGCCAGTATAGTGTGTTATTGAGGATGAAATATTGTGCCGAGTCTTCACTGATTGTGGCCTATGGGTCAGGACACTGGGGTACCAGTTACAGAGAGTTGAGAAGAACTTGAAATGAATAACTGAAAAAGTGGATTAAAAGTGAAATCATGTTTAAAATGGTCATTGATATCAGCAATGAGAAATTAAGTTTGTCACCAATATGAAAGAAATATATGTTTGCTAATAATCAAATGTTGAGGTACATGTCTGTTAGAGAAGAACAAGTATATTCACTGTATTCACTTGTTCTATTTAACTTGAAATAATAAACTATTTATTGCCATTCATGAAAAATAGTTCAACACTGAAAAGGTTTCACCATTCTTTATTTTAACTGCCTACTTGCAATCATGGAGAAAAATAGGAGATTGTTAAATGAAAGAGGTTTATTTTATCCGCTTAGGAATTTCTGACGCAGAGATATTTTTCCATGTTTTCTTCTGATTAACCATTGTCAGAATAAATGACCAAGGAAATGTTAATATATCCTTTACCTCTTGGCTGAATTTAATTTGCATGGCTGCATAAAAGAACACGTTTGTACATGAACTCAAATACACGAGCATTTGGCCAGTTTCAATGGCAATGTCAGCAGGAGTTGCATAATCAGCTTGATGAAGTGTGTTGTTCCTTATCCTCGGAGACAAAAAGCTCAGTGATGCTGTTCGCCAAAGAACGATAAAACTGCCTAAAACTTTGAAGAGTAAAATTATGGACACCCTTCGACTTTCCATCTCTGGGTCTATTCACGCCCACATTTGTGATCCCGAACTGACCTGCGTGCTCTATTGGCTACGGCAATACATCTGACTGTCAAGCAATTGCATAAGAACATCAAAGAAAATGGAAGGCAAAGAAGTAAAATACGATGTAACCAGGAGAATGTTACACCTTGCGGCGAAGTGAAGAATTGCAAATTGCTGCGTCAACCCAGCTGTAAATGATCAATTACCACTTTTGTTTCTTATGCAAACCAAAACGTTATGTTCTCCAGGCAAACTAGGGCAGTGGTTATCGTTATAACTGCAGCTACTGTCCTCGCTCTGCAGTACTTTGTTTTTAGCGTCTCAGGACATATACCTGTACATCTGTCAAACGTGAAAGTGACAGTGAACCACACTGCTATTACAGGTTGACAGAGCTCGTGTAGTTAACAACATCGTAAACACTAGTGCATGAGAAGAAGGAATATGCAAATTCAAAACTGAAAATGCGTTGCACAGTTACGTTGAAGGTCGTGATCTGAAGACCTGCAGTTGCCATGGCCACCATGTAAGGCAGAGGAACAATCAAAAAGACCGTAGTTTCACTTCGACAAAGTTATTGTTGCCACCAGGTTTGCTAATGAGGCAAAATAAAAATAAATTTTATACTCAGAATAAGTAAGAAATACTGAAAAGGAAAACTCAGAAAAAAATATACAGTTGACACATCTTACGATGAACGGCTCAAACCTCTGTATAACAGTTTTCATTAAATATACATGAGTCACAAAGCACATTTTGGGTCAACAACGCACTGGTACAGAGACACTGCAAATTTGCTGTTTCGCACATTGTCTATTAAAGACAGTCAAGTATTACACAGTTCAAAGTAGATGAAGGACGTTGTACTTAGAATATGTCACATTTGTTTTGACAAAATGACTGACAGCCAAAGCAAAGCATCTTCTGTATCACTGTACTTACAATACAGTAAGATTTAAATGATTGATTATCTTCAAAATTGACTCAATTACTTTTTAAACAGACATTTCGAATCACGAGCCACATGGGAGGTGAAAGTGAGGACTGCAGATGCTGGAGATCAGAGTCGAGAGTGTGGTGCTGGAAAAACACAGCAGGTCAGACAGTATCCGACGAACAGGAGAATGACGCTTTGCCCACAAGCCCTTCATCAGGAATGAAGTTTGCGGGCCGGGTGGGCAAAGAGATAAATGGGACGGGGTGGGGTTGGGGAGGGGGGGGGGGGAGTAGCTGAGAATGCGATTGGAAGATGAAGGTGGGAGATAATGTGACAGGTTGGAGGAGACAGTGGAGCGGATAAATGGGAAAGGTCATGGACAGGTCAGGAGAGTGGTGCTGAGTTGGAGGATTGAGCCTGGAATAATGTGGAGGAATGGGAAATGACGGAACTGGTGAAATCTGCATTAGTCCCTTGTGGTTGCAGGGTCCCAAAATGGAATCTGACGCGTTCTTCCTCTCGGTAACCATTGGCAAGTGGTTGGTGATGGAGGCGGCCCAGGATCTGCAGGTCATTGGTGGAGTGGGAAGGGGAGTTAAAGTGTTCAGCCATAGGGCAGTGAGGTTGGTTGCAGCGGATACCACAGAGATATACTCCAGAATGATCTGCTTGTAGGCGTTTTGTCTCCCCGAAGTAGTGGAGGCCACATCGGGCTCAACAGATATGGTAGATGACATTGGTGGAGATGCAGTTAATTTTCTGTCGGACGTGGAAAGATCCTTTTGAACTTAGGATGGAAATGATTGGAGTAGTGTGGGCGCAGGTTTGCACTCTCTACAGTGGCGGGGAAGGTGTTGAAAGTCGGGTGTGGGCTGGTGGGATGTGGATCTCGCAAAGGAGTCGCAGAGTGAATGGTCTCTTGAGATCACTGATAGGAGTGGGGAGGGGAGGTTATATCTGGTGGTGGTGTCAATTTGTAGTTGGCGGAAGTGGCAGATTATAATACTGTGTATGAAAGGTTGGTAACGTGAAAATTGAGGACCGGAGGTGGTTCTGTCTTTGTTGCATTGGCAAGTGGGGAATTCAAGGGAGGAGTTGTGGGAAATGGAAGAGATGTGCTGGAGGTGATCGTCAACTATGTGGGAAGGGAAATTCTGATCTTGGAGGAAGGAGGCCGTCTGGGATTTTCTAAGTTAGACCTGGAACGTCAACCTGGAACAGATATGGTGGAGACAGAGGAAGGTATGGTGGGACGAGATGTATCCTAGTACGGCTGGGAGTTGGTGGGATTGTCATAGAGATCTGGGGTCAGTCAGTCACCCGAGAAGAAGAGGGAGAGGTTCAGGGAGGGGACGGAGATGTTCACAAGGTAACAGATGAATTTGAGGTTGGGGTGTACGGTCTTCAGAAGCTGACTGAATGGCTATGCTTTTTCAGCACCACATTCTTGGATGCTAATGTTAAATGACAAAGTAATCTTATCACTGCGTAAGTTTTGAACGTGATCCTCTAATTATAGCTCCTTCTCTCCATCCAAAAGACATGCAGACATATTCAGGAAAAAGTGAAAAGGAAAGAAATGGGCTAGCTTACATAAGAAGTTTCTATGATCTGTAACATCACTGTCACTCGAGATTGCATCTTGTTTGGTTTCTGATGATACTGATAGATAAATATAGCTTACTGCAGGTTCCAAGGTATTCTCTTTGCTTCACTAACAGAGATTCTATTCTTTGAATTTTAAAACAGTTGACGATGAGAGGAGAATCGGGGAGAATACAAATCATTTTTGTTTTCTTACTGCCTGTATAGGCACAATCATTCTTCTGAAAACCCAGTTCAAACTCTGGCCTCTCCATTTCCCGTTGACTGCTTTCTATTGAGGTCCCAGTTAACATTCAATCTCTGCTGAGGATAAGCCCTTTCTCAACTTGATGGGCCTATGGAGCAGCATCCACCAAAAATAATCTACAATTAACTTTCATGTCGGACGTCAACAACATGTAACTGCTCTTCTCCTTTCTTTTTTCAGGAGATGGTGTTCTGCTCAAACCTCAGCTCTCGATTCACAGGTCACGTCTCCAAATCAAAAATACCAAAAATGATTGAAATAAGATGATACTATCAAACAGTAAAGATTCTGACACAGGATTTATCTGTTACGTTATTTGGAATATACACGCTGGGAATTGATACTAACGCCAAGCTGGCTGAATCACAACATTTACTATTGTCATAAGAAGCCTCTGTGGAATGAATCTTCTCCGCATCATGGCACTGGTTTTCCGGTCTAACCTTTGCACTTTTCTACAAAGTGGACCTAAATTCCACATTATTTTTGGCAATCACTTTTTGACCACCTTATTTTAAACATTTTATACTTCATGGTCTTGATGTTGGGAAAAATAATTGGCATCTTCTATTTGTATCAAACCTCCACATCATTCTAACAATTTACATTAAGGCTCGTGCTAATCATTTATAAACCTCCCATTCCTTTTCATCTTAAATGCTCCAAATACTCACTTGCACTATTTTTCTGATAGCTATTCCAGTTTAGTTTTCAGCTGGCCTCCCCAGAGCTTTAGAAAATGCTTACGTTTAGGCCTAATGGGAGATAGGTAAAGCATTATCTTCAGAATATTTCCTTCAGTCTACGTCCAAGGAAAATCAAGTTCGATGTTAACTTTCCAAATCATCATATTAATGCACATTACAGATTTTTACACATATCTCCCCTAGTCCCTTTGCATTAGAACCTAGAACAGATATATCATCTGTTTGTAGTACATAACGACGATATTTCAACCCATGGAAGATGGCTTCACACAGATCGGTTAAAAACATGTTTCAATGCTGTATTCAACACTATATCCCTGTCCAGAAACTTATATTACTGTCTCTCACCTTCGCCGCAATTATGGAGCATGTGGAATTGTTGAATTACAAAAGACAGAGAAGAAACTGAAGAAAAAAATTCTAAAGCCGTATGCATTTTCACAATCGATTGTCATGGAATGCTAACTGTCACAACAAGGTTTTGAAACTTACTGTGAATTAAAACAAATACCTGGAAGAAAATCACCTCGCCTCGCAATCTGTTAAAATATCACTGACAGATAACTCACAAATATCATATTTAAATAAAATAATATCTATTTAATCCCTAACTCTAATAGCGAACTTTAAACAATAGGTTTTCACAACTCGAAGGGCCCTTTTGTCAAAACTGATTTTATCTGCATTCAACTCCCGAACAATTTACTGTTCCAAGAAAAAAAACTCATTAAAATTACAGCAACTTAATTTCAAAACCAAACGCTGGCTTTTGGCGTCGGTGTCTCTCTTCTCGTGGCTAGGTTCTCCCTGGGTCATCGTCTGTCCTATACTGCAAATTTCCCTTTATATGACAAGTTAAATTTGATAGAGAGAATTTCAATCTGTCAAGATGACAGTTACTCTCTCGATGGCAGTTACTCTGTCGATGGTAGTTATTCTGCTTGACTTTCAAAATGTCTGCATTTTTATGCCCTCAACAAAGGATAATTGCATTGGTTCAATGTTAGCGAAAGATTAAATATAAACTCTATTGAGTTTTTGCATTCTGTGTCATAATTTAAACTGATTGTTTAGACATGAGTTGTTGTTAAAACAGCAGATTTCGTAGCCAAATGTCACATATTTTCAATTTTCCAATACACTTTGTGGCTGTTAATTATTCATATAACAGGGGCTTGTAAGCAAACCAGCAATCACACTCATATAAATGTACAGAACACACTTTCAACTTCATAAGACAAAGAGGATAGAACTGTGTGGATGTATCACTGACGCTGGCAGAATACTTTGGTTGATTAATGAATAAATCACCACACATCCGCGGTTGTTTGTAAACAGCACAGGATACAAGAGCAAACACAGGATGTACAGAATGTGTAAAATATCAGGCTGAGATATTATGCTCATTAATAGACAAAATTCAGAATAATGCGGAACCACTGGATTGAGTAGAATCTGGTATAAAATAACTAATGGCAGGAGTAGGCGATGCAGCCCCTTGAGTGTATCATGCCACGCAATACGATTATCACTGATCACATCCCGACATCAACAGCACTTTCCTGTTATCGCTCTATAAACATTCAAAGCTTTATTCATTACAGGTCTATCAATTTTCTTGTTGCCTCACCATCCACTACACACTCAGGCAAGTTATTCCAATGTGTCAAAACCCTTTGAAAGAAATATTTTGCCCACACCTCTGTTTTAAATCTGCTCCCTCATTATCCTGAACAACGATCTCTCATTCGGGTGTTGTACTGGGGTATATAAAGTTAAAAATCACACAATATCAGATTATAATACAACAGGCTTATTTGGAGGCACAAGTATTTTGAGCACTGCTCCTTCATCAGCTGGTTGGGGAGTGTAAGATCTGAAGACACAGAATTGACAGAAAACATTTACAGTGTGATGCAACTGAAATTACATATTGAAAAACACATGGATTCTTTGGAAGGTCATTCATCTTTTAGAATGACCATAGTGGTATTACTTTTTTTAACGTAAATCATAGAACATTTCTTTTAAAGTTACATTCTCAATTGAACCTTAAATATAGGTGCCATGTCAGCTCCGATAATGCATTGAAGCTGTGAGGTGCGCTGTATGAGGCTGTCCGCATCAAATGTTCAGTCTAATTCTAATCTGAAACAAGGATTTAGAGAATCTTACTTGAAATTTTGCAGTTTTTAAGCAAAGTAAAATGTAAGTCTGCAAGCACATATTCATCCATATTTTGGGTGGGCATGAGTGTCTGTTAAGCGTGTGTGTATGAGTATTTGTGTGAGTGTGAGTGCAAAGGGGTACGATTCTGTGAGAGCGTGCATGCATGAGTGTGCGTTTGGGCATGTATGTGTGAACGTATGAGAGAGAGCTTTTGTGTGCAAGGGTCTGGATAAGTCTGTAGGTGTGTGTGTGAGTTTGTGTGTGTGTGTGTGTGTGTGTTTGCGTGTGTGTGTGTGTGTTTGCGTGTGTGTGTGTGCTTGCGTGTATGTGTGTGCAGTGGGATCACTTGTTTGGTGACATGAACAAAAGTCATAGTTGAGGTCATGCCCGTGGGTACGGAAATTGGATATCAGACATTGCTCAGCCACTTTGCATCATTACGTGTCCTGAAGTCTGTTTGGGAGGATGGTCACTCAAAGGTCCAAGGTCGATTGTCCCAGACCACTGAAGTATACACTGACTTGGATGGAACACTCCTGTCTGTTGATTGTTGTACGGTGTCCATTGCCATAGCCTCTGCTCGGTCTTGCCAATGTACTTTGCCTCAGGTCATCCTTGCCTGCATTGCATGAGATAGACAACGTTGACTGAGTCACAAGAGTACCTGCCATGGGAATGGTTAATTGGGTCCCAAAGTGTAATGGAGGTATCCATGATGACACTGACACGAATTGCTGAGTCTGCCAGTACAGGGTTGTGCGGTGTTGTCCTGAAAGCCGGGCAGATTGCTGTGAACAGTGATCTATTTGAGGGTTGGTGATTGTTAAAGGCGAGAGGTGGCGGTGAAGCGAAGGTCTTGGTGAGGTGCTCATCCTCACTGATAATGTGGTGCATACTGTGAAGAACATGAAGAAGTTTTTCGACTAAGGGGAAGTACTGGATAATGAAGCATACCCCATCGGTTTCTGCTCATGTCTCCAGAGGAGGTCATTACACTTTCTCTCTGTGGCCGGTCAGAACTGGTGGTAGATGAATTCAGCATTGTACCTTGTTCTTATGTGGGGATCCTTGAGCATTTGCAAGTGCCCGTCACATTCCTCCTCATCTGAGTGGATCCTGTGCATTCTTCGGGCTTGTCCATAGTGAATGGCTGTTTTAATATGATTCGGGTGGAGAAGTGTAGCATCGTGAGGTTATCCGTGAAATTGCAGTAGAGTGCGGGGCTGAGGTGGCCATCTTTGATGGAGATGCATGTGTCCAAGAATGCGACAGATACTAAAGAGTAGTCCATGCTGAATTTGATGGTGGAATGAAATTTGTTGGTATCTACGTGTAGTTGTTTCAGTAAGTCCTTGCCATTAGTACAGAGGAAGAAATGCCGTTAATATACCTAGTACATAGTGTTGGATGGGGTTTCTGTGTGGAGGAGAAGTCGTGTTCGAACCTGTGAATGAAACTCTTGGCATATTGGGGTGCAAATTTGGTCTCCATAGCTGTTCCGTGTGTTTGGATGAAGAACTGATTGTTAAAGGTGAAAACGTTGTGGTCGAGTAAAAAACTGATGAGTTGAAAGATGGAGGTCGGAGATTAACACTTGTTGTTGTTGAGTACTGAGACTGTTGCCACGATGCCATCATGTGGGGGATGCTGATGTGGAATGCTAAAACATCCATTGTGATGATGAATGTTTCAGCTTCAGCTGCTTCGGAAGTTCAGCGTTTCTGGAAGAAATATGGAGTGTTGCGACAGAAGTTGGGGCTTTTCCTGTACAATGGGCTTCAAGATGCTGGCAGGTAGGAGTGGTTTGGATTGGGATATCTGGTCGGCATGGACGGGTTGCACCGAAGTGTCTGTTTCCATGCTGTACATCTGTATGACTTTATGACATCGGCAGAGAGGTTCATACACAGGGTCCCATTGCCTCATGAGATTAGATGACCTGGACTGTTGGCTTTGTTTAACTTGAGAAGGTATTAGAAGTCGCCTTCATGATGCAATACGTGGGATTAGGAGAACTCTGAAGGACTCAATCCAAATTACTAATCACTATGTTTAGATCACTAGAGGGCATTTTGGTCAGTTCAGCCGATACTTGCCTGTAGTGTTCCCAGATGTTCAGTTGTCAGTACAATTGCTTGCAGTTGTCTGTCCGATTCTGAATGAAGATGGCTCAGCCTTTACCTGCTACTTTGATGACAATGTTGTGTTTGGTTTGAGAGCATGGATGAAGGGGCATTATGATTGAGTGACATTTTGCTCCCCCTTGTGGGTGTGACTGATGAATCTAGCAATTATGTATTCCTGACAATTTGAACATCTGTAGTAAGCCCAGGACTGCGGCCTTCTG
Source organism: Chiloscyllium plagiosum (assembly GCF_037043375.1). Lineage (NCBI taxonomy): Eukaryota > Metazoa > Chordata > Chondrichthyes > Orectolobiformes > Hemiscylliidae > Chiloscyllium > Chiloscyllium plagiosum. Next base: position 18,358,021 of record NW_028270178.1, on the reverse strand, counting down.
GTGGGTCCAATTTGACTCCTTCTTTCTTCACCCCTCTAACGATCCCGATGGTTGTTCTGGTTCATCAGTGGGCTCATTTGGCTCACTGCTGCCATCCTGAAACAATTCCCAGAGTCTCATTCATCTGATGAATGCCTCTGTGCCTGCTGCAAGACCCATGGGATCCATTTTGGTGATGGGGCAGAAATTGAAAACCCTGTGAAGAACTCCAATCTCTTCTGGTTGAAAGCTGTAGTCTGACAAGTTGCTGATTGACTTCCCCATGGTGATAACAGTTTCCACTGCGGTGCCAGGGCGGGTTTGCTACTGCTGGTTGTGATGCCAGATTTCTCCAGTTTCTTGTTATTGATGGACATATAGGCAATGTAGTTTCATCGCCATAACTATTTTGTCATGTCCTATTTATTGTACTGCAGTATTCTGAGTGTAAAAAGACAGTGTGGACTCCAACTTAATTTCAAGTGTGTGGCATCTGCTGTACAGTTCGTGCACAAGATGTTTGAGGGGCTTGCGAGAGATGCAGTGGCAAAATTTCTCCACATATTCTGAGTTGGAGGTCGAGTTGAGTTAGTTTGTGATTCGTCATCCATTTGTGATCAATCCTGATTCATGCATTTATGCAAACACAATTGATGTCTGTGTCCAGATGTGTGATCTCTTTGCAGATCCACTCCACTTTAAACTCGCAGTTCATGGTGTCGATGGTCGTCATGATTTGGAGGTGCCAGGTTTTGATTAGGGTGTACAAAGTTAAAGATCAAAAAACATCAGTTTATAGACAAACAGGTTTAATTGGAAGCATTACATTTCGTAGCGCTGCTCCTTCATCAGGTGGTTGTGTAAGAGAATATAAAACAGAGAACGATACAGCGCAGAACAGGCCATTCGGCCCACGATGTTGCGCCGACCTGTGCATTATTCTCAGCTCATCACCCTACACTATCCCAAAATCATCCATGTGCTTATCTAAGGATTGTTTAAATCTCCCGAATATGACTGAGTTGTCTACGTTTCCAGGTAGGGCATTCCACGCCCTTACCACTCTCTGAGTAAAGAACCTGCTTCTGACATCTATCTTAAATCTATCACCCCTCAATTTGTAGTTATGCCCCCACCTACAAGTTGACGTCATCATCCTAGGAAAAATACTTTTACTGTCTACCCTATCTAATTCTCTGATGAACTTGTGTGTCTCTCTGAAATCTCCTCTTAGCCTTCTTCTTTCCATTGAGAACAGATCCAAGTCTTTCAGCCTTTCCTCATAAGACCTTCACTCCAGACCAGGCATCATCCTGGTAAATCTCCTCTGCAGCTTTTCCAATGCTTCCACATCCTTCCTGAAGTATGAGGGCCGGAATTGTATACAATATTCCAAGTTTGGCCGCAAAGATCATAAGTCACGGAATTCATGGTAAACGCTTACACTGTGATGCAAATGCAATTACGTAATGGAAAAGAATTGCAATTTTTCTTACTTCTAGTATCTTTTAGAATGATCATTTTACAATCATTTCTTCTACATGCAAAACCAAGAATTTGTTTGAACTTACATTCTCAAGTGCACTTTAATAACAGGTGTCATGTCTGATCAGATAATGAATTGATGGTGTGAGCTGATGGTGTGAGCATGTCTGTGCTCTAATGTTCAGACTGATTCCATTTCTAAAATAAAATAATTTAGAGAATCTTACATGGATTCATGCAGTTTTTGAGAATCATATAGTGTAATTATGCACGTACAAATTCGCCGCACAAACCTATCTGTGCATGTGGGTGTGGGTTGGGAGTTTTGAACAAGAATGCATGTGTTTGTGTCTTTATTTGTCTTTATTTTCTGTACCCACAATAGTGAGGAAAATGGTGTTTTTTTTATTATATGCTTTTATAGAATATAGAACATTACAGGTCAGCACAGGCCCTTCGGCCCTCGATGTTGCGCCAGCCTGTCATAGCAAACTGAAGCCCATCTAACCTGCACTATTCCATGTACATCCATATGCCTGTCCAATGACGACTTAAATGTATTTAAAGTTGGCGAATCTACTACAGTTGCAGGCAAAGCATTCCATACCCTTCCAACTCACTGTGTAAAGAATCTACCGCTGAAATCTGTGCTATATCTGTTACCCCTCAATTTAAAGCCTCCTCGTGCTCGCCGTCACCATATTTGGAAAAAAGCCTCTCCCTGTCCATCCTATCTAACCCTCTGATTATCTTATATGTCTCTATTAAGTCACGCCTCAAGCTTCTTCTCTCTTATGAATACACCCTCAAGTCCCTCAGCCTTTCCTCGTAGGACCTTCCTTCCATACCAGGCAACATCCTCGTAAATATCCTCTGCACCCTTTCCAAAATGTCCATGTTCTTCTTATAATGCGGTGACCAGAACTGTACACAATACTCCAAGTGCGGCCGCACCACAGCTTGTAGCATAACCTCATGGTTCGGGAACTCGATCCCTCTATTAATGAAAGCTAAAATACTGTATGCGTTATCAACAGCCCTGTCAACCTGGGTGGCAACTTTTAAGGATCACTGTACCTGGACACCGAAATCTCTCTGCTCATCTGCAGTACCAAGAATCTTACCATTAGCCCCGTGCTTTGCATTCTGGTTACTCAGACCAAAGTGAATCACCTCTCACTTGTTCGGAATTAAACTCCATTTGCCATCTCTCAGCCGAGCTCTTCAGCTTATCCATGTTTCTCTGAAACCTGCAACATCCTTCGTCACGATCCAAAACTCCACTGATCTGAGTATTGTCTGCAAATTTACTAACCCACTCTTTTACGCCCTCATCCAGGTCGTTTATTAAAATGACGAACAGCAGTGGAACCAACACTGACCCTTTTTGGTGCACCACTGGTAACTGGCATCCAGTATGAACATTTCCCATCAACCACCACCCTCTGTCTTCTTTCAGCAAGCCAATTACTGCTCCAAACTGCTATATCTCCCACTATCCCATTCTTCTGCATTTTGTACAATAGCCTACTCTGGTGAACCTTATGGATCGCCTTGTTGAAATCCTTATGTACCACATCAACCAGTTTACTCTCATCTACCTGTTTGGTCACCTTCTCAACGAACTCAATAAGGTTTGTGAGGCACGGCCTAACCTTCACAAAACCGTGCTGACTATCCCTAATCAAATTATTATTTTCTAGTTGATTATAATACAGAACGCTTATAACCTTTTCCAACACTTAACCAACAACTGAAGTAAGGCTCACTGGTCCATAAATACCCGGGTTGTCTCTACTCCCCTTCTTGAACAGGGAAACCACATTTGCTTTCCTCCAGTCTTCTGGTACTATTCCTGTAGACATTGACGATTTAAAGATCAATGCCAAAGGCTCGGTAATCTCGCCCCCCCCCCCCCCCCCCACCTCACCCCCCACCACCACCCCGGCTTCCCAGAGGATCCTTAGATAAATTCCATAAAGCCCAGGGAACTTATCTATTGTCACACTCGGCAGGATTTCTAATACCTCTTCCTTGTGAACCTCAATCACACCTAGTCTAGTACCCTGTATTTCAGTGTTCTTCTCAACAGCATTGTCGTTTTCTAGAATGAATACTGTCTAAAATATAGCTGTGAGTGCTTCCCCTATCTCCTCTGACTCCACACACAATTTGTTGCAATCGTTTTTGTTGCAATCTGTCCGTTCATTAAACTTTACACATGTCGGCGAGCTTGGAGCAATATTTCTTTAGAGCAGTAAGATTGTGCTATTTTCTGGGTCGTCGATTAAGTTGCAAAGATGATCTTTATTCGAGTGATGTGCTTTTCCTGTCGGTTACAGAAGATTAGATAGATTGGCTTGATCCCAGTCATTCGGAAAATGCAAGTGTTCATATTGAAGAATGTGGATACGGGATTTCACAAAGTCCGCATAGACTGATGAAAGGGAAATCATGTTTTACGTACATAGTGGAATTCCTTGAAAATAAACTCAGAATAGATAAGGAACATGAAGTGGATGCAGTGTATTTGGATTTTCAGAAACTTTCTGGTAATGTCCCATAAATAAAATTAGTTTTGCAAAATCAAAGCCAGTGTAATTTGTGTATTATACTGGCATGGACAGAGAATTCATTAACAAACTGAAAGCAAAACATGTATTTTTTTGCACTGGAAGGTAATGATTCAATGAGGATCATAGCTTGGGTTCCAGCATTCACCAACAGCTATGGTTAATTTGTTTTTGTTTTCATTCTTGACAGTAAATGCTGGTACTTGCCTCTATGCTACACGCAGTTCTTTTGTTTATTTATTAATTGGATAATCAATGTGACAGGATATTTCATCATCTCCCTGACTTGCTCTCTGAACTTTGATTGAGTTGCCACATAAACAAATGTGTTGGTGCAGCAATTTAAATTCACCAGTGAAAGGCCTGCCATTGCTAATATAATTTCTGAGTTATTATAATTTCTCAGGTACGTTCCTCGAATATTATAATATAAGAATTCTGTAACATGCACTGACCACAGAATGATGAAGATGCCAGATATGGTCAAAAGTAAAATCACAGACTTTCTTCTGCTCTTCATCTCTGGGTCACTGGGAATTTCTCCTTTTCTCTGTCCCTTCAGTCCCTGGCGGGCTCGACTGGTCACTAAAATGTGTCTCACTGTCAGAACGTTAAGTAATAGAATTAAAGCATACGGAAGCAAGGGTGTTAAAACCCTATCAAACCAATTAAATCCAACCCATCCAGGCTCAATAAAATAAGTTTCCTTTGGATAGCAAAACCATGAAAGATTAGCAATGACCTGTATTGGTTCATATATAAAGTAGAAGGGGACATTGTTAAAACAGATCAGAATGCAGGTTATTGAGAGGATGACAGCTGCATTTTTCTTGGTGCAGTATTTCATTTTCAGTTTCTGGAAACAAATGGCAATGAATCGATCAAAGGAGAAGGTGACTGTGAACCAGACAGAACAGTCCATTGCTGCTCGTATCAGAACATTGTGAACACTACACACAGGGGTAAGTTCCAGGAAAGATATGGGGAAATAGTCATATTTAATCTGCCACAGAATAACCTCAGTGATTATAACAAATAGATCTGCTATCGCCATGGCCACCAGGTAATGACTGGTGCACGTTGAGAGGCCACATTTTCCTCTGGATAAGATCATAATTGCAAGTAAATTAACTGCATGAGAAATAAGAGAACAGACAGTGTTAAATTGCAGATTGAATAAATAAGCAATTTTGAGAAGATTTGTAGTTCAGGTTGAGGTTGTAGTTGAAGGTTTGATTGCTGAGCTGGAAGGTATGTTTTCAGTTCATCAGCATACGAGATAACATCATCAGTGAGGGTCCGGTGAAGTGCTTTCTAGTTATGTTTCTTGTTTTTTTTAGTAAGTGATGTGATTTCTGCTTCTTTTATCCCAAAGGATGGTAGATGAGGACCAAATCAATGTGTTAATTGATAGAGTTCCAGTTAGAATGTCATGCCTCTAGGAATTCCCATGCATGTCTCTGTTTAGCCTGTCTTTGGATTGATGTGTTGTCCCAGTCAAAGTGATATACTTCCTCGTCTGTACGAAAGGCCATGTCTTTTTTGAGGCTACTTGGGGTTCATGTATCCTGGTGGCTAGCTTTCTGCCTGTTTGTTCGATGTAGTGTTTGTGACAGTCCCTGCATGATATTTTGTAAATGTCATTGGCTTTGCGGTTCTACCACCAGCGTTTCACCTGAGGCTCACTGATGATGTCACCTAGAATGGTGTCAAAATGTCTGAACAGAATCCTTCCAGTTCCAGCTCAGTGAGCAAACTTACAACCGGAAAACCTGCAAAACGAATATCACTTACAATATACTGTGCAGGGAATGTAACAAAGCCTTCATCAGACAAATGGACAGAAAACTAGCCACCAGGAAATGAACAGAAACTAACCAGAAAAAAGATATGACCCACTATCATTGGTATGTTTTCATACAGGTAAAGCAGGCCACCACTTTAACTGGGACAATACATCAATCTGAGGACAAGCTTAAAAGAGACACACGAGAATTCCTGAAGGCATGGCATTCTAACTGGAACGCCATCAATTAACACATCGATTTGGACACCATCTACTATCCTCTAAGAAAAAGAACCAGCAATTTTACCACTCACCCTAAGAAACCAAGAAACATAAATAGAAAGCGGGACATAACATCAGCACTTCATCAGAGGCTCACTGATGATGTTACCCAGTATGGTGATGGAGCATTTGAAAACAAACCTTCCAGCCCAGTGAGCAAACTTACAAACAGATTGAATAAATCTCTGCACATGACTTAAACATGAGGTTTTTTTAGCATAAAATAAAGTTTCAATTTCACGTATTTTATGGGTTCACAGATACCACTAAATGCATTTTATGATTGTCACATTCCAGAATAGTATTTAACTAGCCAAAATTGAGATTCTACATTCACTCAAATCCTCCACAAATGAGGTCTCTCCCAATTTTCAAGCTGTCCACGGGGGTTCTTGTCCCATGACAGGTTAGAGCCTGGAGAGATTTAGGGACTGTGTAAGATTGGACTGGAACCGTAAATCAGACTCAACTGAGAAATAGAAGCAGACCGTTTCTTGTTCATGTCCAGTGACTAGCACCAGAATCCTCCTCAGTTTGGGTTTGCCATGTGGCATATTCCCCTCAGAATTAATACTCTTACCCTGGATTCTAGCTCCCAGAAGCAGTTCTCAGTAAGAAACACGTCTCTCCATGTCTCTTGGATCTGACACCGATTCCTATCTCAGAGTACATGATTCAATCCAGAACAGCAGACTACTCCTGTCAGACTTCAGAAACAGACACTGGCTCCTAAAGAGGTCTGTATCACGTGACCACTGATGTTATGTGACGATCCACTGAATAATATTACATCAGTCAAATTGCTCAGACATATACCCGTTGCAAGTGAAACTTGTGATTCAGAGTGGGGGCCTTACCACTGCACCATAAGGGCTCTAATGAGTCAGGATTAAACCATCAATACATTCAAAATGTCTGACTTAATAAATGACATCAATGTTTGAGTGTCTGTCCAATTGTGACCACTAGATCAGAATGTAACATCATCCTTCTTAAAGTGACAGAGCATTTCTTAATCATTTTTTACAAAGCCTTAATAATTTAAATCACTTACCAGGAAGGCTAATGATAGCAAGAATCACATGGAATAATTTATTGATAATTCCAAATGTTTCAAGCATATCCTCTATGAAGTGATCTGTGCTTTCGTGCTGCAGTCAATCTCTATGGATCAGACACTGATGTCTCACGTTTGCAAACCCAATACTTTATGCCATGCAGATCGCCTCGGGATTTTGAGATTGCAACACTGCTCAAATTAGTGTTGCTTTGAAATGTGTACAAACAGATTATGACAACATCCATTAAGTCCTTGTGTAAATGTATATTTACTTCTAAAATTCAGTTTTAAATATTGTACAATTCCGATCACATTAATTAATGAAATGAGAAGCTTTATTCCAGACGCAATGTTGTATTCTACTCAAACATTCCCATCTCTAAATGTCAGAGTGTTCCAAAGATATCCTTTTCCAGAGAATGCCCACTCAGTAACTAGCTCTCTCAGAGAGCTGGATTGCTGGTTTACAATGTAGAGGAAATGCAGTTCCCACATGTGCTGAACTTACCATGAAGGACATTCCTTCTCACCTCACCAGATCTGTTAGATTTGATTTATTGTTATGTGTGCTTAAGTACAATGAAAAACACTATTTGGGAGCAGTACAGGAGATCACAGTAAGCAAAGACTTACATCGTGAGGCAAAAAAAAAAACTTGTACACAGTAGTTTTTACAGATATACAATTTAATTTGAAAATGTCGAATGGTTATAAGCAATGTGAGAGATCGATCTGCTGTCGGGAGTTCACAAGGATGAGCCATATGTTGGCGCCATCTTTAATTCTTTTAAACTCACCACCAGTTGCCCCTCTCCCATGAGGTAGTGATATTTGAGTCTTCGTGACCATATACCTCCAATAACCAACAATGGGAGGAGGTGAACACATTCATACAATGATAAGACTGAACGCGTTCACAAAACTTTTCAGACAGAAATGCTGATGGGTGACTTCAGTGGCCTGAGCAAATCTGGAAAACTCTCCACTGGGTGGAGTCGTAACTGGCATAAAGGAAAAAAGACTGTGATTGTTGATAGTCAGTCATCTTAAATGCAGTACATCCTCAAGGACACTGTCCTTGGCCCAAACATCTTCAGTAGTTTTTATAAAGTACTTCCATCCATCATGAGATTTATTAGACAATGTATGTTCAATGTTCAACAGCGTATGGGATTACTCAGATACTGAAGCAGTCCATGTCCAAGTGTAATTAAAGCTGAATCATGTCCAGGAATAGGATTAGATTAGATGAGATTACTTACAGTGTGGAAACAGGCTCTTCGGCCCAACAAGTCCACACCGCCCCGTCGAAGCGCAACCCACCCATACCCCTACATTTACCCCTTACCAAACACTACGGGAAGTTTAGCATGGCCAATTCACCTGACCTGCACATCTTTGTGACTGTGGGAGGAAACCGGAGCACCCGGAGGAAACCCATGCAGACACGGGGAGAACGTGCAAACTTCACACATTCAGTCGCCTGAGGCGGGAATTGAACCCGGGTCTCGGGCGCTGTGAGGCAGCAGTGTTAACCACTGTGTCACTGTGCCGCCCACAATGGAATGAAAAGCTGCAGGAAACATTCATGTCAATAAATGCCAGACGATGGTAATTTCTAACAAGAGAGAATTAAACCATCATCCTTTCATTTTCTGTACAGTTCCCATCGCTGAATCCTCAACTGTCAACATCTTGGGATTACCATTAACTAAAAACTGAACTGGACTAGCCATATAAATATAATGGCACAGAGCAGGCCAGAGGCTAGGAATCCTACAGTGAACATCTCAGTGACTCATTGACTCCAAATCATTGGCATACCAAAACCACATGGCATGGTTATTGGCAGGTCATTTGTTTCAATGTTGAATAGTGTTTGATCAGCTCTGTGTCAGTGCATTTTTCGGTCTACCCCATGTACTTCCTAGCTATCACAGGGTCAAAACGTTATAGAGATGTAAAGCATGGAAACAGACCCTTTGGTTCAACCCCATCCATGCCCAAAATATATCCCAAATTAATCTCATCTATTTGCCAGAATTTGGCCCAAATCCCTCGTAGCCCTTCCTTTACATATACCCAGCCAGATGCCTGTTAACTGTTGTAATTGTACCAGCTTCCACCACTTCCTCTGGCAGCTCCTTTCATACAACACCACCCTTTGCATGAATAGGTTACATCTTAGATTCCTTTTAAATCTCTCCTCTTTCACCATGAACCTATGCCCTCTCCTGACTCCTGAACCCGAAGAAATTGACCTTAGCTAGTTTCTCTATACACGCCCCTCAAGATTTTTTTTAAATTCAGTGAGGTCACCCCTCAGCCTCCATGCTGTAGGTAAAATAGCCCCAGCCCATTCAGTCATTCCCTGTATCTCAATCCTCCAATCCTGACAAAACCCTTGTAAATCTTTCCTGCAATCGTTTAAGTTCAACAACATCATTCTTATAGGAGGGAGACCAAAACTGCATGCAGTATTCGAAATGTAGTCCAAGCAATGTCCTGTACAGTGTCAGCATGAAGTCCTAACTCCTTATATTCAATGCACTGACTAATGGAGGTAAGCATTCCCTGACAGTGCGGAGGAGACAATGAGTGAATTATTGAAGATGGTGGGAGCAACATGTTAGGCCGTCCACTCCATGCTGGCCACATTTTTACATTTTTTTTGGTTCTGGTAATTTCATTTTCCTTGTCCTCTGAAGATCTGCAGAGAGGCAGCAATGACGATGATATCATGGGAAGTGTGGCAGCAGTCGTGATCCTCAGGAGTGGATATCCAGTACATGGAAGTGGCTATATGCCTGAGGCTGACATGGTCAGATCAAGCACGAAGCGTCGATGAGGGAGTACTTTCCCCATTCCCCGGCGTCTGTGGAATCAACAGCAGGAAGACAGGGATTTCCCAGAGAGTGGGCCAAAATGGTGTCGATTGAACCCTCACAGGATGTGCACTTAAGGACGACTGTTGAACTTTCACCTTCTTGACTGCCCACTGCACCACCAAGTTTAGCATCATCTGCAAAGTTATTAAACACCCCTCCTCCATTCGCATCCAAATCATTTATATAAATGACAAAGAAAACAAGGAACCCAGAACCAATTCTTATATTACACCTCTGGTCTCAGGGCTACATTCTGAAAAGCAGCCCTCTACCACCACTTTCTATCTCCTACTTAGAGCCAGTTCTGTATCCAAATTGCTAGTTCTGCCTGTATTCCAAATAATCTCACCTTCATAACCAATCTCCCATGAGAAACTTTGTCAAACACCTTACTGAAGTCCATATAGATGCGTTCACCACTCTGCCCTCATCAATCCTCTTCATTACTTTTTCAAAAAACTCAATTAAGTTTGTGAGACATGATTTCCTACGCACAAAGCCATGTTGACTATCGATAACCAGGCCTTGCCTTTCCAAATACATGTAAATCATGTCATTCAGGATCCCCTCCAGCAACATGCCCAACAATGATGTAAGACTCACTAGTATATAGTTCCTAGACTTTTCCTTACCACCTTTCTTAAGTAGTGGCAGCACATTAATCAACCTCCTATCTTCTGGCAAATCATCTGTGGATACCGATGACATAAATATCTCAGCAAGGGGCCCAGCGATCATGTCCTTAGCATCCCAAATAATTCTAGGTACACCCCATCATGCCCTGAGGATTTATTCACCTTTATGTCAGACTGTCACAGAATCATAGAGATGTACAGCATGGAAACAGACCCTTCAGTACAACCCGTCAATGCCAACCAGATAGCCCAAACCCAATATAGTTCCACTTGCTAGCACTCAGCCCATATCCCTCCAAACGCTTCTTATTCATAGACACATCCAAATGTTTTTTAAACATTGCAATTGTACCAGCCTCCACCACATCCTCTGGCAGCTCATTCCACGCACGTGCTACCCTCTGCATAAAAATGTTGCCCCTTAGGTCCCTTTTATATCTCTCCCTTCGCACTTTTTACCTATGCCCTTTAGTTCAGGACTCCCTGACCCCAGGGAAAGGACTTTGTCTATTTATCCTATCTATGTCCCTCATAATTTTGTTAACCTCGATAAGGGCACCCCTCAACCTCCGACGCTGCAGGGAAAAGAGCCCCAGCCTGTTCAGCCTCTCCCTGTAGCTCAGATCCTCCAACACTGGCAACATCCTTGTAAATCTTTTCTGAACCCTTTCATGTTTCACAACATCCTTCTGATAGGAAGTACACCAGAATTGCATGCAATATTCCAACAGTGTTCAAACCAATGTCCTGTACAGCCACAACATGACCTCCCAACTCCTGTATTCATTACTCTGACCAATAAAAGAAAGCATATGAAATGCCTTCTTCACTAGCCTATCTACTTGCGACTCCACTTTCAAGGAGCTATGAACTTAAACTCCAAGGTCTCTTTGTTCAGCAACACTCATTAGGACATTACCATTAAGTGTATAAGTCCTGCTAAGATTTGCTTTCCCAAAATGCAGCACATCGCATTTATCTGAATTATACTCCATCTGCCAATTCTCGGCCCATTGGCCCAACTGATCAAGATCCTGTAGTAATCTGAGGTAATCTTCATCGCTGTCCACTACACCTCCAACTTTGGTGTCATCTGCAAACTTACTAACTGTACTTCATATGCTTGCATCCAATTCATTATGAAAATGACAAAAAGTAGAGGACCCAGCAGCGATCCTTGTGGCACTCCACTGGTCACAGGCTTTCAGTCTGAAAAGCAATCCTCCATCACCACCCTCTGTCTTCTATCTTTGACCCAGTAAGCACCATGTCCAGCACTTACTCCTCTGTAATATGGACATTATCCAACAAGATGCTAAGTATTTCCCCATGTTCTGTAGCTTCTATATCCTTCTCCACCGTAAACACTGATGCAAAATATTCATTTAATATCACCCAATATCCTGCAGTTCCACACCATGTCGGTCTTGCCGAACTTTAAGGGCTGTATTCATTCCGAGCTACCTTTTGGTCCTTAATTTATTAGCAGACTCTTTTGGATTTTCCTTAACCCTATTTGCCAATGCTATCTCATGTCTCCTTTTTGCCCTCCTGATTTCTCAATTTCTCTAGTCATCCAGCATTCCTTACACTTACCAGCCTTGTCTTTCACACTAACAGGAACATACTGTCTCTGGACTCTCGTTATCTCATTTTTGAAGTTTTCTCATTTTCCAGTCATCCCCTTACATACAAATATCCGCCCCAATCATTTCTTGAACGTTCTTACCTTTCCCCATTACAATCGGCCTTCCTCTAATTTAGAACTTTAACTTTTACATCCAGTCTATGCTTTTCCATTATTATTTTGAATCTTATCGAATTGTGATCACTGACACAGAAATGCTCCCCAAATGACACCTCGTTCAAATGCCCTGCCTTATTTCCAAAACGTAAGTAAACTGTTGCACAATGTAGGTATATTGACACACTGAATCAGAAACTTTTCTTGTTCACACTAAGCAAATTGCCCTCCATCCACGCTTTTGACACAATAATAGTCACAGTCTATGTTTGGAAATTTAAAATCCCCTACCATTACCATTCTGTTAGTCTGACTGATAACTAAGACTTCCTGACACATTTGATTCTCAATTTCCTGCTGACTCTGAGGGGTCTATAATATAATCCTAATATGGTGATTATCTCTTTCTTATTTCTCAGTTTCAGCTCAAATAACGTTCTTGGGCACACTCCTAGGAATACCTTCTCTTCGTACAGTGGTAATGTTATTCCCAATTTAAAATGACACACACACCCCTCCTTTTTTGCCTCCCTTTCTATACTTCCTGAGCATTTGTATCCTGAAACATGAAACTGCCAGTCCTTCCAACCCTGAGCCACCTCTGTAATTGCAATGATATCCCAGTCCCATGTTCCTAACCATGCCCTGGGTTAATCTGTTTTACCTGTTAAGCCTCTTGCATTGAAGTAAATTAAGTTTAATTTGTCAGTCCAATCTCATTCTCTGCTTTGTTCCTGCCTGCACTGACTGTTTGACTTGCTCCTTTTTCCAATTGCACCAGTCTCAAATTGATCTCTTTCTTTACTAACTCCCTGGGTCTCATCCAATGCCCTTACTAGTTTAAATCCTCCCGAGCAGCTCGAGCAAATCTCCCTGCAATATATTGGACCCCTTCCACTTCAGGTGCAACTTGTACTTCTTAAAGCGAAGGGAGATAGAGGGCTTGGTAATGTGGTGCAATGACAACAGCCTCTCTCTCAATGTCGGCAAAACTAAAGATCTGATCATAGACTTCAGAAAGAATGGAGAAGAAATGCTCCCATCTACATCCCTGGAACTGAGATTGAGAGATTGGGGAGAGTGAAGTTTCTGGGAGTGACGACGATCTGTCCTGGACTCCCATGTGAATGTGACGGTCAAAAGAGCACAGACCCCACCCTTTCTCAGGAGGGTCAGGGAACTTGGCATGTCCATAAGGATCCCTACTAACTTCTACAAATATACCATTGAATGCCTGATGTCCAGGTGCATCAAGGCCCGGTTTGGCAGCTGCTCTGGTCAGGAGTGTAACAAACTACAGAAGTTGGTGTGCAAAGCAGAAACTACCTTTCCAACCATGGATTCCGTTTACATGGTTTGCTGCCATGGAAAGGTTGCCAGCATCATCAAAGATCCATTGCACCCCGGTAATGAACTCCTACAATCTGTTCCATCATACAGGAGATCCATAAGCCTGAATACACGCACGAGCGGATTCAGGCACAACTTCTTCCCGGTGATTATTAAATTGATAAATGGACGCTCTATCCTCAAATAATGTTGACCTTGCGAACGCTGATCTCATCCAATGTGCGCCCTGTGCAATGCAACCTGTGAACCTTTGTCTAAGTTTACATCACGGAGACAGGACACCTTCTTGTGGAACGTTTCAGAGAACATCTCTGGGACACCAGCACCTACCAACCCCACTGCCCCGAAGGTGAACACTTCAACTCCCCTTCCCACTCCGTCAAGGACTTGAAGGTCCTTGGCCTCCTCCACCAACAAGCCATTACCACCCGCCACCTGGAGGAGGAGCACCTCATAGTCTGCCTTGAGACCCTGCAACCACACTGGATAAATGTGGACTTCAATGGCTTCCTCATTTCCCCTCTCCCCACATTATCCCAGTCCCAAACCTCCAACTCAGCACCGCCCTCTGGACATGTCCACCACTGCCCCCTCTGTCCTATAATCTTCTCCCTCACCTTCATCCACCTGTGTTCCCAGTTACTTCCCCCCCCCCCTCCCCCCCCCCCCCCCCCCCCCCCCCCACACACACACACACACACCATCCCCCCTTCCATTTACCTCTCAGCCCGGACCCACAAGCCTCATTCCTGATGAAGAGCTTATGCCCGAAATATCAATTCTGCAACTCCTCGGATGCTACCTGACCTGCTGAGCTTTTCGACTCCGATAACTAACATCTGCAGTCCTTCTTTCTCCTTTGTCTAAATTTGTTGATCAGTACATCCTTTGTTACTATGGTCTACTTGTAATTTTCGTAAACAAAGCTTTTCACTGCACCTTGGTACATCAATTATACAAGTCGCGTCTACCTCAGTGATATACCAATGAACCAAAAATGTGAATCATTCTCCCCTCCACCTGCTCCTCAGCCACTCATTCATCTTCACTATCCTTCCAATCCTACTCTCATTAGTACATGGCACTGGGAGTAATCCAGGTATTGCCACCCTGGCGGACCTACGTTTTAAATTCCTGCCTAATTTCCTATATTCTCTCCTCATAACCTTGTCCTTTTCTTGCCCTATGTTGTTTGTTCTAATGTATACAATGACCTGCTGCTGGTCTCTTTCCCATTTCAGAATGTTCTGTATCCTCTCCAAGATAGTCAAGGGATATCTATTGTGACAAAGCTGCTCCTTTTACAAGGTGATGGAGTCCTTGGTGCTTTTTCTCAGAGAGGTCGGAAATGACACAGCCTCCGAAATGTCTGAGGTTGAGGGGTTTTAGGGCCAGTTTGATTATAGCTAACAGATACTCCGTCAGGCAACAGACTTTCAGGTTTTTGAAAATAAAACCCTTGTCCAATGAAAGGGGAGTGGCCAGTTCTCCTACCTCAGCGTCTCTCTGTTTTGGTTTGGGTTTTAGCAGTAGTGGTTTGAATCTGCTGGACCCACAGAAGCAGGTCCGGGCTGGTCCTCTCTCTCTGACTTCTCTCCTGTAAGACTCTGGTTTGATTTTCCCTTTTGTACCAAGGGATGTTTATGGGGGTTCATGCAAGTATTGGGAATAGCATCATTAAGTTGGGATGATCTTTTGGGTTTTCAGAGAGGTTAAGTTATTTGGTATTGTGTTATCTCTTGTTTGTGTTTCATTCAGCAATCTTGCATTACCTTGAACCGATGTAGTTCATTTGCTATTACGAAATCCGAAATCGCCTTTGCTGTCTCTGAAAGAGGTACTTGCCAGTTGCTCTGATCAAGTCCAACGTAGAAATATTTGTTGCTTGTCCCACTTTTTGACATAGTCCTCCAACCGTGGAATTGGATATGTATCAGTCTTTGTAACAGCATTGACTCTGCGATAGTCCACACATAAGTATTGTGCACCATCTCGCTTTGCCACCATGACAATGGGTGATCTCCAGTCACTGCAACTCACTTCCATTGTGCCATCTGGGAGCATGCATTTTATCTCCTTCTGAAACTGTGCCAACTTTAGAGGGTTATGCCTATGAGGATATAACTCATTCGTAACAGCATCTCCTTTTTCTACGTCATAAACAATCAGGTTAGTACTTCCAAGTCTATTTCTGCATATAATAATAGCTTTTTCATTTCAAATCGATTTTCTTGTGGACGTTAATTCAACAATTTCTCCCAATTTTTGGCAACTTCCGCATTGTCCAATTTGATTTGATTATTGTCCAATTCAGAATCCTCTGAACTTGTTTCTTTTGTGCTGTAAGCATTAACACCTTCTCATTTTGCTTTCCTTCACGATCAAAATACATTTTCAGCATATTCACAGGACATATTCTGTGAGATTTCTTCTTGTCTAGAGTCCCAATCAAGTAGTTCACCACACTCAATTTCTTCTCAATTTGATAGTTATTGAAACCTTGCTTTTAAACGCTGAACCTTTTCCCCAATTGCAAAATTGCTGATTTGTAATATCTTATCCGTGTTTTGTTTGATTGTTTGCTGTGATACTTTCAAATGCTGACTAGCCATCTTTCCAGCTATATTTAACGATTGTGTAAAATTTGACACATGGACCAAATGGATGGTTTCTTAATTCTGCCTTACTAATTTCTCTTTCAGCGGTTTTAATGGCCATCTTACTTCATGCCCAAACACTACTTAAAATGGACTGAATTTGGTCGACTCATTTGGTGCATCTCTGTTTACAAAAAAGTATAACGGGGTTCCCTTGTCCCAATCTCCTGAACAATTGTGACCAATAACCCTTGAGATGGTCTTCAATGCTATCTCTCGTGCTCCCTGCGATTCCAAATGGTGCGCAGTAGGTTTGACTATTGTTTTTCCTGAGTTATCCAATAGATTGGATGTGTGGTTTGATCCTTGATCTGACTGCATATCTATTTGGTGGGCGGCATGGTGGCACAGTGGTTAGCACTGCTGCCTCACAGCGCCAGAGACCCGGGTTCAATTCCCGCCTCAGGCGACTGACTGTGTGGAGTTTGCACGTTCTCCCCGTGTCTGCGTGGGTTTCCTCCGGGTGCTCCGGCTTCCTCCCACAGTCCAAAGATGTGCAGGGCCAGGTGAATTGGCCATACTAAATTGCCCGTAGTGTTAGATAAGGGGTAAATGTAGGGGTATGGGGTGTTTTGCTTCGGCGGGTCGGTGTGGACTTGTTGGGCCGAAGGGCCTGTTTCCACACTGTAATGTAATCTAATCTATTGGTAGTCCATGCCTTAGGAAAATCTGATACTTCTCAACGCTTTTTGCTGTGATGTTGCGTAATGTGATTGCCTCTGGAAATCTATTCGACACATCCATTATTGTTAATAAACACTCATTCCCACATTTTGTTTGAGGTAAGGGACTAATGCAATCAAATCAAACTCTTGTGAAAGGTTCCTCAAATGCTGGAATAAGTATTTAATGTGCAGGTTTAATTACCGCCAGTGGTTTTCTGATTAGCTGACATCTATGCAATGTCTGGCAAAATTCCCCTACACCTTTGTGTAGTCCAGGCAGGCAAAGTACCTTTGTAATTTAGCCAGTGTTTTCCTCCGTCCCACATAATTTCCAATTGGTAGCTAACACACCATTCTTAGCACCTCCATTCTATACTCCACTGGAAAAAAACAATTTGATGAATCTTCACTCATTTCGCATCAGCTTGAATGTGTGATTGTCTCAATTTCCTCATTAAGGCATCATTCGTTAAGTAATCATTTACGGGAATGCATTCACTTTCTTTCTTTGTATATGACGTTTGACTGGACAGTTTTAACTCATCATCTTTTTGCAGCATTTCAGTCGGTTTGGTATGTTTACCTATTCTTCATTTCACTTATCTGGTCGAAGAGGGTTTTGGATAACACTTTGTCAGCTTCCTTATCTGTGCCCTTTGATTTCTCCTCCTTCAGCTTGTGCCTGTGTGATCTTGTGATCACACAATCAGGGAATTTTCCTGGATAAACATTCTCCGTGTCTTGGTTGCCTGCGTCTCCACTGGCTTTTCAACTCGAGTACGCAGCACACCTACCGGTGAGTCAGCTATAACATTTGCAAGGATAAATTGTATTACTGGAGCTTACCACACGTTTTCCTCTCTTCTCTGGAATTTCAAGCCACACTTTACAAAACTGAGCACTTCTTGCCTCACCATGATTTCCTGTTACCAGTGCCTTCTCTGTAAATAATCTTTCAGGGTTGCCTCATCCTTCAGCGGGAAAGACTGAGAGGATGATGTGTCCCTTAAAATTGTAAGCTTCCCACCTGCTACGTGAGTAAACCTTATCCTTGAATGTGTACTTTCTAAGCAGATCTGCCATTCCTCCTTAATTAACCTCTGATCATTTTGTACACTCTGAGGCAGTTGTCTAAATTCCATTGTGCTTGTGTTATTAGTCCAACAAAACTTCCAGGCTTGTCTGGTTTTCCGACATCAGGCTTTCCCCTAACCCACCAACACTGTAATTTCTGTGGCCCACCTTAATACAATGAAAACACGGGGTTTTTTAAACTTCTTTGTCCCCCTCATGGTATTCTTTTTTTAGCCTGTGGTAAGTTATCCTTATGATCGTCACCAAGATCTACATTTGGGTTTCCATGTGAGGATTCCTCTTTGCCCCAATTTATATCCCTCATGAACTGAAATTGATTCTGGAAGATATACTGTGTTTTATGTGCCAGCTCATAATCAACAGCCACTTCAGCTGCTAACCTTGTTATTCTAAATCTCTGATCTTCCACATGAGTTCGCACTACTTCAGGCAGTGATTTTTATAATTCCACCAAAATAATTACTTTTCTAAGGGCGTCATAGATTTGCACGATTACTAAAATTATTATCCATCTATCGACATTACTCTGTTTGATCCTTTCAAACACATTCAAGATTTGACCAGGGTCCATCCTTAGATTCCTGAAACGCTCTGGTACAAGCTCATATGCGTTTGAAATGGCTTTTTAGTAACCCACTCATACTCCCCCCATACATCCTCTGATCAGGATGCGAATACCTCGCTCACCCTACCTGTAAATTTCGCTTGGATCAACAAAACCCACATTGCCACTGGCCACTGCATTGGTTTAGCCACCTTTTCAAACGTGAAGAAAAAGGCTTCCACATACTTCTCTTCACATTTAGGCAATGCCTGAACATACTTAAGCAGTTTAGAACTGGGCATATGACTACCAGGGGTTTGCTCATTCTCACTCGCTTCCTCACTAGGTATACAGTCAGTCTTTATTTCCAGCATTTTACGATGACTTTGCCTTTTCAGTGTCAGTTTTTGTGAAGTTCAAAAGCTCTCTTCCATTTTCTCCGTTTGGCTGTTCTGTCGTTTTCCCTCTCTTCTGCTTTTAATCGTAAATCAAACCGTTTCATTTCTGCTGCCCTTTCCTTATCCCTTGCTCCTAACTCAAGCTGCTTTATTTGCAACTGAATTCTTGTCATCTCTATACATTCTAATGGTTTCTACAGCAGGTTTAAATGCTGAGCTACTGCTGTAATTATCTCTCATTTCTTCACAGAAGCATACAGTTCCAATTACAGATTCTCTGCCAATTATTGCAATTTGGTCTTATTCAATTTTTGCAAAACCTCTAAAGTCACGACAAACAGATCCAATCAAACCTTTGCCAACTGAAAAAGCCATTACTACCCTCATTTTTGTCTATCCAACCAAACCAACCAACGAAATAAAGATAGCAGCAAAGAGCACCCAATCTGTTATGGATGAGGCCAGACCATTCAAAACATTTCGTAAGCAGGCAGACCCAGACCATACCTTTGTAATTTGTTTTGGTTAATGTGCAGTGAAAATTACTTGTAGTAAGATAGCTAGGTTGACTACTCGATTTTAAAACAGAGAAAAAGATCATTCACAATATTACGCAATGAAACAGCAAGAACAGAATAATGAACCCCAACAGAATTCAGCCTATCCAACTAGACTTGGTAATGCTGTTACGAATATACACAATAGTCCCAATAAGCAAACGCCTTTTAATAACCAGAATAAATGGAACACATGCTCACAGGTTAAAGTTGAGAGGCAGAGAAAGAGCTTCCACTCAGCTCCCTGTTGAAATTCGCTGTTCAAGACATAATTGAAACTGCACCGATCAGCTAAGGTCAAGAGTTAACTACTCCCCTTTCCATACGCAGGTCACTTTTAAAACATTACCACTTTGGCTTGAAGTCTCATCTGCTTGCATCTAAACAAAAGGCGTCTCAAAATCCTTTTCATCTCTGGACCAAACCAGACCAATCAGAGCCCGGTCCGGTTTATTGCTCCTCTGAAAATAAAAAAAAGGTCCAAGTCTCCTTGAGCCAAGGAGCAGCTTTCAGGACAAAAAAGAACTAGCTTTGTGACAAATGGTCGAATGCATCTGGACATTGTTCTGTCCACCGAAACTTTGTATTCTTCTTCAGCAAATCGGTTAATGGTGCCACGACACTGCTGATATTTGGAACAAATTTCCAATAGAATCAGCTAAGTTGTAAGAATCGAAGCAAATCTGTCTTAGTTATTGGTCTTGGAAATTCCTCGATGGCCTTTGTTCTGGTGTTCCATGGGGTCAACGTTCCAAGACTGATGTTATGTCCCAAAATCGTCACCTCTGCTTTCGCAAGTCTTGTTTTGCTGAAGTTTATTACAAGTTTTGCTTATCACAGTGGTTCAAAGAGCGCTGCCATTTGTACCACATGATCTTCCCAGTACTTACTAAATCACGACATCGTCCAAATAAACTGCACATTTTGCTAACCCAACCACGATTCTCTTCATGATTCTATGCGACGTCGTGATTGCACTCTTCCTTCCAAAGGGCGTCACTTCAAATTGATTTAGCCCATTTGGGGTTACAAACGCGGAAACTTTTTTTTTGCCCTCTCTGATTAAGGTAACTGTCAGTAATCACGTATTAGCTCAAACTTCGTGATGTAACTTACTTTTCCGAATTTGTGGAAACAGTTTTCCACTCCAGGAATTGGACATAAGTCCAATTTTGTAACGGCATTGACCTAATGAAAATTAAGGTAGAATTGTTGAGTTCTGTCCATTTTGGGAACTAAGATGATTGGCAAACTGCACTAACTCTGGCTTGGTTTGATGATGTCGTCCTTGAGCTTGGCCTCCACCTACATCTGGACCTGTTTGGCTTTGAAATGATGAAGTCGGTAGGGGTGTTGTTTTATCGGAGCAGTATTCCATATGTTTAATATATGTTCAATAACATTAGTCCTCCACATCTGATTCTTATATTTGTCCTTTTCCTGCAGTAATAAATCTGTCAATTGTTTTCTATGCTCCAGAAATAGATACTCAATAACCTATTTCACTCTTCAATGACTTCATCATTCTTTAGTCTATTTTGAGGCGCATCAAAATCCACATCATCTGGATTCGAGTTCTCACTCTGTGGAGTAGTAACTAACACCTGTTTCTCCAGTTCTTTCTCTCCAGTACGATAAAGTTTCAACATGTTCACATGACATACTTGATAACTTTTTTTTAACGTTACATCTTTACTGGGTAGTTCACCTGAGCCAACGTTTTCTCAATTTGATAGGGGCTACTAACCTTGGCTTTGAAGGGATCTCCTGTCACTGATGACAGCTTTAACGGGTAATCTCCGCGTGAAAACATTCAAGTCTCAGGACTACCTCTGTTTTCGTGAGTTCAATTTTATTTCAGTGTATCACGAGCTTTGCTTATCTCAGTGGTTCAAAGAGCTCTGGTAATTGTACCACGTGATCTTCCCAAGACTTATTAAAGATCATTGTATGTCCAAATAGACTGCACAGTCTGCTAACGTAGCTACATCTCTGTTCATTCTATACTGTGTTCCCTTTCGGTGCTGTTTAGTTAACTTACCTACTCGATTTAGTCTCTCCCTCACCTGCGATCCAGAATCAGAGTGTTACATCTCTGACTTTGATCCGGTGAATTCTTCTTTCATAAATTTTAAAGGACCTCTCACTTCTTGACCGAACATTAACTGGTAGGGAGTGAACTGAGTAGACTCGTTTGAGCATCTCCAATGGAAAACAATACGAATAGGATACATTCATCACAACCTCACGGATAATCCTGATAGTCTAATTCCACCTTTCTAAAGCTCCTTGGGATTCAGGATGATATGCACTGGATTTAAAGCGCTAATACCTCAGCAATCTTTAACCTCTTTAAACAACCCTTCAGTGAAATTTGACCTTTGGTTCGACTGACTGTCTCTGGTTAGCGCATACCATCTGAAGGAAGTTACAATCTCCTCTAACACCTTTTTGGTCTTCATACCGCAAAATGGAAATGGTGATGTAACTGGCTTGTCCAACTTGCTCGAATTGCCTCCGGAAATCTGGTAAACACCTTCATTAAGGTAAACAAGTATTAGTTCTCACTTTTAGTTCTAGGGAAGGGAACTACACAATCAATTATTAACCAGTGAGAGGTGCTTAAAATGCAGGAATTGGCAAATCATGTGATGGTTTTATTTATCCTTATGGCTTACCTACTACTTGGCATGTATGTCACAAACGGCAAAGGTTAACCACATCCTTGTGCATTCCAGGCCTTGTACCTGAGCTTAAGTCTTTCGTACCGCGAGGTTACCGCCGACAGGTAGTTCATGTGCTACCATTAACACCTCCTGACTATCTGCTACCAGCTACACAATCTGGTGCACTTCAGCCCATTTCTCCTCTGCACTAACTTGCCACGGTCTTCTTTCCGTCTTAGGATTGTATCTTTCAGATAATAACTCTTCGGAATATTCTGTGCCTGATTTTTGAAGCACGCATCCACATATGTCTTTTTTCGTTTTGTCTAGCTGTCGCAGGTCCATTCACCTTTCACGACTAAACACTACTGTATGACCCTCTGTTCCGGTTTTTCCTGCACTATAACATCAAACAGGTTATCCGCTACCTGAACCTCAACTCTTTCATCTTTTCCTTTACTTTTTGCTTCGTGATGTAATATATCACAGTGTCAGTTTGTTACTACGCAGTCTGGGAAAATACCAGAATATTTCTTTTTAACTCCTCAGTTTATTGGTCTCCCTCGGGCTTCTCCACGACAAGTGGTGCCACTCCCACTTTGGATCACTTTGTGTCAATCATTCCCACAGCAAATTCTCCAGTGTCGATTGGGAATTCCAACCTGGTCTTACATCGGGGAATGTTATAGTTCTGTCCATCTATCTTACAAATTACCACACTGTGGGGTAAAAAAAATCAGAAAGAGTGCACATTCGCTCATCCCTAACCATCAGCGACAGTTTAGTGCATACATCTCTCAAAATTGTAACTTCTTGTCTGTCTACCCATGTTCTTTCTGAGCAAACTTTACTTGCAGAGGCGAATTCTTTATAGAAATCAAGTACGAAGTCCATACCAAGTCCCTGCTTCGGCGACATATTCTCCTGCATCTCATTGGCTCTCCTTTGGGGACATTTATGACATTTACTAATGCAACTGACTTCACTTCTATTACCACATCTTTTGCAACAGCGCCTTTCTTTAAAGACCAGTACTGTATCTTCACGTGTCCCACAGTCTGGAAGTGGAAGCACGTTTTCCCAGTGCCCTCATGAAATCACCGGCACTGTAATTTTCTGTATCCTACTCTATTCCAGTGAAAACATATGAGGCTTTCACCTTCTTTCCACCGTCCTGGGCTTTTTTTTTTATGCTGTGGTAAATTCTTACGACTCTTAGTTTGGTTGTCTAGGATCTCCTCATCTCCCAACTTCTACCCGTCACAGGACGCAACTCTGGCCGGAAGCTTGTCTTACGCACCAGCCTGTGCTCATCTGCTAATTCTGCTGCCCTTCTCACTTTGTGAACTTTTTGTTCCTCCACGTGAATTCTTAAAATCTATGGAAATGTGTTTTTGAACTCCTCCGGCATACTAATATTTCTGAAAGCTTCAATGGTCCTACCTATTTTCAACACATGCACCCATCTATCAAAATGACTACTTTTAATTCTTTCGAACTCAACATAAGTCTGATCTATTTTCTTCTTTGTGTTTTGGAACCCCTGCCTACATGTTTCTGGTACCAATTCATGAGCACTTAAACAGCCTCGTCATCCCTCATCTGACAGCTCAGCAAATACCTCATTATCTCTGCCTGTCAGTAAAGTCTGAATTAGCATTATCCATAAGTCTTCAGACCACAACATCTGGCTAGCCAATTTTTCAAATGAAAGAAAGAAGGCTTCAACAAGGCCTTCTCATCAAAATGTGGCAGTGATTTGAAATATTTGTATGTGTCACTAACTTCTCTTTTCATCCCCATTCTGTTAACTTGACTTTGCTGAGTAAGTTGCAACTTCTCTAGTTCAGATTCTCTCTCTTTTTGCTCAGCTCAGAACCTTCTCTCTCTTTTATTTTCTTCTTTCTCTGTCCCCCTCTCTTTTGCCTTTCTCTCTTTCTCCTCTCTCTATCTTCCTCTTTCTCTCTCTCTTTGTTTATCTTTGAACTCTATTTTCCTCAAGATAATTTAACTCTTTCTATCTCTACTGCATTTGCCTGTTTCTCTGACAACCTAGATTTTTGAGAAACTCCTTTACAATTTCAGCTTTACATTATCCTTGGTTAAACCCAAATCTAACTTATTTGTTAATTCTACAAGATTTTGTCGTTTTCTTTCCTCCTGAACTTTCATAGAAAATTTGATCGTCATCTTCAAACTCCACAAACAATTTTGAAGTATAAGAGCGATTTACCTCACTTTTAATTTAATCTACACGAAGTCATCCAAATTAAACAAATTGTCTCACCTACATGTCATTTAAAGATCTAGGACACGAACCCGTTGGTTTTTAAATCTGCTGGGATGTTTTGTACCCTCAAATCTAATAAAATCTGTCTAAATCAGTTCAAATCCCAAAGACGAGACGCCAACCTGTTATGACACGGGGGTAAATACTGCAGGTTAATTTATACCAGCAACTCCGAAAGATTTATCCAGGGCAATCATCGATGAAAATTCGAGAGGCCAAGAATAAATTAAAATAAAAATCAATGCATTTGTTTCTGAAGGTATAACAGAGAATATTTAACTTACAACTACTTACAACTCTTTCCTCTAACCAATCTTTTGCTTTCCCCTCTACTGGTCCGATAAAAATACTGATTAAAACTATAGACAAAATCTTACCTCAAAACCAGGCAGCTTCCGGTTCTTCTCTGTATACCTGTCTTTTTACTTCTTCTTGAGGGATTCTGCTTCACAGGAAAATAATCAATTACTTTTCCTTTCAGAGAGCTATATTCTTTTCTGGCAGTCTTTACATGCTGGCGTCTTGGCAATTCTACTCCCAACAGTTCAATTTTCCCCGGTCTTAATCGGTAAAAGCATCGGATTGTGTCAATGGTTTTCAAAATTGTCAATGTACTAAGTTAAAAATTGATTGAAAATTGGTATTTTTCAGTTTATAGTTTCAACTGATTGGCCTAATTCGAGTCTGCTTTTGTCTCCAGGCAAACCAGCTAATCTAGCTTTCGACCAACTGTTACATTGTTATCTTGTTGATAACACTTGGTGCAGTCACGTGGTTCTGCGAGCTTCTTGTTCTCTTTAAGGTACAGTAAATCCACTCTTCATAACAATAAGGGCAGTAATGGGAAATGATTAGTGGCTTAGAATGTAAGCTAATTGATGTGGTTTAAAATACTAAAGGGCAGCGAAACACTCATGGCAGTGGCCCGGATTCCGTGTCTGACTAACAAAAACTGATGCACTTCCGCTGAGAATGAAACAAATAACTGGAAGTTTACTGAAGAAATTAGCAGTTGTGCAGAATGTTCATATGCATACTATTTCGTTCAATTACATTCACCAAAGTGAAATAGAAGAGGAGTTTGTAAATTTTACCTATTTCGAGCAAAAAAGACATAACGTATCAGAAAGTCAAGGATTAACTGGAAAATACTGTGAAGTGAACGCGTGGAGAATCAGATCAAGCATGATGCGATTGAATGACAGAACAGGTTGGAAGGACCTAATGGTCTACTCCTGATTCGATTTCTCATGGGCTCATAGTGTTATGGTCTTATGGTATTATTAAATGGAATGCTGCAAGTGTGGTGGAATTGGGTTCAATTCGACGATTCAATAAGGCATAAAAACGAGTTGGTTCATTCCAACAGGTTGGAAATTGATGTTGCACTAACATTATGAGAGAGGTGATTCAGTCACTATGAACCAAACGGTCTATTTCTGCACTTCAGATATTTTTCATCCAGGATCTGTGTGAGTGTTCCTTTTTGCTCCAGTATCTTCAAAAGTAACGTGGCAACAATTATGAGACTTGAGGTTCAGATCTTAATATGTCACAAACTGCTCTCGATGGTGCACGTGAAAAGTTGGCAAGGGTATTCGCTGTCATGCCAAATTTCGTCAGCAGTCTGAGGAAGCAGAGACATTGTTGGGTCTTTGGAACCAATGCATCCATAGGAAGAGTCCAAAAAATACTTGTTGTCGATGGCCACTCGCAGGAGCTTAACACTCGACTCTCGTTCCACCTCTGTTCTATTAATGTGTAGAGGGGGCATGAGTACCATCCCGCCACAAGTCAATAATGAGTTCCTTGACTTTGCCTGTTTTGCAAGCCAGGTTGTTCTCAGTGCATCATTTTTCCAGGTCTTCCACCGTCCATCTGTAGTCTGTTTCTTCACCATCTTAAATTCGACGGAATACGGTGGTGTCATCAGCGAAATTGTAAATGGTATTAGTCTGTTACTTGGCGATGTAGTCATGGGTATACAGTGAGTACAGTGGGGGACTGAGGACACACCCCGGGGGCTCCAGTGTTGGGAGTTAATAAGGAACAAATATTGTCTCCAATCTTCACTGATTGTGAGTTCTACGTCAGGAAACTGTGGATCCAGTTGCAGAGAGTAGGGCTTACAAAGAAATCCTCGCGTGGAAGGGTAGAGGTGGATCTCAGTGAAGATCATAAGGATAATTTACCACAGAATAAAAATAAAAACACACTTGATTTGGTCAAAGAAGTCAAAAAGTTCTGGCGTTTACATTGTAATAAAGTGGGCACACGAAATCAGAGTGTTGGTGGGCTAGAAGAAGGCTAGATGTAGGAAAACCAAACAAGCTTGGACGTGTTGTTGGACGAGTAACAAAAGCACAAGTGAAGTTGGACAACTGCCTCAGAGTCTGCAAGATGATCAGAGGTTGATTAAGGAGGAAGGACTAAATCTGCTTTGAAAATATAATAGGTAAGCAGCTTGCAATATTAAGGACACAGGATCCTCTCAGTCTGTAGTGCTGAAGGATGGAGGAATATGCACTCCTCAGCAAGTATTGCTAGAGACGGTACTGGTAACAGAAATTCATGGTGAGAGAAAAAGTGCTCAGTCATGTAAAATGAGGTAAGAGAGTCCAGAGACGAATGGAGAACTTGTGGTAAGAGTACTAGACAAACGCTCAGCTCCAGGAATAAAACTTGTCCTTGCAAATGTTATAGCTGAATCACTGGTAGGCAAGCTGCCTACTCTAGTTGAAAAGCCAGTGGAGACATAGGCAACTGAAGACCTGGAGAATGTTTATCCAGGAACTTTCCCTCATTGTGTGGTCACAAAATCACAGAGGAACAATCTGAAGCAGGAGAGATCAATAGGCACAGATAAGAAATCTGATGTAATGTTATCCGAAATCATCTTTGTTCAGATAAGTGAAAAAAGGAGCAATTAGGCAAACCTAAAAGTACTTTAGCTCTGCGAATCTGATTGAATTACAGCAGAAAGATGATGAGTTAAAACAATTATATCAAAAGACATTTACTGAGAAAAAAAGTTTCTGCATTCCTGTGTGTTATGACGTAACAAATAATGAGTGATCAGAGACCATTCAATCAGATGAGCAACGGTCAAAGATTCATCAAATTGTTTTTCCAGTGGGGTATAGAAAGGAGGTGCTGCGAGTGGCGAATAAGCTACCGCTTGCAGGTGGTTTAAGAATGAGGAACAAATAGGCAAAAATACAAAGACATATTTACTGGCCTACAATACACAAAGATGTAGTCGAATTTTGACAGACGTGTCATACATGTCAGCTAATTGGAAAACCACAGGCAGTAATAAAATCTGCACCTTTAATACCTATTCCAGCATTTCAGCAACCTTTCACAAGGATTTTGATTGATTGTGGAGGTCCGCATCTCAAATATGAAGTGGGAATATGTATTTATTTGCAACAAGGAATATGTCAATTATATTTCCAGGGGCAATACCATTATGCAACATCACAACTAAAAGGGGTTTAGAAGGACTGCAAGCATTTTTTTTAAGTAGAAATGCAATGACACTCGAGATCCAGTTAGATCAAGGATCAAGCATCACATCCAAACAATTCAAGGAGGTGTTTGATAACTTGGGAATAAAGCAATTCAGATTTATTTCGTGCCATCCAGACTCGCAGGAAGCGCTGGTGAGATAGTATCAAACACTAAAGGCAATGTTTAGGGCTTGTGGTCAAGATTATCCAGATAATTAGGATGAGGGAATTCTGATTGTCCTCTTTGCGGTCTGCGATGCACCAAATGAATCGACCAAAATCAGCCCTTTTGAAGTAATTTTGGATATGAAGTAAGGGGACAGTTAAAATTGAATAAGGAGAAATTAATAAGTCAGGACTCAGAGACGATCCATTTGGATCGTAATGTAATAACTGATGCATTATCAAGACTCGAATGAGATATGAAGGCGTTGAGTTCGCATTGGAGTTATGCAAATTACATGTTACACTTAATAAACAAGCTCTCTGTTATCCATTGTGAAAGACTTTCACTACTGAGGTGTTAATAATTCGAACTAGTTACAACCAATGACTGTCTAATCCCTGTGCACAATTCCTGAATGTAAATTGTGAGTTTCATTGTATAATCAACAACATTTCGCAGTAAATGCATTCCTGATCTTTGTTGCTTATGTCTTTTATTGGAACCCTTGCTAATTTATCATTACCTTATTTTACTCTGCATCTCATTTTGGTTTGGACATATGAACTGCAATCTGGAAGGGAATGGTTGGAATATGAGTGGCGGTTTGTTTATTTAAAAGAAGGAGAGATTAAATAAACTCTTATTGTTCGTTGAGGCGAGCTCTACGAGTTAATTTCAAGTTGTTTGTTCATGCAAAGTTCTGTATACGTGCCTTTCGCTCAGATGGGACATAGGCTGAAGCATATTGCAGATATTGAATGAAAACTGGGACCTAGTGGAAAGACAGTTTGCCTGGCAGGGAAAGGCGTAAGTTTGCTTTGTTTTGGGGCCCTATTTATGATGGAAAGTTTCAGGACAGACGTTTACAATCATTGATTCATTGCTATAAACTACACAGAAACAGGTCCTACGATCCACCTCGTCAATTCTGACGAGATATCCCAAATTATTCCAGAAAAAATTGCCAACACTTGGCCCATATCCCTCTAAAGCCTTCCTATTCATAAATCAATCCTGACAGTCTTTAAAAGTTATTATTGTACCAGTCACCACCAATACTTTGGATGTTCAGAGAATACATTGCCAGTTTTTAGAATCCAATTCATATTGACTGGAGCTTATTGGACATGCATCAGTATCATGAGAAGCTAAGCAAGGTACATGCCCATGCGCCTGTGATTTTAGGGAACATAAAACTGTTGAAGTAAACTTTTCAATTACATCTCATTATTGTTCCACGTGATTTATTGTTTAACTGCATTTAATTGTCTGTCTCCCTTTGCCTGAGAGATAAGGTGAGAGTTATGGAGGATTGAGTTAGATAGTAGGCAAAAGTTAGAATATCTGATTTTTCTTTATCTTGGCCCTCCCTAAAGTTAATGTTCCGGGAAGAATTTGCTTTATCTTTTGTTTTTGTTTTTTTTTTATCAGTTATTGATAAAATCTGGCACTGGTTACTTAAGAAGTCCAGTTACGAACCAGTGGAATCATGTTTAATGAACATTGGACATTTTATTTCTATTCTGTTGGAAATACACGTTTGGCTGTTAGCCTCCATGTCAAAACATATGTAACCTACTGAGAAGGCAACTACTTTTAAACATTATTATTCATGTCATCGTTGAAAGCACTTAACTCGAGGATGCTACAAAAGGTCAAACCTCAGACACTCTCTTCAGAGTGCTAAGTGCTCTGTTATTTCTGAATGCAAATTACAATGCTCTAAAATATATAAAATTAAAAATACCAATGCACACAAGTTACATTTGCCATGACTTTGAGTATTTCATAATAAAATGGCATTTTTCTTTTGGTTTCTAAGCTATCACAGTTAAAAATTGTTGTTCATTACGTCATGACGTTGAGGGCATACGCTGCACCTTTTAGAGATAGTGAATGATGTTTTGAACTGACAGATTAAAAGATCTGTGTGTTACGATTACATGGCAGTCTCAGTATGTAATGGAAAATATAAATATGCAACATTTTCTTATGTTTTGGATACCTGATTTGGTTGCTGTTTTGACAACAATTCAAATTTAAACAATAAATTTTAATTATACAGCAGGATACGGAGAATTAATCGTGAATGAACATATTGTTTTGACAACATCAAAACGATGAGAAGATCAGATGTTGTGAATATAAAAATGCAGGCATTTTGAAAACTGGAGACACAGTAACTACCATCAACACAGATCCAAGAAATAAGCAAATACTCTACCAACATACATTTTCATATGAAGCATATTCGTAGTAAAAAGAAAGATGACGCCACGGGGAGTTCTTCAGCCATAACAAGACGGATTCCGAAGATGACCGTGTTGTTTTGAAATTAAGTTGATGTAATTTTAATAACTGTCTTATTGGAGCAGAATAGAATTAGAGGCAGATAATCGGACAGGAAGGACAATGGGGGTTTACAGTTGTGAACAGTTATATTTAGTGTTCACTTTTCAATGTAAAGAATAAACTGATATTATTTTCTTTAAATAGTGGAATTTCCGAGTTTTCTGTCCGTCAAACCTTAACAGATTACGAGGTGAGGTGAGCTTTTTCTAAGTGTTTGGTTTAATTGACAGAATGGTTCACCACCTTGTTGTAAAAGTTTGAAGGTTCATTTCCGAGATTGTTGTTGATTCGGACAGGTTTCGACAGATCCAGTCTGATATTTAGACTGTTTTGAACCGATTTGGTTTACGGAAGATCCCAGCAGATTTAAACACTTGCCGATTAGAATGCTAGAACTTTAAATAAAATGGAAGTGAGATAATTTATATAATTTCAGTTACTTGTGGTTGATTAAATTAAAAGTGAGGGAATTGGCTCTTAACATTGTTAAACCAGTTGAAAATTCTTCTGGGTTTGGAAAATGTCAACCAAATTTGCCAAGAAAGTTTACAAAGGTGTTGGAAGGACATACATCTCGAATTAGCAAACAGATTAGAGTTGGGTTTAGCTAGGGACAAAATGAAAGCTGAAAACGTAATGGAGTTGGTCAAGCACTTGGGTGTATCACATAAACCGACAATGGAGTAGATTTAGAAAAACTAAAAATGCAATTGAGGCAAATGGAGTTCGAAAAAATAGAAAGTGAAAGCAGACCCATGAGAAGAGAGAGAGAAAGCGAAAAAGAGGAAAATGAAAGAGAGAGAGAGAGAGTAAAACGAAAGAGAGGGAAGATTATTGGCTGAACAAAGAGGGAGAGAAGGAGCAGAGAGTAAGAAAGAGAGAGGGAGACTAAAAAGGAAGAGAAAGGGATAGATAATTTGAACTTACGAAGTTTTGAATTAGTCAGGAAAGTCAAGTTAACAGGATGGAGATGAAGAGGGAAGATAGTGATGCGTAACAATATGTTAAGACGTCGCCACGTTTCGATAAGACAGATGAAAAGGCTTCTTTATTTTATTTGAGAAATTGGCCAGGCAAATGAAGTGGTCAGAGGACGTGTGGGAGATGCTAGTTCAATGTAAGCTGGTAAGCAGCGCTCGTGAGGTATTTGCCATCTGTCAGATATGGGGTCAAGAGAATCTGCAGATTTCAAACAGGATATTTTGAATGCTTATGATTTGATACCAAGAGCATATATACAGCGGTTCAGAAAGGTTAAGAAGAACCCAGGTCAGACTTATTTTAACTTCGAAAGAATTAAATATAGTAATTTTGATAAATGGATGAAATGCTTAAAAATACATAAGACGTATGAGATGAGATTATTCTGCTGGAGGAGGTTAAGAACTCACTTCCAGAGATGACAAGTTTTCACGTGAGATGGTAGATTAATATGCATTAGTGGAAAAGGTAAATTTAGCATCTGGCAAGATTTTCATCCTGTGCACTATCGAAACGAGGAAATGAGGATATCCTACACTACAAAACAAATAGTAGAGCACACTTTTTTTAATCACAGATGCAAAAAGAAGGCGATGAGATTGAAAAGGAAGAGAAAGGCCTCAGCTGATTCTGTTCAAGCGGGATACATAAGTCACAGTACTGGTCATTGAAGAAGGGAACCGAGGGAAAAGATATCGTAAAAGATGCTTAGCCAGTGGCATTAGTGAAAATGGTAAAGAAACCCCCATGGAAAGTCGAGAAGCTGCAGACGAGTGCAGGGCCTAGGCATGAGCTCGGTAGTGAGTTAGTGCCCTCTCGCTTGAAAGATTTTGCCTCTGTATATAAAGTATGCTCAGGAAGAACAGAGGGATAAAGAAAGTAACTATAATGTTAAGGGATATAGGATCTAAACAATCTCGAAGAGTCAGAGATTAGCGTATTTGCATTCTTTCTGACATGTTAACCGAAAGAATGGTAATTCGTGGAATAAATTGATATAGCTTTATCTTGCCCCCGTGTAAGTTCGGTTTGGAGAGCCAAATGGAGACTGGAGAAGTAAGGGTGGCTGTGATTGACAGAGTGGCAGTTGGAGATTCTTTTTTCCTGGCAACGATTTAGCAGGATCGAAGGAGGGAATGACCCGCCTTGTTATGCAGAAGACAATGAAAGTCCAGACAACTGAGGAAATAAAAGAAAAATATCCTGTAGTTTCTCCAGGCTCTGTGGTTACAGAATCCCACGATCGTAAGTCACCGCAAGAAGAATAAAAGTAAAGAGAAAGTCGAAGGAGTTGAGGTTCAGTTAGCAAACACTGTTTGATATAATGGTGTGGGAACAATCTGAATAGAAAGAGGGCCCAGCCGACTTGTTTAGTCTTGAATGTATATTCGACTTACAACAGAAAGACGAGACAGTAACATGTCTGTCTGTCTGTCTATCTATCTATCTATCTATCTATCTATCTATCTATCTATCTATCTATCTATCTATCTATCTATCTATCTATCTATCTATCTATCTATCTATCTATCTATCTATCTATCTATCTATCTATCTATCTATCTATCTATCTATCTATCTATCTATCTATCTATCTATCTATCTATCTATCTATCTATCTATCTATCTATCTATCTATCTATCTATCTATCTATCTATCTATCTATCTATCTATCTATCTGTCTGTCCATCTTTACATATAGACACACACACAAGTACATACTTACATATATGGATGCATACATACATGTACATACTCAGAGAATGGATCAGTACATGTTCCTACCGGTTCTTGTCTCAAAAATAGAATTCTAACATGGAAATGGAGCCCATGGCATGTTAGTGCAGACCAGAAATGGGCAGAAGTTCCCCAGATTGTGTTGCCTGTAGTTGACAGTCATGAATTAGTACGGATAGCACATGAATGGCGAATAGGACTTCACCGAGGTGTGCAGATGGTTCAGGGTAAATACACACGCATTTCTATTCGACTGGACTGCACGACGATGTGGTTTAACTTTGGCATATATATCATACTTGCTAAACGATAATTAAGCCACAGACTGTGATAAAAGCTGCACTGTTTTTGCCAATTCCGTCGTTTGAAGAAACTTTCACGGGTTATGATACACTGTGTTAATCCCCTCCCTAAAATTAGAAGTGGGAAACAGTACTTGCCAATAATGTATACATCTACCAGATTTCCAGACGTAATTCCATTATGGAGTATTAAAGCAAAACGAGTGACAGAGGAGTTAGTAGCATTCTTCTCACAGTATATGGGCTACGCTGTGAGATTCAGTAAGACCAGCGGCCTAATTTTACTGCTTGGCTGTTTAAGGAAGTCATGGATAGCTTACGCAGACATCACTTTCAATCAAATGCATACCATTCGGATTCACAGGGTGCAGTGGAATGGTGGCATCAGACCCTGAAGACCATGTCAAAAGCGTATTGTCAGAATTACCCAAATGATTGGGATAACGATATCCCATTTGTATTTTTTGCCACGAGTGATGCCCTTAACGAATTCGACTCATTTTATTCCCTTTGAGTTAACATTCCGGCATGAATTGAGAGGGCTTTTGAAATTAATTAATGAAAACATTACTGGACTGAAGTAGGCGTTCTCACACTTGGATTATATATTTGAGTTGACGGAGATATTAAATGTGGGATGTGAGTTAGCCAAACAGATTTTGGAGAGAGTGGGGCACAGAATGAAGTAGTGGCAGATAAAAACGCTCGAATTCAGAAGTTTCCCCTGGGGATGGAGTATTAGTATTATAACCAATAGTAGGAGATCCCTTTAAAGCCAAGGTTAGTGGCCCCTATTAAATTGAAGAAAAATCAATTTAAGTCACGTAAGTTATCTAGTAAAGGTACCAGATCGAAAAAAAATCTATGTATGCCATGTGATTATGTTGAAACATTACAGTAACAAAAACAGATGTGATTTAAAGCCCTGCACAATGAAAAATCAAATCTAGATGTCGTGGTGTTTGATGTTACTCAGAACACGATAAATAATGAGAGAGTCCTTGAGGAGTGGAATAGGATCGTGAAATATCTTTCTCAGGAGAAAATAACTCAATTGAAAACTTTGCTGCAGCAGAATGAGGACATATGCAGGAAAAGAGATTGGAAGGGCGAATGCTATTGTGCGTTATGTGGACGTTGGGAACGCTGTTCCAATAAAACAGCAGCATTACTGATTTAATCCTCTCAAAGCTACACCAGTCACAAAGGAAGTGCATGCAATACTCAAACTATCATCGAAGGTGAAAGTGAGTACTGCAGATGCTGTGGGTTTGAGTCGAGAGTGCGGTGCTGGAAAAGCACAGCAGGTCATGCATCATGAGAGGAGCAGGAAAATGATGAAGGGCTTTTGCCCGAAAGGTCGGTTTTCTCGCTTTTCGGATGCTGCCTAACCTGTTGTGTTTTTCCAGCACTGCACTGGCGAATCGAAGATATCATCGAACTGAATCAGAGTGATTAGAGTGCGCTGATTGTGACAGTTGCCAAACCTGAAGGGACTCAACCATTGGGTGTGGACTATCAGAAAATCAACACCATAACAAAACTAAACTCATATGCAATGCCAACAATAGAAGACTGCATCGAGAAAATTGGGCAAGCCAGTTACATCCCAAGGTTCGACTTACTGCGTGATTAATTGCAGGTGTCTTTATCAAAGAAAGTGAAAAATAAAGTTTCTGTATGTAACTCCAAATATACTATAACAATTCAAATGTATGCCTTTTGGAATGGAGAACGTACATTTCAACGATTCTTCAACAGAGTTGTGGCCTGATTAACAAATAGTGCAATTTATCTGTATGATGACGTGGCTTTGGCAAATGGATAGAAGGAGAATCCAAAGGGTTTTTATAAATACATTAAGGAAAGAAGGATAACGAGGCAGAGAATAAGGCCCCTCAAAAATCAACAAGGCGACCTTTGTGTGGAGCCGCAGGAGATGGGGGAGACACCTAACAAGTATTTTTCATCAGTATTTGCTATGGAAAATGGTATGGATGAAATAAAACGGAAGGAAATAGTTAGTGACAACTTGCAAAACGCCCCTATTTCAGTGGAGGCAGTGCTGAATGTCTTGAAACTGATAAAGGTGGATAAATCCCCAAGTCCTGTCACGTATAACCTAGAACTCTGTGGGAAGCTGGAGAAGTGTTTGCTGGGCCTCTTGCTGAGATATCTGTACCATCGATAGTCACAGGTGAGGTGCCAGAAGACAGGATGTTGACTAACGTGGTGCCACTGATTAAGAAGGGTTGTATGGACAAGCCAGAGAACTATAGACCAGTGAGCCTGACGTTAGTGGTGGGCAAGGTGTTGGAGGGAATCCTGAGGGACAGGATGTACATGTATTTGGACAGGTAAGGACTGATTAAGGATATTCCCACTGTGTGTACGCAATCAGGTCTCACAAACCTGACTGAGCTTTTTGAAGAAGTAACAAAGAAAATCGATGAGGGCAGAGCGGTAGATGTGATGTAAGCAGTAGATGCAAAGCGATCAACATAGTTCCCCATGGGAGACTGGTTAGCAAGGTTAGATCTCACAGAATACATGGAGAACTTGTCATTTGGATGCAAAACTGGCTCAGACGTAGAAGGCAGAGGATGGTGGTGGATGGTTGTTTGTCAGATTGGAGGCCTGTGACCAGTGGAGTGCCACAAGGATCGGTGATGGGTCCTCTACTTATTGACATTTACATAAATGATTTGGTTGCGAGCATAAGAGGTACAGTTAGTAAGTTTGCAGATGACACCAAAATTGGAGGTGTAGTGGACAGCGAAGAAGGCTACCTCAAATTACAACAGGATCTTGACCAGATGGGCCAATGAGCTGAGAAATGGCAGATGGAGTTTAATTCAGATAAAAGCGAGTTGCTGCAATTTGGGAAAGTAACTCTTAGCAGGACTTATATTCTTAATGGCAAGGTCCTACGGATTGTTACTGAACAAAGAGACCGTGGAGTGCAAGTTCATAGCTTCTTGAAAGTGGTGGCATGTGGATGAAATGAGCTGCCAGAGGAAATGGTGGAGGCTGGTATAATTGCAACGATTAAAAGGCATTTGCATGGGTATATGAAGGGTTTGGAGGGATATGGGCCGGGTGCTGGCAGGTAGGACTTGTTTGTGATGGGATATCAGCATGGATGGGTTTGACCGAAGGGTCTATTTGCATGCTGTACATCTCTATGACGCTTTGTAGTGATCCTTCACCAGTCGTGGCAAGATGACATCGTACACTTGGCAGCACACTTTGAAGAGAAGAGAATTCACGTTGACAGTTGAAGTGCTTGGGAAATAATGCCAGTTATGGAGGCATGACCCCAAGGAATGCCAAGACGAAAGCCATTGAGGAATTTCCACAATCATCTTCAAAGGAAGAGGTGAGTCGCCAAGACTCAGTGATCAAGATTTTGAGTATTTCGAAATAAAATTTTATTTTTTTTGTATCCAAGAGATTATAATTTAAAGCTGTTGTTCATTCCACTTGCAGAAAACCTGGTGACAATTGTGATTCTCTCCAGGAGAAGCTGCTCTGACGCTGCTACTCCGTTAACAAGGTTATGTTGTTCTTGATTTCCCCTTTTCAAATGGGCTATAACGTCATGAGTTCGGTTGTGTCCGTTTAATCTAGTTGAAGAAGTTTCTTTAAAAAAAACTATGTAATAAAAGGTTCGTGGCAAGTTCTCCCTGTTCAGTTTTTCCCCAATTTGTTTCACGTTTAACTTTCTGACTATTGAGAGTTGCTGGTCAATCTAAGCTGAGGAATCCAAATAAACAGATGGAGATTCCATGCTAAATCTCGTTGCCATCCCTCTCTCCTGTCAAACGTCTGTCTGATTTTTACCTTTTCTTTCAACGAAGGACGTGATTATGGCGACTGCTGCACGCATTTGGAACCATATCATTAATTTGAAATCGTCTGTCGGGTTTTCAGAAAAGTTAAGTCTTTTCTGTAATCTGTTCTCTTTTATTTGTGTTTCGTTTGCTTCCTTGTAATCATTTCTGTTTCGTTTAAAGCCGAGGGGTTTTAAACCAGCTAAATCACTCCTGGAATGCCCATTGTATATTTGCTTAACACAATTAGGGAAGTCGGAGTCTTAGTTGCCTTCTTGAAATGTTTTGTGGGGGTCTGGCCTGGTCCACATCACTGCGACCTTTCTGATCTTAATTCTGACGACATGGAGGCCATGGAAATTCTTCTGATGATGATCTATGGTGTAACTGTGCATCACATTTTCGGTCATCACGTTACACATTCCTTCTTCACTTTTAATCGAATGTTTTTTTTTGCAGATTTAAAAGAGCTCTTGAAATCAGTCAGCCTGTTAATGTCAAAAGTGTTTAACTGAAAAGATCAGATTTCATTGACACGTATTGTGAGAGTCTGAAAGCAAGTGTTCCAGAGTTAGGACAGCGGTTGCAGTTAAAATGTGCACCGTTTTCCCGCTTTGCCTGTAAGTATACTGTTTTAGTATTCATATGAAACTGAACAAGTATTATATAATTTGCAGTCGGGTTGTCGCATCAAGTTGAATTTTGTTTTACTTTGCGATTAAGAGTAGCATTCTCCTGATTACACAGTATTTTAGTTCCTTGGATTCTCTTTTCTTTGATATCCTTAATCAACAGCTTGACCATTCGACATATTTTAGTTCGGTAAAAACAATGACTGCAGATGCTGGAAACCAGATTCTGGATTAGTGGTGCTGGAAGAGCACAGCAGTTCAGGCAGCATCCGAGGAGCTCCTCGGATGCTGCCTGAACTGCTGTGCTCTTCCAGCACCGCTAATCCAGACATATTTTAGTTGCCAATGCAGCTCGCAGGTAATTGGTGTCCTGTTATTCAGTAACTGAATGGATTTCGTTATCCACTCTGGTAACGAATTTCAGATTACCTGTTGATTTTCCAATGTGACCAACTCTTGTTAATAGGAGCTTTTGAAACAATGATGTCTGCTCGGCAAGAAAATTGAAGACATCCTTCCTTCGATTATTCTGGTGATGCTAAATGAGAATGAAGCATTAGATTCCATTTGCATTCTCCATTGTAATGCATAAACCATGCAGAGACTGCAGTTCATCAACAATATTTTCTCAAACTCAGAGTAGAAGCAGTTGCCCATCGTTGTTATTGTTAGATTATTAATCCAAACACACAAGTAATGATGTTCCCTGCTCTACCTTGGTTCAAATCCCACCATAGCCCGAGCAGTTCTATATCTTTCATGAGAGATAAAGAGCAGTAAAGTAAGCACACCGAATGAAACAATTGGAAAGGAATGCTGAGGGAATTGTGTCGTTTCTACCCCTAATGTCATTTTGGATGCCCACAGCGAGATATGCACCAATATTTTGAATCCGTGTACTCGTCCTCAGTAAAAATGACAAGCCAATTTCCTCATTCAACAAATCCATCCATATTCATGTCATAAGTCGGCAACATTAGAATCATTTAGTGCTAAGTCAAAGGTCATACAAAACTACGCTCAATCAAGACGTTCTATGCCGGTGTTTGTCCATCCACTTAAATTGATGAAGGAGTAGGGTTCTGAAAGCTTGT
Source organism: Chiloscyllium plagiosum (assembly GCF_037043375.1). Taxonomy (NCBI): domain Eukaryota; kingdom Metazoa; phylum Chordata; class Chondrichthyes; order Orectolobiformes; family Hemiscylliidae; genus Chiloscyllium; species Chiloscyllium plagiosum. Next base: position 18,318,757 of record NW_028270178.1, on the reverse strand, counting down.
GATGTTAAGTACATCTGTTGTATTATACGCTCTTATCGAACGACTTCTGTCTTTAGCCACAACAGGCCAAACACTCGCATATCTACCTTATTTAGGACTCTGACCATTTAACAATGCCATCCCAAATAAGCTTTACTTCCACATCAGCAAACTTGTAAAATTGAACTCCTGATTCATCGACTGTTCTATTAATTAAATCCTGCCTATAGCAGTACTGTCATGCAGTTTTTCCAAACAAATTTTGGTTCTTTAATAACTCTGCTGAAAATTGCATGATCCGCAAGAGATTCCAGTCCAAATTACCTTCCTCTTCCTTGATCACCCAAGTTGCCCCAGTGCACTCCTTTATTACTATTCACCTTTCATCAGCAAGCTAAAAATAACTATGTCAGGCAGAATACTTTGATTAATTTGTTATTTCACAGCATTAGTATTTTGCCTGGAAAGAGGCAAGGATGTATTTTTCTTGACATGTCGGTTCACAATATCTTACCAAGAACATCTTCAACTTACAGTTAATATAACATAGGTTTACAAGATGGTAACTGGAGTCCAGGGGTTATGAGGATAAACTTGCAAATTAACGCTGCTTCCTGAAAGATTTAGAAAGTTCAGAGGTGAATCATTAAGGTTTTGAAGATATTAAGACATGAAAAGAACTTTGATTAAAAAAAAATACAGTATTTCCATTGTAAGACTATTCTGCAATGAGGGGGCACACTGTGAGAATTAGAGCTGGGAAGTTCAGGAGCGATGCCTGGAAGCTCTTTGTTGTGTAAGCAGTCCGTGTGAGGAATTTTGTACTGTTCGTTTCATTACGAATACAGAAATCCACTCGTAAACCTTAGAGTCCAATTCAATTTTACGTATTCATCTGCCATTGCAGACCGACATGAAGCTTGTTTCTCAGAGACTTCTGAGGGCTTGGGAAATCTCCTCCCCGCCTGTAGTGTTAGTTGGGGAACCAAATGCATTTCAGGCTGAGATTGATGGATTTCTGATTGAGAACGGGTTCCAAGAATGTGCCAGGGAGGCGGGTGTATGAGTCGTAGTGGGCAATAGAGAAACAGGAGAATTGATCTGTGCTACTCTCAGATCAGTGGTGATCTCATAAAGTGTCAGTGTGAGATAGAGGCTGCGAAAATGACATTGCAAGTAATGACTTTACTGTTCATATTTTCTACTTTCACTGTTTCCATGCAACATTGTTCATTGAGGCAGTATACACAGCAATTTCTTCAGTGAGGAAGGAAATGTTTGGATAATGCTCTCAATCAAAACGTGGACAAGGACAACAGTGTGTGATTAAGCAAATACAAATTTACTAACGTTGCACTGGGTCATAGGACTGATGGCTCGTTACACAGACAGACAAATGGTGCTGGTTTAAATTCAGTGTCACCACATCTCAAGCAAGAGAAAAGTATATTGGAGTGGAAAATTCAGTCGAGACTACAGCCTCAGCAAGAAGTAAACCCGCCATGCTGGCATCAGGTCATTTTAATTAACAGCTGCTCGGTCTACTGAAATTATGAATGATGCTCAAGCAAAGGCATTCCAGAATTTCAACTCAAGTAAGAGGTTTCACATCGAGGCGTTCGCACCCTCTGCTGCCCACTCCATTCGTAGTTGTGACACCCATCATTAATAAATAAGGGTATTAACAAATAAGATAGAGTCAAAGAGTTATAAGTCGTCAATACAGACGTTTCAGTCCAACTGGTCTACACCAGCCATGCTGCCACTTGCCTGTTTTTGACCCACATCCCTTCCAAGTATAGCTACTCAAACACTTATCCAAAGGTAATTTAAAAGTTGTAACTATACCTGAAACCACCATGTTTTATAACAGTTCATTCCACAGTCAAATCATACACGGTCAGAAAAGGTGCCACTCATGTTCTTTTAAAAACTTTCTCGTCTAACTTTCAGAACTTATACCACTTAGAAGTGAACTCCGCCACTCTCTGGAATATACGCTCGCTTATGTTTGCCCTTCGTGATTTTATTAACCTCTATTGGGTCTCCACTCAACTTCATATACTATCCAGCCTATTTTGATAACTCAAAACCTCCAATTTCAGCAACATTCTTGAAAATCCTTTGCGACCCCCTCCAAATTAATATTTTTTTTTTTTCTGGTGACACGACTAATAGAACCGCATATGGTACTATGGAAGAGGACTCTTCAACGTTCTGTACAAACCTCAACGCGGTGGCACAACTCTGATACCATCTGTTGTGAAGTAACATGATAGTTTATTCATGTGCGATCCCATATTATAAGAAAATGAAGCAGTAGCCGCACTGTTCAAAACACTTTTACCAGAAGTTCCAGTTCCACAAACAACACTAAATATTTATCAATCGTATTATGGCCAATTCGTTTTGAAGATATACACATTCTAGCAGATACTACTGTGCTCAAAGATCAAAACTCTGATCCAGTAAGGCAACGTGATAAACGCCTCCTAAACCACCCTACTGACCTGTGATAAAAAGTTGTGAAAAAAAAAGTCAAAACCACGTATGTCTCTCTGATCGACAACACCACCTTTGGCGCTAACATTAATTGTATAAGTCATGCTCTTGTTTGTTTTCTAAAATGCAATATCTCACATTTACCAAAATTAAACTCTATCTGACACTTCTCAGCCCATTGATCCAACTGATCAATATCTTTTCGTAATTTGAATCAACAGTTATTTTAATGATGTGTCTTCATATGTTTGAACAAAAAAAAACTGCTTGTGAGCCTATTAGTCAGAATTGTGCACCCAATTTTTATTCTTAACCGACGTCGCTAATTCCTTTGAGGGGTGAAGTGCAGATAAAGAGAAGATGCCTCCTCTGGCGCTGGCAAGCACTTTTTTGAGTCCCTCACGTCAAACAGAAATAATCCTTCCTCAGAAAAATGGAACGGCCACTGATTCTGTTGATAAAGGAGATATATTATCCAATTCTTGCAACAATTGGTTTCCCTGGTAAGTCGGTTTCAACTTTATATCGTCAATTTGTGTGAATTGCTTCAGAGTACCAAATCTATTCTGGGTAAGCTATAATATTTCTCGAATCTCAATGATGCACGGGCAGATGTTTCCATGCACTCTTAAACCATGTATTCACATTGGCCCTGTTTCCTGGAGGTGTCAATTTTGTTCCCATATGATTGAGGTTTAAAATCAACGAAAAGTGATTAACAATCCTGACTTGTAGACGGTGGACAGGCTTTGGGAAATCAGGAGGTGAATTACTTTCTACAGTATTGCTCGTATCATGCCTACTCTTATCGCCACTCCAGTTGTACAGCAATTCCATTGTTACTCAGACAGGAATCCCGAAAATTTTCTTATTGCTGTGCTTAATATTTTAACATTAATATTTCAACCAATTTCAATGACAAATGTATGAACCAAAAGTAATTTGGGATGCTTTACACGCTTTGTGTTTGCAGTAGGTATCCGTGGTTACCCCGTCCAATCTTTTGGGTGCCATAGATTCAACCCTTTCAGAATGACTGAAGTAAAAGACTAAGCCGAAAAGAAGAGGATTCCAAATTTCCTAACTTTCATTCAATACTCTCTTGTGGTGCACTTGATTGTTCTAATCGCTATGTAAATATCATTTCGTATGACAACATGCATATGAATTTGGAAAACATCCAAATTCTTTATGGATTTGTTTTCCTTGTATAACGTGCCCAATCCTCTTCATTCATGTACACAAATGCACGGTAACCTTGAAGACTCATGACTTTGATTCCTGACACTTGACGACATCATTTGCATTTTTCTTAAATGCAAGACACTCGCTCTTGAATACTTGTTCCCTGGTGCAATTAGACAATGTATCAATGTTGTTCACCATGTTCAGAACACAGTAACGTCGGTGCACGTGGTATTGGACATCCTGAATTTGAGTTTGTGCATGATAAAAATAAACTACAAGTGTAAGTGGGTTTATATAGTTTCCCTGGCTATCACTGGTGAATTTGATTGTCCTTCATAAAACGTTCGTTGCAACTGTTTCATCAACACGCATTGCTAAATTCAATTTGTGGCTCTCTACTATATTCTCAAGCTCAATTAGAGATGGTCACCCATAGTTGCCCTGAGTAAAGAGGATGATATTCTGTGAAACAAAATAGAAAGAGAGGTACACGAATTTGGAAGTCTGGCACATTCTAAGACTTTTTTCCTATTATCATATTTTCGGTTTGATCGTGCTTTTAACTATCTCAGCATCCTGCTTTCAGATTGCTGTGCTTAACTTATATGAACAAGAGAATGCATCACTTTATAGAATCCAGTCTCTATCTGTTTCATCATAACCTCTTTCTCCATATTATAAATGGAATTCAGATACAATGTTAACTGTATTCTTGCCGTTGGCATATGCTGAATTGGCAAGGACATCAACTCCTTCTTATGGGTCATATATTGCTCCCTTGCTGTGCATCACTTAAAACATGAATTTCGTTTAATTTTGGCTGGGTTCCTTTCACCATTTTGATGAAAATCATCTTGCAAGCTGTAACTCCTAATTTAGATTTCTCTGCCCTGTATCCATAACCAATTGAGGCCTTTGGTTTTGATAATCTTTCGCTTAATAATTCCATTTCGTTAGTAGCGATTCCTGAATAATCCCTTCCCATATCTTTCCATCTGCTCTATTTTGCATTATGGTTTGATTACCAAAGTCCCCGAATGAAAAATGGAAATCTATTTGGACATCTGCATTATATGCAAAATGTGCCCCAATCATATGCTTACTATCCAAATGCTGATTAAATGCAGATAGCATTGCGAAAAAACACGAAATTTTAATGATCTTAATTTTTTAAAAAACTTCCTCTTCAGAGGCTAATTGAATTAACTAGAATTCCAATGATTTTCTGCTTCGATCACATTTATCCATATCATCAAAATCTTGTCTTTGTGCTCTCATGGACTGTTCCTTTTCCTTCTCAAAAATCCTCCAAAATAGGTTATTGATCATTATTTAATATTATATTCAGTCATAGATTCCAAACAAAATTTCTGTTTTTGGCCTTGAAATTATTAGGCATGCAATGCATCTTGCGTTTCAAATAATTTTCGTTGAACATCTCAACAATATATCCCCATTACGTCTTACTGAATTTAACCACACTGGTTGAGTTTCATATATTTTTCCATGCTGGCTGTCTTCTGCTTCTTCAGAGACTTTGGTGATCACCTATCTTCTCCGGCAGAATGCTGATGTTGCGTTTGTTGGAGATGAAAGGGTTTACAAAAGAATGGTAGAAGATTTTGATGTGACTGTGATGATGCTGCTCCATTAACAAGATTTTGTTGTGGTTGAAGTGTTTTTTTTCAGAGATGTCATAGAAGGGATTCCGAAAAGACTGATTAGGATGGCTTTTTGGGCGAGTTGATTATAGTTAACAGGTACTGCGTCATGCAAAAGGCTTCAAATTTTTCAAAAAAAAAAAATCTTGTACAATGTAAACGGAATTATCAGCTCTCCCAGCTCAGCTTGTCTCTGGTTTGGTTTGCTTTTTGAAAGTCTGGCTATTCACTGAAAGCAGTCAGTCTTTCATTATGGCTGCTGCTCCAAGTTACAGGTACATTGGAAGAGGGTGTTTCATGCTGCCATCTCTCTCTCTCTCTCTTAACATCTCTATGTTTTAAGCCACTGTGTTTGACTTTAACTGTTGTGCCAAGTGAGTTTATGGGGATTGTTGCAAGATTTTGGAACAGCTTCATTAAGTTATGATGATCTGTTGGGTTTTTGGACAGCTTGATTTATTTGTTACTGTGTTCTCTTTTGTACGTGTTTCATTCATAATCTTCCAAATAAATGCTGTTTTGTTTCTCAAATACACCTACTGAGGTTTTCCAGAAAGTTCTGTTGTTGCATCTCAATCCTTCTGTTTATTTCTAGTTCGGTTTTAAACCTAGCTCCATGAAAATAGTTGCTTTCTGACATTGGAGCGGGGCAGATTTCAATAAATAACCTGAGGAATTTGGCGAGACAATATGTTGGGAAGACATTGGCTGGGGTTGATTGATGTTTCTTGAAAACTGTTCATTTTTGAATGTTGATTAGTTTCCATGTACATTACGTTTTCAGGTGTTAAGACTGATGCGTTCATGTCAGAAAATATTATCTGCATGTAAATATTCTGATGATCTGCATTATCCATTTCTCAATAATACTTATGGCGTAGGGTCCAGTTTACGACATTCTGTCAATAGGAATAGCTGTGGTCTATCCAACAAAGTTGTCGTTTTGATAATTATTGACCACAATAAGCTGCTGACACAGAACATTAATATTAAGGAATTAAGAATTTTCATGCCTCTAAAGTGTACTTGGGAAGCTACTGTTTGGAAGATTTGTGCTGTGCCCAGTTCTAGAATGCATGTGACGGGGGGCGGGGGTGGGTGGGCGCGGTAGTGAGCTAATATGATTGCACTTGCACTGAGCAAAAATAGCAGTTGAAGGGTTCTCTTTCCGGAAGGGCACTATGAGCAAGAGATATAGATTTAAATTAGTATTTAAATTAGTTATAACTTGTATTTAAATTAGTTGTACATCCCTCACAGCATTTAAGAAGTACGCAAATATGCATTATTTAACCAAAGTCATAGACATAGTGCGAGAAAATGGTATTAGAATAGGTCACTTTTTTCCCACTGGTCATGTCTCAACAGTCTTATTTTTAAATCTGTGGAAATCCTCGCTGACTCTTTCACTTCGATTGTCACTTTCCAGAGCAGAACTTCAAATTAAACTCATTAAAACAGAGGTCATTTGAGGTGAGTAGTGCTTGCTAATTACTAAGTCATAATCTGTCATCAGGAATTCCAGATGTTGGTGTTTAGCGTGCACTAGTAATTTGGCCTACTATTGATGTTTCATTTGTCTGTTATTTTTTGAAGTAATAAGTCAACATTCCTGATCTTACTTACAGTGAACATAATGACGATTGTCGTTCTCGTGCGTGGAACCTGTGGCCTCTCGAAATGCATCTCTGTCTATATACTTGCCATGGCGACAGCAGACCTATTGGTCATAATCATCAATGTAATAATTTATAGCATTCTTACGTATCACTTTCCGTTGTCTTTTCTCTCTTATACACAGATTTGTAAATTTAGTTTTTATATGGTTTGTGTTATACTTGATTTATCAGTCTGGTTTACTGTCACATTCACTTTTGATCGCTTTGTCGTTATTTGCTGTCCAAAATTAAAGATAATATATTGCACTGAGCGAATTGCACGCACAGTCATAACAATTTGCTGTGTCCTCATGTGCATCAAGGATATCCCAGTTTTTTTTGCATATGAATCTGAACACATTATTAATAATGTGAAGTGGAACTGTAAGGCAAGTGTGGCTTTCTTTTCTTCAACTGCAGGTTTTGTATACATCTGGTTTTACAGCATCTGTTTAGTTTGGATGCCTTTCATTTTTATTGCCTCGTTTAACTCACTGACCATCAGTTGTATACTTGTCAAAAGTAAAGCACGCAGAGGGCTTCAGAATCACACAATTTACAAACAATGTGATCCAGAGTTAAAGAATCGAAAGAAATGTATTGTCTTACTCTTTGCTATCTCGGGAAGTTTCATTCTGTTGTGGATGACAACTGTGATAAACCTTGTAATGACCAGAATCGCAAATCCCAATTATTACCGAGGAGACCCTGGAAATCCAGGATACATTGCAGTCGAAACTGGAGCCATGCTGAGGTATTTAAGTTCCTGTTCAAACACATGTATTTACGCAGTAACCCAGAGGAAATTCAGAAAAGAGCTTATGTATGTATTCAAATTATTCTGTGCATTCACTGTAAAATGTTTGAAAAGTAAAGGAAGAAGTATTTAAATGTCTATTGGCAGAAACAAATTGTCAAGCTCACTCATGCTTTTAATGATAACCAATTTTTCTCCTCATGTCTGCATAAAGAGCATAAATGGAGAGAAAAAAAACAATAATGCTCATCAATCTTTATTGTGTTGACGAATAATGTGGTATCTGTGTTATTCCATATTTTAACATTGGTATAGTCATTACTGGTGGATCATGATATTTCCTCCTCTTAGAAAAAATGTTTATTGTTTTATGGACTCGAACAACCCCACTCAAAATGCATTAAGACAATAGTCCCTTGCCTAACCTTTTATTATTTTGAAAGCAATTGCTTTCAGAGGTAATTTGATTGGTGAAACAATTAGCTTATCACAAAACAATCACTTTCATGTTGCACTACAATTGCAATAAACACAAAATGAAAATGATGGAATAGACTTCGCTTAACTGTTTATCAGGATGTTTGAATAGATAGCATTGCGGCTTCCATGTGTGTCGACGAATCACTGTTCCAATATCAAAGAATCACATCAACATACCCTTGGCAAAGGCAAATTAATTGAAAAATGTTGTCTCACATGCAATTTTAGCAGCAGGAGGAGAACGCCAGTATTTAGTTGTAACAGGCAGAAGAATAACAGCTTCAACATTCAGATTGAAGACTCCTACACCAGAAGTATTAATCCTGGTTTTGTGGGAGATTGACCCCACCATTCACCCTGCGTGTAGAGCTCCAACTAAAATATATCAAGGAGTCACTGGCTATTTATTTAATTGGTTTTGGGAAGACGCTTCGTATCTCTCGATGAAGCTTCCTTCATGAAAAAGGACAAAATTCAAATTTGAAACTGATGTTATCATTTCACATTCCTGCTTAAAAAAAAACCATCAACCTACAAAGATGCATACATTTCGAAGAACTCTTTGCCTTATGTTATTTGTGTACTTCAATGCATACACAATTCATTGACTCATGACTATTCACTAAATTCACTTCTAGAGTCCATTTCAGTTGGCTGTCTCTCGCAACCAAACGCAACCATCTTCCTCATTCAACAAGCCATTTGGCCCAACAAGTCCGCACCGACATACCCAGAAGCATTCCTCTACCTTATATTTACCCTTGACTAATGCACCTCATACAACGGGCAATTTAGCATAACCAGTTCACCTGACCTGCTTTTCTGTGAATTGTGGTAGAAAACCAGAGCACACTTACACAAACAGTTACCCTAGGCAGGGTTTAAACCCGGGTCCCTATTGCTGTGAGGCAGCAATACTAACCACTAAGCCACCACACTGCCCTTAACAAGTATATGTTTGCCTTTGGGTGAGTACAACGTACATTTACAATTTAGGTCACTGGGGTTTATGGCTTATGAGTAGAAATTTACAACTTGAGTCTGGTTTCTCAAGGAAGTGAAAAGGTAATCTGATTCATGCCTTGACGGATACAATAAGTGAAGATAGAAGTCATAAAGGCACAGTGTTTCCACTGGTTGGAGATTCTAGATAGAAGAACATAGTCTGAGAATTACTGTCATACCGTTCAGGAGAGTTGTTAGGAGACATTTCATAAATGAAAGTGGATGTTGGAGCGAATGCTAATCTTAAACCAAAATTCAATATTGCTTGTAAAGCAAATGTATGATGGGCGAAAGATCAAAGGCAGAAGTGTGGAAAAAGTCCACAGGTCAGCCCCGATCTCATTGCAAATTTTGTAATTGTACCAGCCTCCACCAGTTCCACTGTCGGGTCATTCCACACACACACTGTCCTCCGAATGAAAAATGTGGATTTTATTTCTTTTCAAATTTTAAATGAGTAGTGGGACTGAATGGCGTCCAGCTGTTCCTAAGTTGAAAGTTGCTTGCATAGTGGACATGGGTAGAGGCAGATCAACACTGTTCCAATAAAAAGGAACAGCAGGTTCGAGATGCCAAACAGCTGACATACGATTAAACATGGGTTATTTTTAATAATTTCAATTGTACTCCCATTAATGTCATGATTTCATTCTCAACAATTTGAATAAAGTATATTCCTAAGACTCAATTGTTACCGGAGAGACTTTGGAAATCCACCCTCTATCGCAGATGAAGCTGGAAGAATGCTGAGATTTTTGAGTGCACGTTCAATCCGACAACCCGACATCATCTCACTTTCTTGGTGTAATCCAAATCACAGCTATAGAATAATTAATTCAAGGTTAAATAAGGGAGACAATGTTGTGTACTTTAAAATTAAATGTTTTTTTCAAATTGGCAAACAGAGAACATCAGTATTGGTGAATTTTGCATCTCACTAAAGTGAACGTGTGACTGAAATGGACAATCTACTTTTGGAAATTCTGCATTGTGCGCAGTTGCAGAATCCCCATAATTAGGAGATTGCTGTTGAACTGAAGAAAATCGCGAAGTGATTTAACAGAATGTTGCCTGAGCTTGACATAATGATTTATGCAGAGAGGTAAGTAACATAATTGATAGTGCAAGCATTAGAGCAGAAGAGGTTGGGTGCAGACATGTTTGCAAGTCACAAACGTTTCAGTGGCATGGGCAAGTAGACCGGAAGACACTTTTCCCATTATCAGAAGTATCAGTGACCATGGGGCCTAGATGTAAGATAAGGACAAACGGCTTTATGAAAATTAGATGAAAAATGTTTTCATTCCGAGGATGATGAGAATTTCGAACTGAATAACTGTAAGACTGTCAGAGGTGGAGCCATTCATGACATTTAAATAATAATTAGATGTGTTTTTACAATGCCAATGCATACAATGTTTCTAGGCCTTGTGCTGGAAAATGGTAATAGAATATTTCGGTGGCTGTTTTGGACTGCTGAATACTTGATTTGCTAGTTGTCCATTTTCTCTGCTGTAATTCACTTTGAATCTATGATATTCACTGACACATTCATGACCACAACATGAAAATAACTTTATCAAAATTTGTCGTTTGGAGCAGACTATGATTACAAATTAACAGGGTAGTTGTTATGGGGGCATTAACTTTCCAAATATTGTCTGGAAATACTATAGTTCGAACACTTCATATGGGTGAGGGTTATTTTTTATAATGTGTTTCCTGAGATAGTGCCTTGACAAGCCCACAAGGGACGAGGCTGCATTGGTATGGTAACGAGTAATGAACCTGGCCAGGTGAGCATTTTATTTATAATGGCCACAGTTCGGTTATGTTTTGTTCAGCTATGTAAAGGGATAGATACATAATGCAAGACAGGACTTATTGCTAGGGGATACGCAAGTGTGATGCTATTAGGGAAGATTTAGAATGCAGAAGAGAGGAAAGGAAACTGCAAAGCATGGGCAGAATTAAAATTGGAACTTATTCAAGGAACAAATACTGCATGTCCTTGATAAGTATGTACATGTCAGGCAGGGCAAAGTGGTCTAGGAGAGTACTGACACACAGGCGAGTAGATTGGACGGGATTGAAGTTCTGAAGGAAGAGGTGTAAGCAATTCTGGAAAGTGTAAAAATATGCAAATTCGCTTGGCTGTAAGGTACTTATCAAAGGATACTCTGGGAAGCCAGGGAGAAGATTGCAGAGCCTTTGTTTTGATCTTTATGTCGTCGATGTCAACAGGAAGAGTGCCAGAAAACTGGAAGATAACAAATGTTGGATTCTCGTTCAAGAATGGTAGAGACAAACCTGATAATTATAAACCAGTGAGACTTAGTTCCGTTGAGAGTAATGTGTTGGAAAAGGTTATAAGAGATAGAATTGGTAATCATTGAGAAACGAACAAGTTGATGAGGGATAGTCAACGTTTTGTGAATTGTTGGTCTTGCCTCACAAACCATATTGAGTTACATTCGATGAGTAGGTTCCCTAAAGTATGGAAACAGGTCCTTCAGCCAACAAGTGCACACCAACCCTGCGAAGGGTAAACCGCTCAGAAAACATTCCTCTACCATATACTTGACCCTGACTAATGTACCCAACAATGCGGGCAATTTATCATGGCCAATTCAACTGACCTGTGCATTTTTGCATTGTGGGAGGAAACCCATGCACACGCAGGGAGAATGTTCAAACTCCACACAGACAGTCAGCCGAGGCAGGCATCAAACCCAGGTCGATGGCACTGTGAGGCAGCAGTGCTAATCAATGAGTCACCCTGCCACCCATACCTCTTGATTATGGTGACCAAGCAGGTGGATGAGGATATTGTGGTTGATATACGATATATGGATTTTACTGAGACGTTTGAAAAGGTTCCTATGGTAGGATAGTACACAAAAAACGGAAGCATGGAATTGAGGACGTTTTAGCAATTTGGCTCAGAAATGAGTTAGATGAAAGAAGAAAGAGCGGCGTTTGATGGGAAATGATCGTCCTGGAGTTCAGCTACTACAGGTGTATCGCAACGATCTGTTTTTAATAAATGAGGCAGATGATAGCGTAGAAGGATTGGTTAGTAAATTTGCGAATGGCAATAAGGTTGATGAAGGTGTGGGTAGTGCTGTAGGATGTTGCAAGTTACAGAGGGGCATATATAAGCTGCAGAGCTGTGCTGAGAGGTGGCAAATTGAGTGTGTTGTGGAAAAGCGTGAGGAGGTTTACTTTATCTCGAGCAACAGGAATAAAGACTACTGGGATAAAGGTAAGATTTTGGTCGTGTAGGCGAGCAGAGAAATTTCAGTGTCCATGCACATAGACACCTGAAATTTGAAACTCAGTTTGATAGGGTTGTTGGGAAGGCATACAGCCTGTTAGCTATTATGAGTAGAGAGTTTAAGTTTTGGAGCCACGAGGTCACGCTGAGCCTGTAAAAAGCTTTGATGAAGATTCACTTGGAGTGTTGCATGCAGTTCTAGTCACCACATGTTAGGAAGGATGTGAAAGGTTTGGAAATGTTCAGATGACCTTTACTAGGAAGTTGCATTGTGTAGAAGGAAGGTGTTATGAGGAAAAGCTGAAGGACTTGAGGCTGCTTTCGATAGCGAGAAGGTTGAGAGGTGCGTTAATTGAGACATATAAGATAATCAGAAGTTTAGATAAGGTGGTCAGTGCAAAACTTTTTCCTCAGATGGTGCTTGCTTGGAGAAGGCAAATAGCATTAAATTGAGAGGTGATAGATAGCGCGCAAATGTGGGAGGTCGTTTATTGACTCAGAGAATAGCAAGGGCGTGGAAGGCACTGCCTGTACCATTTGTAGACCCACCAAAGTTAAGGGCATTAAATTGTCATTGTATGAAGACAATCCAAGATGGAGGACGAGAAAAAATTTGGCTGGAACAGCTGCTACTTTTTTGAGGTATTTAAGGTGTTTGAGGTGATTTCCTCAAATTCCAGGAGCAGCAATTACTGTATTATATACTGATCCATTGTTTTGGAACTTTGGAAAATAAAAGTCAAAACAACAGCAGTTTTAAATGGGAGAAGAGCAGACAAAGGAAGCACATGGTGAGGTCATTGTAGGAGAGAGAGAGAAAAAACCTGCACAGTTACTGATTTTGGTGTTTGAATTCATGTATCGCTGGACATCGGAGTCCATCTGGGAAAATTAACAAACAGTGAAATTCCCAACTAATCTTGGTGAAACTGTTGGATGAAGTTCACAGCACAGAATCAGATACCTTAATTGTTGTTTTAAGTGTGGCCTACAGAGAATCTACAGTAGTGAGTTGAATGGATTCATTCTTGATTTTATATTTTTGGCGATATGTCTCTTGATTAAACTTAAAATGTAAGCCATAGCTATTAATTTAACATGTGGAAGTGTTTGTAGAGGAATAAGACGGTGTTACTTTCACGGTCTGCAGATTGTGAAGGACCAAAAATGGCTTTTGATAGAGTGATTTGTACTTCTTGTCGGATGTGGAGTTTAAAGAGAGTTCAAGGGTTACTGTGGATTATATCTGCCATAAATGCTGTTGGCTGCGAATCTTATCAGATCGAATGAATCGGTTGGAGAGACATTTAGAAGCAATGAGGAATTTGCAACAACAACATTATGTGGTGGATGGCAGTTATCGGAAGGGGGAATAGTCTCAGATAAAGTCACAAAGATAAGTTAATTCCAGGAAAGGTAAGAGAGGTAGGCAGCTAGTAAAGCAGTCTTTTGTGGATACACCCATCGCAAACATATGCTGTTTTGGAAAATGGAGGGGTGATGATTCTCAAGGGAACGTAGCATGATCAACCACGTTTCTGGTATTGCGACTGGCTGTAACGCAACGAGGGGTCCGTCGGGTTCCAAGAGATCCCGTGAGTTAGGCGGTTCTCTCGTCCGAGGCACAGACAGACATTTCTGTGGTCAACAGCGAAAAATCAGAGTGTTGTGTTGCTTCCATGGTGCCAGGATCAAGGATGTCTCAGCGAGGGTGCAAAATGTTCTCACGGGGGAGAGGGGCCAGCAAGAGGTCATTGCCCACATTGGAAACAACGACATAGGAAGGGAAAATGTTGAGATTCTGAAAGGAGATTACAGAGTTAGGTAAAAAATTAAATAGGAGGTTTTCGACTGTAGCAATATCTGGATTACTCCCGGTGCGACGAGCTGGTGAGTGAAGGATCTGGACGATAGAGCAAATGAATGCGTGGCTGAGGAGCTGGTGTATGGGAGAAGGATTCACGTTTTTGGAACATTGAAATTTCTTTTGGAGGAGAAGTGACAGATACAAAAAGGACGGATTGCACCTAATTGGAAGGGGCAAATATTTACTGGCAGGGAAATTTGCTGCACCTGCTCGGGAGGATTTCAACTCGCAAGGTGGGAGCGGTGGTGGGACCCAGGGAGATTGTGAGGAAAGAAATCAATCTGATATTGGTACGGTTGAGAACAGACTCGAGTCAAACAGACAGTGCAGGCAGAGACAAGATAAGACTAATTAAATAAACTGCATTTATTTCAATGCAAAGGGCCTAATAGGGAAGGCAAGTGAACCCAGGGCACGGTTGGGAACATGGGACTGGAATACCATAGCAATTACAGAAACATGCCTCAGGGATGGGCAGGACTGGCAGCTTAATGTTCCAGGATACAAATGCTACAGAAAGGATAGACAGCGAGACAAGTGAGGAGGGAGAGTTGCATTTTTGATAAGGGATACCATTACAGCTGTGCTGAGGGAGGATATTCCCAGAAATACATCCAGGGAAGTTATTTTGGTGAAACAGAGATATAAGAAAGGGATGATCACCTTATTGGGATTGCATTATAGACCCCTTAATAGGCAGAGGGAAATTGAGAAACAAACTTGTAAGGAGATCTCAGCTATCTGTAAGAATAATAGCGTGGTTATGGTAGCGGAAATTCACTTTCCAAACATGGACTGGGACGGCTATAGTGTTAAGGGTTTCGATGAAAGAGAATTTGTTAAGTGTGTACAAGACAATTTTCTGATTTAGTATGTGGATGTACCTAATAAAAAAGGTGGAAAACTTGACCTATTCTTGGGAAATCAGGCGGTCTGGTGACTGAGGTGTCAGTAGGGGAGTACTTTGGGGAGGCGGAGCACAATTTTATTCGACTTAAAATGAGATTTAAAAGGATAGATCAGATCTAAAAGTTGAAGTTCTAAATTGGAGAAAGGCCAATTTTGACGGTATTAGGCAAGAGCTTTCGAAAGCTGATTGGGGCAGATGTTCACAGTTAAAGACACGGTTGGAAAATGGGAAGCCTTCAGAAATGAGATAACGACAATCCAGAGAAATTATATTCTTGTTAGGGTGAAAGGAAAGGCTGGTAGTTATAGGGAATGCTGGATGATTAAAGAAATGGAGGGTTTAGTTAAGATAAAGAACGAAGTATATGTAAGGTATAGACAGGACAGTTCGAGTAAAACCTTAGAAGAGTATAAACGCAGTAGGATTATACATAAGAGGGAAATCAGGAGAACAATAAGGGGACATGAGATAGCTTTGGCAACTACAATTAAGGAGAACCAAAGCGTTTTTACAAATACATTAGGGACAAAAGTGTAACGAGGGAGAGAATAGGGCCCCTCAAAGATCACAAGTCTGCCTTTCTGTGTAGCCAGAGAAAATGGGGGAGATACTAAATGAGTATTTTGTATCAGTATTTACTATGGAAAAGGTTATGGAAGATATAGACTGTAGGGAAATAGATGGTGACCTCGTGCAAAATTTCCAGATTACAGTGCAGGAATTGCTCGATGTCTTGAAATGGGAAGAAGTGGATAAATCCACAGGACCTGATCAGGTGTATCCTAGAAATCTGTGGGAAGCAAGAGAAGTGATTGCTGGACCTCTTGCTGAGACATGTGTATCATTGATAATCACATGTGAGGTGCTGGAAAATTGTAGGTTGGCTAACGTGGTGCCACTATTTAAGAAGGGCGGTAAGGACAAATTAGGGATCTATAGACCAGTGAGGCTGACCCCGATGGTGGCAAGTTGTTGGAGGGAATCCTGAGGGATAGGATGCATATGTATTTGGAAAGACAAGGGCTGATTAGGAATAGTCAACATGGCTTTGTGCGTGGGAAATCATGTCTCACAAACTTGATTGAGTCTTTTGAGGAAGTAACAAAGAGGTTTGATGAGGGCAGAGCGATAGATGTGATCTATATGTACATCAGTAAGTCGTTCGACAAGGTTCCCCAAGGGAAACTGATTAGAAAGGTTAGATCTCACGTAATACAGAGAGAACTAGCCATTTGGATACAGAACTGACAGGGTAGTGGTGGAGGGGTGTTTTTCAGACTAAAGACCTGTGATCAGTGGAGTGCCAAAAGGATCAGTGCTGGGTCCTCTACGTTTTGTCATTTACATAAATGATTTGGATGCGAGCATAAGAGGTATAGTTAGTAAGTTTGCAGCTGACACCAAAATTAGAGATATAGTGGAAAGCAAAGAGGGTTACCTCAGATTACAATAGGATCTTGACCAGATGGGCCAATGGGCTGAGAAGTGTCAGATGGAGTTTAATTTGGATAAATCCAGGTGCTGCATTTTGGGAAAGCAACTCTGAGCAGTACTTTTACATTTAATGGCAAGGTCCAAGGTAATGTTGCTGAACAGAGAGACCTTGGAGTGTAGGTTCGTAGCTCCATGAAAGTGGAATCGCAGGTAGATAGGATAGTGAAGAAGGCATTTGGTATGCTTTCCTTTATTCCTCAAAGTATTGAGTACAGGTGTTGAGAGGTCATGTTGCGGCTGTACAGGACATTGGTTAGGCCATTGTTGGAATATTGCGTGCAATTCTTGTCTCCTTCCTATCGGAAAGACGTTGTGAAACTTCAAAGGGTTCAGAGAGAATTTAGAGTAGATTCTCTACAGTGTGGGAACAGGCCCTACAGCCGAACAAGTCCACACCGACCGTCCGAAAAGTAATCCATCCAGACGCATTTTCCTCTGACTAATTCACCTAAAAATGTGAGCAATTTAGCATGGTCAATTCACCTAATCATCTTTGGACTGCGGGAGGAAACCGACGCAAACCCACACAGACACGGGGCGAATGTGCAAACTCAACAGAGGCATTCACCCAAGGCTGGAATTGAATCGGGGACCTTGGCGCTGTAAGGCACTAAGCCACCGTGCCACCAAAGGGAGTTGCCAGGGTGCAGATTTTGAGCTAGCGGGAGAGGCTGAACAGGCTGGGGCTGTGTTCCCTGGAGCGTCAGAGGCTGACATTATAGAGGTTTACAAAATTATGAGTGGCGTGGATAGGGTAAATAGGCAAAGTATTTTCCCTGGAGTCGGGGCGTCCAGAACTACAGGGCACAGGTTTAGGGATGAGGGGAAAGATATAAAAGAGACACATGGCGCAACTTTTTCACATAGAGGGTGGTACGTGTATGGAATGAGCTGCCAGCGGAAGTGATAGAGGCTTGTACAATTGCAACATTTAAGAGGCATTTTGATGGGTATATGAATAGGAAGTGTTTGGAGGGATATGGGCCCGGTGCTGGCAGGTGGGACTAGATTGAGATGGGATATCTGATTGGCATGGACTGGTTGAACCGAAGGGTCTGTTTCCATGCTGTACATCTCTATGACTCTATAAGAAAGAAAATGGAACAGTGGAGGATAGCTGGATTTCAGATTGTTTCCACAGGTTTGCACAACATCGAATGCCGAAGGGCCTGTTGATCACTGTAATGAGGCACCTGGCAAACACCCTTGCTTCCAATTGAAATTTCATTTCGGTGTTGTTATTCGAGAGAGAAAAACATTGAGTCAATATTCCTCGCCTGTGTCTTTTTTACAATGAACATGACAACGATTGTGAATCTTTTGCTTGGACACTGTGGACTCTCGAACTGCATCTCTACTTATATGCTTGCTGTGGCAGCAGCAGACCTGCTGGTCATAATTATTCATGTAATAGTTTATAGCATGCTCATGTATCACATTCAGTTGACTTTTCTGTCTCATACATACATTTCTAAGTTTAATTTCGACATGGCTTGTCTTGTGCTCAATTTTTCAGGCTGGTTCACTTTTGGTTGGTTTCATCTGCTGTCCAAAGTGTAAGACAAGTTATTGTATGGTGCGAATTGCAGGCATGGTTACAGGTACGAGCTACACCTTCACGCTTGTTAACGATATTTCCATTATCATTCCGTACAAGCATGAACACATGATCAACAATGTGAAATGGAACTGTCAGGAAAATGTGAAATTCGTTTCCTTTGCAGGAATATTGTACATGTGGTTTTACAGCATCTGTTTAGTTTGGATTCCTTTCATTTTAATTGCCTTATTTAATGCATTGAAATTCATATATATATATATATATATATATATATATATATATATATATTAATAAAAGGTAAAACCACGAGAGGACATTGCAATCACAGAATTGACGATAACTGTGATCCCAAGGTGAAGAATCGAACAATAGACAATAGACAATAGGTGCAGGAGTAGGCCATTCTGCCCTTAGAGCCTGCACCACCATTCAATATGATCACGGCTGATCATCCTTAATCAGTATCCTGTTCCTGCCTTATTTCCATAACCCTTGATTCCACAATCCTTGAGAGCTCTATCCAACTCTTTCTTCAATGAATCCAGAGACTGGGCCTCCACTCCCTCTGGGGCAGAGAATTCCACACAGCTACTACTCTCTGGGTGAAGAAGGATCTCCTCATCACTGCCCTAAATGGTCTACCCCGTATTTTTAAGCTGTGTCCTCTGGCACTCATCCATCAGCGGAAACATATTTCCTGCCTCCAGAGTGTCCAATCCTTTAATAATCTTATATGCCTCAATCAGATGCCCTCTCAGTCTTCTAAACTCAAGGGTATACAAGCCCAGTCGCTCCAGTCTTTCAGCGTAAGGTAGTCCCACCATTCCAGGAATTGACCTCGTGAACGTACGCTGAACTCCCTCAATAGCCAGAACGAAAACAATTGCTTGGTTCTTTGCTTTTTCAGGAACTTTCGTTCTGTTTCGGTTGACAACTGAGACAACCTTTCTGATGACCAGAATAATAAACCTAAATTACCGAGGAGACTTTGGAAATCTATCCTCTATCACAGATGAAGCTGGAGCTGTGCTGAGTTTTTTGAGCTCCTATTCAAACACGTGCATTTACAAAGTGACCAAGAAGAAATTCAGAGAAGAGCTGATGGAACTTTTCAGATTAACCTGTGTTGGCGTTGTAAAGTTGTTAAATGCCCAAAAGAAAGGTGAAAGAGAATATGTGTTGGCAGATTAAAAAATTAAAGTTCTCTCATGCTTTCAATGAATCCGACATATTCTTAGTATGCCTGCCTATAAATGTATATCACAGAGGGGGGAAAAACAACACTGTTCATCACTCTTTATTGTCTTGACCACGAATGTAATTACATTTCCACATTGGTCTGTCCATTGCTGGCAGTTTATGATATTTCTCTTCATACAAAAATGTTCCGTCTATTATGAACAGAACCATAAATGCTCAACATATATTCAGACAATAATGCAATCCCGAAGTTTTTTTTTGCATTAAACGCAATTGTGCTGTTTTCAAACGTAATTTGACTGCAAAAACTGCTGGCTTTAGGGAAACATATGCTTTCTTTTTACACTACAGTTGAAATGCAGACAAAATGAACAAAATCGAATAAAGTTGTCATAACTCTAATTCTATTGGAATATTTAGTCAAAAATATAATATCTGTATGCATGTGTGTGCATAGAATATATATAAGAAAATATATACATAATTAAATAATTACGATTAAGTAATTATTCCAATACCAAAACATGCATTAACACATATGTGGCAAAGGCAAATTTATTTTAAAAAACTTGTCTTGCACAGAATTCTAGCAGAAGGGTGAGAACCCCAGATTTTAACTGCAAATATCAGAAGAGTAGTAGCTTCCACATCCAGCTTCAGGGTCCCCAAAACAGCAGGAAGGCAAACTTATTAATCCTGTTTCTGTGGGAGCTTGATCCCAGCTATTCACGCTGCTTCTCTTGTTCCAACTGAAATAAAACAAGCTCTCGCAAAACAAGTTATTTTACTGGTATTGGAAAGATCCTCGCACCTCTGTCTGAGACTTGCTTCATGTAAAAGAACAAAGTTTTTCTTTGAAAGTCACAGTATCATCACACCTTCCCGCTTCAAAAGATAAACCATCAACATGTATAGATATTTATGATTTTAACAAAAAATAAGCCTCATGTTATTAGTACACGACAATGCATATACAGCACTTTAGCATGAAAAAAAAATCAGTACAACAGTCCATTCAGTTGGATTTCTTGCATCACCAAACGCCTCTTTCTTCCTCCATGAACGTCAAAATGACGCTTCTTCCGGTCTTTCCTCTTGTCCTGTCAAGTGTACAATTATCAAACTGAAAAACTTCAAAAATAAACTTCACTGATTTTTTTTTCCATTATTTGACACAAAATTTCGAGAGTTGGAGTTCAGGTGCATAAAGTTTTAAAAAGGGACGAACAGGCGCAGAAAAGAATCTGACTCATGAAATTCTGCCCTTCATAGCGAGACAGCTGGGGTTTAAGGAGTCTGGACTCATCTTACAGAAATGAAAAATCTTGGTTATTCGGCACGTGAAGTGCAGACCACATGTGGAGACCCTACCTTAACACGGCTGTCTTCACCTTGGTGTGAGAACAATGTAGGTGTGCAAGAATGGTTACTGAATTCCGGGGTATATAACAAGAGGTTAACAAATTAAGACGATTACCTCAGTGCATTAGAAAGTTAAGAGGTGATCTGATTGAAATCGTGAAGACACCAACATATGAAGATAGTATTGATAAAAGAAACCGTGTTTCCACTGATCACAGCTTTGGGAACGAGGGGCCGAGTCTAAGGATTAGTGCCACAGGATTCAGGAGAGCTGTCTGGAATCCATTCTGTACACAAATTAAAGTGGATGTTGTTTCAAATTTTATTTTTTTTCATTTTGGGTTCAATATTGATTGTGAAGAAAAGATAGGAAGCGAAATGGGCCAAAAGTGGAAGTATGGAGTGAGTCCACAGATCTGTCCTGATATCGAAAAAAGATGGAACAGGCTCGTGGGTCTGAAATGAATACTCTTCTTCTTACGTTCCTCTGTTGTTGGCAAAGCGTATATGAGAAGAGTTATACAAGCAATGGTGCAGGAGCTGAGGGCTCAAGGAGTCTAACAGCTGACACATGATTACATATGGAGAAAGTGAAGACTGCAGATGCTGGAGATCAGAGACGAGAGTGTGTTGCTGGGAAAGCACAACAGATCAGGAAGCATCCGAGAAGAATGGAAATCGACGTTTTTTACACAATCCCTTCACCAGAAATACAGTTTGTGGGCGGGGGCGAAAGGGGAATTAAGGTAAAGGAGAAGGTGAGAGATCAGAGGGGACAGGTCAGGAGGGCGTGGCCAAATTGAAGGCTTAGGACTGGAATAATGGGAGGGGAGGTGATGAAGAAACTGTTGAAACCCACAACTAACACTTGTGGTTGCAGAGCTCCAAAGCAGAATATCAAGCGTTCTTCCTCCAGGCATCGAGTGATAATGTTTTGGCAGTGGAGGGTGCCCAGGACCTGCATTTCCTTGTTGGAGTGGGAAGGGAGATGAAGTTTTCAGCTACATGATGGTAGATTTGGTGGAAAAATAAAACGTCTGGGCGTTTCCAAAGACCAGGATAACCCATAGCCCGTGAAGTAGAGCTTGCCTTTTCTCAGAAAGGTGAAACAGATAATCATTCTACTGGTAGAGGTGATATGTTAGAACATAGAACATAGAACAATACAGCACAGAACAGTCCCTTCGGCCCACGATGTTGTGCCGAACATTTGTCCTAGCTTAAGCACCCATCCATGTACCTATCCAATTGCCGCTTAAAGGTCACCAATGAATCTGACTCGACCACTCCCACAGGCAGCGCATTCCATGCCCCCACCACTCTGTGGGTAAAGAACCCACCCCTGACATCTCTCCTATACCTTCCACCCTTCACCTTAAATTTATGTCCCCTTGTAACACTGTGTTGTACACGGGGGAAAAGTTTCTGACTGTCTACTCTATCTATTCCTCTGATCATCTTATAAACCTCTATCAAGTCACCCCTCATCCTTCGCCGTTCCAACGAGAAAAGGCCTAGCACTCT
Source organism: Chiloscyllium plagiosum (assembly GCF_037043375.1). NCBI lineage: Eukaryota > Metazoa > Chordata > Chondrichthyes > Orectolobiformes > Hemiscylliidae > Chiloscyllium > Chiloscyllium plagiosum. Next base: position 18,296,332 of record NW_028270178.1, on the reverse strand, counting down.
CAACCTATCCTCGTACGACCTATTCTCCATTCCAGGCAACATCCTGGTAAATCTTCTCTGCACCCTCTTCAAAGCTTCCACATCTTTCCTAAAGTGAGGCGACCAGAACTGCACACAGTACTCCAAATGTGGCCTAACCAAAGTCCTGTAAATTGCAACATCACTTCACGACTCTTGAATTCAATCCCTCTGCTAATGAACGATAATACACCATAGGCCTTCATACAAGCTCTATCCACCTGAATGGCAACTTTCAAACATCTATGAACATAGACCCCAAGATCCCTCTGTTCTTCCACCTTACTAAGAACCCTACCGTTAACCCTGTATTCCACATTCTTATTTGTCTTTCCAAAATGGACAACCTCACACTTGGCAGGATTGAACTCCATCTGCCATTCCTCAGCCCAGCTCTGCATCATATCTAAGTCCCTTTGCAGCTGACAACAGCCCTCCTCACTATCCACAACTCCACCAATCTTCGTATCATCTACAAATTTACTGACCCACCCTTCGACTCCCTCATCCAAGTCATTAATAAAAATTACAAACAGCAGAGGACCCAGAACTGATCCCTGCGGAACTCCACTTGTAACTGGGCTCCAGGCTGAATATTTACCATCTACAACCACTCTCTGACTTCGACCGGTTAGCCAGTTTTCTGTCCAATTGGCCAAATTTCCCTCTATCCCATGCCTCCTGACTTTCCGCAAAAGCGTACCATGGGAAACCTTATCAAATGCCTTACTAAAATCCATGTATACTACATCCACTGCTCTACCCTCATCCACATGCTTGGTCACCTCCTCAAAGAAGTCAATAAGATTTGTAAGGCAAGATCTACCCTTCACAAATCCGTGCTGGCTGTCTCTAATCAAGCAGTGTCTTTCCAGATACTCATAAATCCTATCCCTCAGTACCCTTTCCATTACTTTGCCTACCACCGAAGTAAGACTAACTGACCTGTAATTCCCGGGGTTATCCCAATTCCCTTTTTTGAACAGGGGCACAACATTCGCCACTCTCCAGTCCCCTGGTACCACCCCCGTTGACAGTGAAGACGAAATGATCATTGCCAACGGTACTGCAGTTTCCTCTCTTGCTTCCCACATAATCCTAGGATATATCCCGTCAGGCCCGGGGGACTTGTCTATCCTCAAGTTGTTCAAAATGTCCAACACATCTTCCTTCCTACCAAGTATCTCCTCTAGCTTACCAGTCCGTTTCAAACTCTCCTCTTCAACAATACGGTCCCTCTCGTTCGTAAATACTGAAGAAAAGTACTCATTCTAGACCTCTCCTATCTCTTCCGACTCAATACACAGTTTCCCACTACTGTCCTTGATCGGACCTACCCTTGTTCTCATCATTCTCATGTTTCTCACATACGCATAAAATGCCTTGGGGTTATCCTTGATCCTATCGGCCAAAGATATTTCATGCCCTCTCTTAGCTCTCCTAATCCCTTTCTTAAGGTCCCTTCTGGCTATCCTGTATCCCTCCACTGCTCTGTCTGAACCCTGTTTCCTCAACCTTATGTAAGCCTCCTTCTTCCTCTTTACAAGACATTCAACCTCCCTCGTCAACCAAGGTTCCCTCACACGACCATTTCTTTCCTGCCTGACAGGTACATACATATCAACGTCGTATCTGTGCGTTGAAAAAGTTCCACATTTCCACGACATCCTTCCCTGACAGCCTATGCTCCCAACTTATGCTCCTCAGATCCTGTCTTACAGCATCGTAATTACCCTTCCCCCAATTGTAAAACCTACCCTTTTGCACGCACCTATCTCTCTCCATAACCAAGTCCAAGTCTTCCAATAACTGGTTTCCCTGGTGAGCTCTGTTAAAGATTTTTATTGTCAATTTGCCTCAATTTCCTCGGGGTGCCAAAAGTATTCTGGGAAAGCTGTAGTATTACACAGATTTCAGCGATGGATTGGCACATGTTCCAACGATACAGTCGTCAAACGTCTATCCAAAATGTACCTGTCCCACTGAAATAATAATTTTCATAAAGTTCCAGTTTTTCTGATTTATGGAAAAAACTGAAGAGGATTGACTGTAGTTATGGAGAGGATGTTTCCTCATATGGGCTAATCTGGTTCGAGTCGTCATCGTTTTAGAATAAGGTTCAGCAGATATAAAACAGAGTTGAATAAATTAATTATCTCAAAGGCTTGTGAATATTTGAAATTCTTTGCCCCCAGAGAGTGGTGGAAATCGGGACCAAATTGAATAAACGTAACCTGGAAATGGACAATTTCGTATCAGTAATGGGACAACGTTTTACGGAGAGTTATGCTGGAAGTTGGGTTTGAGGCAAAGATGACAGCGGTAATGATCATAATGAATAGAGGAGCATTTTGAAGGTCCTGAATAATAAACTCTTTCTCCCACATTTTATAAATGTTAACTACGGACTATTTAGATCTCTTACTCAAGAAACGTCTCTTTAAATTAATTTAACAGACTTTCATTTTTATGCCTTAAAATAAGACTGGTTTGGGATTAGAGTCAAAGTTTGGGTTAATCCACCACAAGGATATGAACAGTACCTAATTTGACACAGTTTCCTGAATGTGAACCTGAGCTGATAATGGGACTTTTGTCCATGGTCTAACAGTCTCAACACATTGACGTTATGTCTCCTAAGTCTTTTAGCCACTTAAATAATGATGCCATTTACTTCAAATTTATATGGTGACTATTTTGTTTTCACGTCTCCTGCCTTAGTTTTCTTGTTCTCTGAACACAAACGTGACCAACACAGCTTTGTAACGTTGTGAAGAACGAAATATTCGAAAAGGACTACAGCACAGACTTTTAAGATTGTCCATCTCCTTGGTGATTTATGAAAAATACTTCTTTCTGTCATCTAAATCGGGAATCCAGAATAATGAATTCTAATCTAAATTCGTGACTCTATCTGTCTCCTTTATTAATGAAATGGTCATTCAACATAGCAAACAGAGATCATCAGTCCAGTACAAGCACACTTTTTTGGTAGAATTTTCACGTTACTAAAATAAAACAATGAATGAAATGGACAAACTAACTTCGGAAATTGTGAAGGGTGTGTAGTTCTAGAATTCACATTAGAAGGGAAATCCGTTGTACTGGAAAATGTCTGGAGCAGATTGACCAGAAGGTTGCCTGGGCTCGAGAGTGTCGCTCATAAAGAGAGATTTATTAGACTTGAATCGTTAGCATAGACCCAGAGGAGATTGGGAGGGAACAAGTAGGAAACGTATAAAATGAAGACAGGCATAGGCAGGTCGCACAAAAGATCTTTTTTTTCCCTGTTAGGAGAAGTATTAATATCCACGGGATCAAGGTGTAATTTCAGTGCAGAAGGCAATGGGGAAATGAGATGCACATCATTTTCATCCAGAGATTGATGAAATCTGGAATTCCATGCTTGCATAAGTGTCAGATGCCAAACCCGTCATAACATTGAAAAAAGAACGTTAGATGCACTTTTGCAACGCCAATGAATGCAAGGTTTTCAGTCCAAGTGCTCGAAAGTGGGATTAGAATATTTGTGTAATGGTTTATGACTGGTGAAGACTTAATGTACTTTAAAATCTTCTTTCCTGATGTAATCCTCTTTAAACTTATCATTTACACTGACACTTTCATGTTCCCAACATCAAACTAAGCTCATCAACGTGTCTGATATTTGGACGACATTTCCGTTACTAATTACTGAGCCATCACAGGCAGTCAGGCAATTACACATTTTGGTTTTTACGCTTGTGGAACCGCATGCTTTACAATTGAAGTATCATTTCTATATTCTTATTTAAGTAAACAAATGCTGAGTCAATGTTCCTCCCATGTGTCTTGCTTTCAGTGAACATGATGACAATTGTCATTTTTGTGCAGACAAACTGTGACCTGCTGAAGTGCACCTCTATCTATGTAGTTGCCATGGCAACAGCAGACCTACTGATTCTAATCAATAACATGATAGCTAACAGCATTTTTATGCATCACGTTTCATTATCTTTCCTGTCTCATACGCATATTCATATGTTTAATTGCAATTTGGTTTATCTTCTGCTCAATTTATTGGTCTGTTTCACAGTCACGTTCTTTTTTGAACATTTTGTCATCATCTGCTGTCCAACGTTTAAGGCAATGTTTTGTACAATATGAGTTGCACGCACAGTTATAATCGTGAGTTGTAACTTCATGCTCATTAAGCATACCCGCATTGTAATTATATATGAAATTGAAAATGTATTAACAAGATGAAACCGAAATTCCAACTAAGTGTGGCATTGTTCTTCTCAAATGCAGAAATAGTGTACGTCGGTTTAAGAGACCCGTTTTGTTTGTCTTCCTTTTATACTAATTGCTTTCTTTAACGCATTGACAAACAAACATAAACTCGTGAACAGGAAAGCACGCAGAGCAATCCAGAGTGATGCAGGTGAAAATCCATATGATTCTGAGATAAAGATTCTAATGCAATCTATTGTTTTTGCTCATTGGTGTATCGGGAAGCTTCATTCTACTGTAAAAGCAAATGTGATAACCTCTGCAATGACCAGAATCACAAACATCAATGAGTACCAAAGAGACTTTTCAAATCCACCAAATATTGCAGCCGAAGTTGGAGGCATGCACTTGAGATCCTGTTTAAATTCGTTCAGTTGTGCAGGGACACAAATGAAATTCAGAGAAGACCTGGTGGATATTCTCAAATCATCCTGAACGTCATTTTAAAGTTATTAGATATGAAAGGATGAGGGATTAAGAATACCTGTTAGCTGATAGAAATACATTTTTTTTCTCGTATGATGCCAGGATAATTTATTAGGTCTCGATAAAGATGATGAATGGGGAGAAAATAAAATAACTGTCCCTCATTCTTGATTGTTTTAACGTCAAATCGTTATGAAATCAACTCTGATGTCACAGTCCAGGTGGAAATTGCAGTCGTGATTTAACCATGCTACAATCGTTTTTATTAAATGTACAGACAGAATGTTTCCTCAAGCATATTCATTAATCAAAACTGTTTGTAAGTATTCAACAAAATTGAAAGTAAAATGTGTTATTTGTGGAAGGGCAAGTATTAGAGAAAGGAGGATTGTTGTTCACATGAATCAGCAAAAATGTGATAAATTATGGAGGAAAGCAATATTTTAAAACTCGTGAAACCTCAACGAAATAAACTTGATTGCAACTGACAATTGCTCAAACCGAATAGTATGAATGTAATTTTTTTTCTGCAGTCAATTATCCGTCACTTTCCATTCCTGATTGAATTGGGCCCAGTGGTTATCACTGCTGCCTCACAACGCCAGGGACACGGATTCGATTCCAGTCTGGGTGATTGTCTGTGTGGAGTTTGCACATACTCCCGGTGTCCATTTGGGTTTCCTCCGGGTGCTTCCGTTTCCTCACACAATCCAAACATGTGCAGGTTAAGTGAATTTGCCCTTCTAAATTCTCCATAGTGTTCTTGGACATGAAGATTAGGTGCACTAGTCCGAGGAACTGTAAAGTAATAGGTTCAGTGAATGGGTGTGAGAAGAGACTCTTCAGAAGATCGGTATGGGCTTGTTGAGCCAAAATGGCCTGTTTCCACACTGTAGGAATTCTATTATTTTATTCTATGTTATTGAAAATGCAGAGCAATAGACTGAGAGATATATGACATATACCGAGGCCAACATTAGGGTGAATTCCTCTCAGCCAATTCAGTTTACAAAATAATTTGGCAGCTTTCAATGTTGTCGGTTAGTTTGCTGATTCTTAAGGAACATTTTATCCTACAGTTTATGATTTAAATTTCGTATAATTTCTCATTTCCATCAACTCACAGCTAAACCACAGAAGCGGTCTCATGAGTGCATTCAGCATATTTCACTAAAAATTGAACACAGCAAGTACAAAGTAGAAATTTTTGGAGGAAATCAGCTGGTTTAGCAGATATTTTGGAAAGAAAATTGTGTTTCGAATCCCGTCAGATTTCTTCAGATTTCAGCGCTCTGGACAGAGAATGTTATGTCAGTTTGATAATTACCCATTTACAACACGCAATTTCATTTTTACTTTCATTCTAAATTTAAATTGACTGGCATGTATGTGCTTCATTTAATTTCGGACAGTCGTTTTGCATTTTTCACCATGTTCTCTAGTAATAAGCACATACCTGTAAATTTGATCACATCGTCGTTTTGCACCCAGAGATAGAATCAAACAAGCAGAGCGCATGTAACCGATTATGGGGGAAGCATTAGTTAAAAGTTTTGCTAAACCAATGATGTACCATCAATTTTAAAATGTGTTTCTATGTGCACAAACAGCATTGTGCAGCTGCAGCTTGGGCAGTTTCCTTCATTCAACAGAACATTGTTAACTGCGCTGGTTAACGTTTTATGACTCATGGGGAACGTATGGGTTGAGAGATGTGGGGTCTATAAACTGTACTGATATTATCCCAGAAACACAGGTCCATCGACAGTGCATCAGGTGAAAGCTTGACCGTTACTCTGGTATTGAATCCGGACCTCTTGCCAGCTGAGCGAAAATAAAGAGGTTATTGAAACTATTGTGTGGTCTGGAACTATTTGAGCCAACATTTTGGGGTTATGACTCAAATCCCAACAAAGGGAACATTTCTCTGGGCGGAATGTGAAGAACAAGGGTTTGAATCTCGCACAATGGATTGGAAGGGCATCGCGAATAATTTTATATCCGACCACTCCTTGTGTTCGGACAGATTATCTACCCCTCGCCCAGTGAGACGAGCACTTTGACGGGATCAAATGAACCATCCGGACCTGGATTATAAGGTTAGAGAGTTTTGTTTTGATGAGTTTGCTGTCGCTTGGTGCGGAGTGACATTGGCTACTCTGTATTGTTCCGGAGACAAAAAGGCTGAGCTGGTGATCCAGATCAAGCAAGTTGTCGCCAGTACCTTATTGACTAGCTTTACATAGCTGCCTCCTTAAATAGGGCTGGTTAAAATTGTGAAATAATGAAAAAGGAAGGCTAAATTTCTCACTCCGTAATATTGAAATAGCCAGTTGAAATTTGTTTATTGCAGAACAATGAAGTATGATGGCAGAATCACTCAATGTACCTGGAAAAGGGAGACCCTTTTATGTGTGAGAGAAACCTAACCAGGAAAATTATTTAAGGAAAGGACGTGCTGCACTTAACAAACGATTTGGTGGAAGCTTGACCGAAGGGTGTGACCTCCGATGTGTCCTCTTGTGAATAGGCAATAAATTTAGTTTAGAAAAAAAAAACTGTGGAAAAAAAAAGTGGAAATCATTAATTAAAGTATGGTAGGAAAAAGCCAATTGCAAATGGAATGATATTGGTCCTTAAAGGAATAATGCATGTGAAAGAGGCATAAAAGGTATGTACAGCGACTGGAATTCCCAAAGGCTTGGAGATGTTAAAAGCTGTTTATGACTGAGTAAACGGAAGATGAAAAAGGGAACAGGAGAAACTGGTTGCCGCGATTTTATGCTACACATAATGGTGCCACATGAGTCCATTGGTGTTGACTCCGGACCTCCCTCCAGCCAAGCTAAAATAAAGGGGTTAATGAAACATTTGTGTTTTTCAGACGTTTTTGAGTGAACACATGTGCACACAGAATAATACACTGGTTGCAAAGTTATATAAATACAATGTTGCTATAGAAATGTACTCTCATGAGAGAGAAACATCAGATGGCGATTTAACCTGAGTGTCACCACCTCAGGCAAGAGGCAAGGTAAATGTAGCCATAACATCAATTGAACCTATACACTTTTCATTACTCAACAATGTAAGCTAGTGATTCAGCCAATTGAGATATAGTCGCAAACATGCTGATGTCATTGAATAGTGCAACACAGAAATTAAATTAAATTAATCCCTTCTGCATATCCATGGTCCATATGACTCTTTATTAGATGATCATGTCCTTATCTAAAACTCCTTTGCACCCCTTTATAGTATCAGCCTCACCACCATCCTTGGCAATGCATCCCAGGATCCTACTCCGCTCTGTGCAAAAAAAGTGATTCTTTCATTTCGATTGAATTCACACTTCTCTCGCAATAAATGCACTTCCTCTGGTACTTGACACGATATGGATCTGTTGAAGATATGGGCCGAGAAATATGAGATTTTAAACCGGTAAGACACTGCACTTCAGAAGACGAAAGGTTAAGTAAATACATATGGTTAATAGCAGGAGCTGAACAGCATTGATGTACAGAGGGATCTTTTGTTCAAGTGCATAGCTACCTCAAAGTCGGTATCAAAAATGGCATATTGCATTATTGCCTTTGTTGTTGCGGGGATTGAGTAGAGGGACCAGGATGTCACGTTGCCGCTTTATAAAACTATCATTACTCCATACTGAGAGTAATGCGTTCAATCTTGTCATCACACTACAAGAAGGATATGGAAGCTTTGGAGAGAGTGCAGAAGAGTTTTATCAGAATGCTGCCTGGATAGAGGATAGGAGATATCATGACAGGCTAGAAACACCAGTGTCATTTTTATTGGAGCAGCGGAGGCTGAAAGGAAAATTAATGATGTGGAAGTTCTGCTGTTGAATTAGGAAGGGCAAAGTTAACGAATCCTTCAACTCCAGGTGAGAGTCCAACAGATTTACTGGGAAATACAAACTTTTGGAGCACTGCTCCTTCATTAGGTAGATCAGGGAAAAGCAGAATTTAGAGTAAAATAACGAAGTGTTATATAGCTGATGGGATGTATTAAACAAACCAAGATTGCTATAAACTCTTATTCACTTAGAATGGCTTGCATGTTGCAATTCGTTAGTATATGAATTCCCAAAACCTCTTGCACATTTCTGAGATAACTTAAGATATTAATTCTTTTTTTCTCAAAAAGTGACATTTCATCTGAGACAATGCATTAAAAGTGTGAGGTGAGATTCCGTCTGCATTGCGAGTTTAAGATAGAGTGGTAGTATTTCCAAAGTAGAAATTTATGAAATGCCACATGAACTGACTGCCTACAGATTGTGTGTGTCTTAAACAAAGTGGAATGTATGAGCGTGTGAGGGGGCGAGAGAGAGAGAGAGAGAGAGAGAGTTTGTGTACGTGTCTCAGAGTGTGTGTACGTTCTTGAGAGTGCATGCACCAGTGTGATGGCGTATGTGACCGTGAGTGTGTGCACGTGCGATTGGGTGTGCGTGTCTATGTTTGAGAGACAACTTGTGTATGAGAGATGGTCTGAATGAATGTGTGAGTGTGATCATGTGTAAGAGTGGGTGTGTATGCGTGCTGGTGAGTGACTCTGTTTGAGAGAGTGTTCATGTCACACCTGTAGTATGACATGAACCTTACGAGTTGGTTGAGGTTATCCGTGGCATACCGAACTTTGCTGTTAGCCTCTGCTCGGTGACGCTATATTGTTCACAGTCGAGAGTGAGAAGCTACAAAATCGCAGTAGATCAGTTAGCATCCGAAGAGTAGGACCAGTGACATCGTTTTGGGCAAATGTCCCTGCATTTCTGATGCGAGGTTATGCCTGAAGCGACGACTTTCATGGTCCTCGGAGGCTGTCTGAACTGCTGTGCTTTTCCAGCACCACACTCTCGATTCTGATCTCCAGCATCTGCAGTCCTCACTTTCTCTGACTTTGCATTGATGCAGATCCCGAAGTCCACCTTAGAGGTTGGTCACCCGAAGGTCCGAGTCTGACAGTCCTTGATCAATTAAGTGTTCCCCAAACTGCGATGAAACATTACAGTATGGTGATTGTTGCATGATTGTTCCATTTATCTGTTAATATAGCATCTGCATGGTTGGACCAAAGTACCATACCTCGGGGCTTCCTTGCCTGCACCGTATGATATAGACACCGTTTGCCAAGTCACATGTGCACCTGCTGTGCACGTAGTGGGTGGTGTCCCCATGTTTAATGTTAGCGTCCATGTCGACATTCTGAAACGTCATGCAGTGGTTGCCAGGCCAGTGTTGCATTATATTGTGGTCGACATTTTCCTGAAAACTCAGCATTTTGCTGAAAACAATGGTCTGTTAAAAGTTGAGCAGTTGTTTTTAGTTGAGAAGTGGAGGAAATATCTTGGAAAGGTGCTCATGCTTATCGATAATATGTTACAGGTTGCGAAGAGCATGGTATTGTGTTCCACTCTCGGGAAATCCGAGACAAGGAAGTGAACACATAGGCTGTGACAGTCTCCTGAGGAGTTCATTACGGTTTCTCATCATGGCACAATGAGACAATACTGTAGTGTTGTTTCTCCAATTTTCCTTTCTCAACAAATTTGCGTTCATTAATTAGTCTGATGAAAATTGCATGATTCACAAGCGATTCCTGCCCAATCACCTTTCTCTTCCCTCATCACATTGTATTTCATCGTTCCCCCACTGAACTTTTGGTTTTCTTTTTCATTCACAGGGAGTCTAAAAATAATAGGCCGTTGCAGAGTAGTTTGATTAATTTATTCATCCACAGCTTATTGTATTTAGCTGGAAACAGGCAAGGATGCATCTTCTTTGATCTAAAGGTTCTTAAAGCTGTAACGTTTGAGAATAATATCCTAATACTTGATCCATCGAGAAGAGAATCTAGAAGAGTTTAGAGGTTCTGCTTTATTGGTAATTTACTGAGTTAGTAATGCAGCTTACCAGGATAATACATCTGGGGACACAGGTATATATCATATTGTCGCAGGTGGTGAATTTTATTCTGAGGAAATCAGAAATAAATAGTTGGTCTAGTTTTTTTTCAAATGGACATCGTTGTCTATGCCTACATTTTATTACCCGCCCTTAGTTGCTCTTGCGAAAATGATGGTGAGCTGTCTTCTTCAAATACGAAAGTACACTTGCTGACTTACAATGCAGCGAGGAAGGGAATTCCGTCATAATGATGCAGAGAAATATGTCCAGCAAATATTTTCATAACAAAATCTAATCGACTATTTTTTGGGGGGGAAAGAATATTGTTATACGTTCCACGTCTGGTCCCATATGATTCCAGATCAACAGCAATTTGCTTGACAGTTCAGTGCCCTTTGGGAATTAGGGGTGGAATGAACATTTAATGTTGACCAGTCAACGACACCCACATCTTGTGAATGTATAAATAAAAACCAAGGAACTCCCTCAGACTCAGAATTAGTTTAAACTCTCTGGACCTGCTTCCACTGTTCAATTAACGCTGAAACTTTCTTTTGAGTTACTCTCATTTCACGCATTGATTTGTGGATGACCTTACATGTGAATTGTGTGAGAGTGATCTCTGGTTCTAGACTTTATTTTGCCACTTATCTGCTTACTATGCGCGATTTTATTACAAACTAAATATATTATTGCAATTTTTCGGTCGTCTTGGAGTCAACTAGACTTTTCATGATATTCGAAAAAAGAATAACTTTGACCCTGGCTTTATCATTCCCAGGAGTAAATCAACGCGAGCCAAACATAATGTCTCGACTATGCCGACTATCACTCACCCAGAAAATTGGATTTCCAATTGTACTTTATACAATGCCATTAGGATAGAGTTTCCATATATCTCAAAGACAGAAACTTTGGATTCTATTGAACTCCGTGGAATTAATCATCTCTGGAAAATTCATTCAACCACCCTGTAGCCAGTTAACCCAACGCTTGAATGGTGAAAGTTATGCAGGGTATGACAGTGTCGGTTCAAAGCCTGTTTGTCGAGTGCAATAAATAGGGAGGAATGAAGGAAGCAGTGCAATTTAGCTGGTCTGGTTTGTTCTATTATAATGTGACAGTTATGTTACACTAAAACAGCACGCTGTAGAAGATAGTGCTGTAGATGACTGTTAATAGAAAATCAATTTACTCAAGCATTATCCAAACCATGCCCACAATTCGTCTATCATGTTATAACCAATTCAAACTGCCGTAACACACGTTATTGAAGAATGATCTGTCGAACAACTTCAGTGTTATATGATTCCAGGCTGTATAATTGTGAGAAAAATACATTATCCTCCATTTCAGCAACATTCGTCTTTGAGTACTTCTATAATCACTACCATGTTTTCTGCTTCACAGGATACTGATCAATAAAGGTACCTTTAGAGAGCTATTTTTCTGGCACTCTTTACATGCTGATGTCTTGGCAGTTATGCTTGTGGGCGGCACGGTGACACAGTGGTTAGCACTGCTGCCTCACAGCGCCTGAGACCCGGGTTCAATTCCTCAACCTCAGGCGACTGACTGTGTGGCGTTTGCACGTTCTCCCCGTGTCTGCGTGGGTTTCCTCCAGGTGCTCCGGTTTCATCCCACAGTCCAAAGATGTGCAGGTCAGGTGAATTGGCCATGCTAAATTGCCCGTAGTGTTAGGTAAGGGGTAAATGTAGGGGTATGGGTGGCTTGCGCTTTGGCGGGTCGGTGTGGACTTGTTGGGCCGAAGGGCCTGTTTCCACGCTGTCATGTAATCTAATTTCAATTTTCCTCCAGTCCTATACCCCGTGTATGGCTTTCAAGATTGTCAATGTACAAATTTAAACTTGATTGAATTTTGGCAGTTTTCGGGTAATAATTTCAAGTGACTGGCGAAATTCGAATCTGTTTTTGTCTACAGGCAAACCAACTGATCAATTTTTCGACCAAGTGTTAATTTGGTACCTTATTGAGAACACTTGGTGCTGTCGGGTCCTTCTGCTTGATTCTAGCTCTCTTCAAGGTAGAATACGCCCACGTCTTCAAAACAATAAGGGCACAAATGTGAAAGGATTTGTAGCTATAAGGCTATAAAGCTGCGCACCAAAAATACTCATGTTATTTCTGTAGTTTGGACAGAGAACTAAGCAGTAAATGAGATGTTGTTTCTGCAATTTGCAAATTACACTTAATAAACAAGCTCTTTGTTATCCAGCTTGAAAGACTTTTACTGTTGAGGTGTTAATAATTGATGACCGTCTGATCCTGGTGGACAAAATCCTGAATGTAAACAGTCGGCTTCTCTCATCGTGCAATCAATACCATTTCACAGTGAATGCATTCTTGATATTTTCTTTGAACGCTTGCTGATTTATCATTATATTATTTTATTCTTCTTTTCATTTTATTTTGTAGTTTTGAACTGCAGGCTGAAAGTGTGTGTTTGGAATAACGGTAACAGTTTGTTCATATAAAAGAAGAAAAGATTACACAAGGTCTAAATGGTCGTTGAGGCGAGATCTGAACGTTAACTTCAAGTTGTTTCTTGATGGAAAGTGCTCTACAGATGCTTCTACTTCAGATCGGACTTATGCTCAAGCAGATTGCAAATATTGATGAAAACTTGGGCCTCGTGGAAAGTCAGTCAGTCTGGAAGGGAAAAGGCGTGTTGATCTGGTTATTGACTCTGTTTATGATGGAAAGCTTCAGGACTGAGATATACAGCCATTTAGTCTTTGAGATGTATGACACAGAAACCGACCCTGTGGTCCACCTCGAACAGATAACCGAAATTATTTTAGTTCCATTTGTCAACACGTGTTCCATATCCATTGAAAGAGTTCCTGTTCACATACCAATCCTGATGAATTTTAAATGTTGTTAATGCACCCCTCTCACCCACTCCAACCTCTCACCCTCAGAACGTCCAGCCCTCCCCTCCCTTCATTCCAACCCCAACTTCACTATCAAACCGGCAGACAAGGGAGGCATGGTAGTAGTTTGGCGCACCGATCATTACACCGCTGAGGCTAAACGCTGGCTCTCGGACACCTCCTCCTATTGTCCCCTTGACCATGACCCCACCTCCCACCATCAAACCATCATCTCCCAGACCATCCATAACCTCATCACCTCAGCAGATCTCCCATCCACCGCCTCCAACCTCATAGTCCCACAACCCCGCACCGCCTGTTTCTACCTCCTGCCCAAAATCCATAAACCTGACTGCCCCGGCCAACGCATTGCCTCAGCCTGATCCTGCCCCACCGAACTCATTTCTGCATACTTCTACACGGTCCTGTCCCCTTAGTCCAAGAACACCCCACCTACGTTCAGGAGACCACCCACGCCCTCCACCTCCTCCATGATTTTTGCTTCCCTGGTCCTCAACGTCTTATCTTCACCATGGTCTTCCAGTCCCTATACACCTCCATCCCCCATCAGGAAGGACTCAAAGCCCTCCGCTTCTTCCTTTCCCGTCGTACCAACTAGTACCCTTCTACTGAGACCCTCCTTCGACTGACTGAACTAGTCCTCACTCTGAACAACTTCTCTTTCCAATCCTCCCACTTCCTCCAAACCAAAGAAGTAGCCATGGGCACCCGCATGGGCCCCAGCTATGCCTGCCGCTTCGTAGGATATGTGGAACAGTCCATCTTCCGCAGCTACACTGGCACAACCCCCTCACCTTTTCCTCTGCTACATCGATGACTGTATCGGTGCTGCCTCATGCTCGCACGAAGAGGTTGAACAGTTCATCCACTTTACTAACACCTTCCACCCCGACCTCAAATTTACCTGGACCGTCTCAGATTCCTCCCTCCCCTTCCTAGACCTCAGATTCCTCCCTCCCCTTCCTAGACCTCTCCATTTCTATCTCGGGCGACCGAATCAACATGGACATTTACGATAAACCGACAAACTCCCACAGCTACCTAGACGACACCTCCTCCCAACCTGCCCTCTGTAAAAACGCCATTCCATATTCCCAATTCCTTCGTCTCCACCGCATCTGCTCCCAAGAGGACCAGTTCCAATACCGTACAACCCAGATGGCCTCCTTCTTCAAAGACTGCAATTCCCCCCAGACGTGGTCGACGATGCTCTCCACCGCATCTCCTCCACTTCCCGCTCCTCCGCCCTTAAGCCCCGCCTCTCCAATCGCCACCAGAACAGAACCCCACTGGTCCTCACCGACCACCCCACCAACCTCCATATACATCGTAGCATCCATCGTCATTTCCGCCACCTCCAAATGGACCCCACCACCAGGAATATATTTCCTCCAAATGGACCCCACCACCAGGGATATATCTCCCTCTCCTCCCCATCAGCGTTCCGAAAAGACCACTCCCTGAATGACTCCCTCGTCAGGTCCACATTCTCACCCAAGCTCCACTCCTGTCACCTTCCCCTGCAACTGCAAGAATTGCAAAACTTGCGCCACACCTCCCCCTTACTTCACTCCAAGACCCCAAGGGATCCTTCCATATCCGCCGCAAATTCACCTGCACCTCCACACACATCATTTACTGCATCCGCTGCACCCGATATGGCCTCCTCTATATTGGGGAGACAGGGCCCCCTACTTGCGGAACGTTTCGGAGAACATTTCTGGGACACCTGGACCAACTAACCCAACCACCCCGTAGCTCAATACTTCAACTCCCCCTCCCATTCCACCAAGGACATGCATCCTTGGACTCCTCCATCGCCAGACCATAGCAACACGACGGCTGGAGGAAGAGCGCCTCATCTTCCGCCTAGGAACCCTCCAACCACAAGGGATGAACTCAGATTTCTCAGTTTGCTCATTTCCCCTCCCCCCACCTTGTCTCAGTCCCAACACTCGAACTCAGCACCACCTTCCTAACCTGCAATCTTCTTCCTGACCTCTCCGGCCTACCTCCACTCCAGCCTATCACCCTCACCTTATCACCCTCACCTTAACCTCCTTCCACCTGTCGCATTTCCAACGCCCTCCCCCAGTCCCTCCTCCCTACCTTTTATCTTAGCCTGCTTGGCACACTTTCCTCATTCCTCAAGAAGGACTCATGCTCGAAATGTCGATTCTGCTGCTGCTTGGATGCTGCCTGACCTGCTGCGCTTTTCCAGCAACACATTTTCAGCTGTGATCTCCAGCATCTGCAGTCCTCACTTTCTCCTAAATGCACCAGCTACCACTACTTTTATCTGTTCTTGCATCATCTCTATGTTGGAATTTCAGAGAATACATCATCAGTTTTGAGAATCCATTTCGTATTTCCTGGAGCTTATTGGAAGCTGAAAGTACGCATCTGTGTAATCAAAAACCAAGCAAGCAACATGTCCATATGCCTGCGATGTTATGGAATATATAAACTGTTGAAGTAAACTTTGCAATTACATATCATTAATTTTTATTCCTCATGATTGATTGGTTAACTGCACCTAATTATCTCTCTATCTTTGTCTGAGAGATAGGGTGAAAGTTAAAGAGGATTGAGTTAAATCGTAGTGATTAGTTAGAACAGCCTTTGTATGCTTAACTTGACCCTTCCTGAAGTTAATGCACTGAGAAGAATTTGCTCATTTTTTTTGTTTAAGTTATAAAGCCCAGATCTGCTTTCAGTTATTGATAAAACGTGGCACTGGTTATTTAAAATGTCCAGTAATGAACCAGTGGAATCATGTTTAATGGATACTGGATATATTAATTGTATTGTGTTGTGAATACATGATTTGAAGATTAAGCTCCATGTCAAATTATATTAACGCACTCCGAAGGCAACTGCTTTTGAACACTGCCATTCATGTAATCATTGAAAGCACTTGACTCGAGGATGCCAGAAAAAAGCCAACTTTCAGACATTCTGTTCAGTGGACAAAGTGTGTTGTTATTTCATAATGCAATTTACGACACTTTAAAACAAATACATAAAAATACCAAAGTTAATTAGTCTCATTGGCTAAGACTTTGTGTATTTAACAACGGAATTTGCATATTATTGATTTCTAACATATCACAATTTAAAATTGTTGTTCATTCTGTTACGAAGATGAGGCCATATAATGAACCTTTAAAAGAGACTGAATGCTGTTCTGAACTGACAGCTCACAGAAATAGGTGTGATGTGATTAATGGCAATCTCAATTTGCAGGGGAGATTGAAAATTACTAACACCTGATTATGTATTGGATACCTGATTTAGTCGCTGTTTTGATACCAATTAGAATATAAACAATAAGTTTTAATCATGCTCCAGGATACAAAAACTCAATCGATTTTAAATTTATTGTTTTGCCAACATCAGACCAATGAGACAATCAGATGCTGGGGTCATAAAAATGTAACATTATGAAAGTTGAAGACAGAGGAACTACCAGCAACACAAATCCAAGAAATCAATAAACCTTTTCATGTGAAACATATTCACAGTAAAAGGAAAGAAGACGACACAGGGAGGTCTTCAGCCATAAGAAGACTGCTTCCGAAGACAACAGTTGCGGTCTATTTTTGAAGTTAAGTTGATGTGATTTTAATAACCGTCTTATTGGAACGGTATATTGTTATAGAGTTGGAAGTAGATAATAGGCAGTTAAGAAAAATGGGGTTTAGGTAAGTGAACAGTTGTTGTTTAATGTTCATTTTTATATTTAAAGAACAACTTGATGCTATTTTAGTTAAATAGTGTAATTTGGGATTTTTTTGTCAAACATATTTGAACACATTACCAGGCGAGATGAGCATTTCTGAGTGTTTGGTTTAATTAACAGGATAGTTCCCCACCTTGCGCAACAGTTTAAAAGTTCATGTCCAAGATTTTTGTAGATTCGGACAAGTTTAGACAGATCCAGTCCGAGGTTAAACAGGTTTGAACAGATTTGTTTTACAAAGGTCTCAGAGGAATTAAACACTTGCCAATTAGTATCATAGATATTTAAATAAAACGGAGGTGAGACAATTTATATAATTTCAGATACTTTCGGTTAGCTAAATTAAAAGTGAGCGCATTGGCTCTAAGCATTGCTAAAGACGTTTAAATGTGCTTCTGGGGAGTGAAGATGCTTCCCACATTTTCCAAGAAAGTTTACAAATGTATCCGAAAATTATACTTCTACAATTAGCAAACAGCTTAGAATTGGATTTAGCCAGGGACAAAGCGAAAGCTGAAAACTTAATGGAGTTGGTCAAGCACTTTGGCGGATCAGAGAAATAGACTAATGTAGTAGAGTTAGAAACCTTTACATTGTAATTGAGGCAAATGGAGTTCGATAAAACAAAAGAGAAAGAAGACCCATGAGAAAAGCGCATGAGAGAGTGAGAAAGAGGAAAAAGAAAGGGAGAGAAATGAAAACGAAAGAGAGAGAAGATTATTGTTTGAGCAAAGAGAGAGAAGGAAGAGAGAGAGAGAGAAAGTGTCTGAGAGAAAAAGAGAAAGGGAAAGAGAGGGATAATTTAATTATTGGAATTTTTGAATTAGTCAGGAAATTCAAGTTAACAGGATCAAGGAAAAGATGGAAGATAGCAATGCTTACCAATACATTAAAATATTGCCACGTTTTGATAAGAACAATGAAAAGGCTTCTTAATTTTATTTGAAAAAATGGCAAGGAAAATGGAGTTGTCAGAGAACTTGTGGGTAATGCTAGTTCAGAGTAAACTGGTAGGCAGCGCTTGTGAGGTATTTGCCACGCAGTTAGATAAGGGGACAAGAGAATCTGTAGATGTCAAACAGGCTATTTTGAGTGCTCTGATTTGGTACCAGAAGCATAGAGACAGCGGTTCAGAAATGTAAACAAGAACCCATGTCAGTCTTATTTTGGGTTAGAAAGAATTAAATATAGTAATTTAGATAGACAGATGAGATGCTTAAAAATACATAAGACCTTTGATGTTCTAAATAAGATTATTCTCCCGGAGGAGTTTAAAAAATCACTTCCAGAGATGATAAGCATTCATGTGATATGGCAGATAATATACGCATTCGTGCATAAGATAAAGTTTAGCAAGCGACATGAATTTCATCCTGTGAGCAATCAAAACTGGAAGATGGAGACATCGTACGTTACAAAACAAAAAGTGCATCACACTGATAATGGTTTACCATAAGTGAAAAAAGAAAGCAAAGATATTTACAATGAAGTGAAAGGCCACAGATAATTCTACTGTGGTCAAGCGAGACACATAAATTCACAGAACTGGTCGTGAAAAAGGGAACTGAGGGAAAAGATGATGCAGTGATCCCTAGCGAGTCATGACAAGATCATCGTGTACAGGTAGCAGAACCCTGTGAAAGACTAGGAGAAGCAAAACTGGTAATAAACTTAAAAAAAGCAGAATTTACAATAGCAGAGTTGAAGTTCTTGTGGATTAATATCAGTTATGGTGGAGTGACCTCAAGAAATGCCAAGACAAAAGCCATTGATGAATTTCAACGACCATTCTCAATGAAAGAGGTCAGTAGCCTAAATTGAGTAATCAAGATTTTGAGTATTTCAAAATAAAATTTGAGAAGTTTTGGTTTCTAAGAAATCACAATTTAAATGTGATATTGATTCCACTTGCAGCAAACCGGTGACGATGGAAATTCTCCCCAGGAGAAACTGATGTAACGACGTTGCTCCTTTAAGAAAGTTATGCCGTCGTTAATTTCCTTTTTTCAGAGGGTTTTCTTGTCACGAGTTCCACTATGTCCGGGTTTATCTACTTGAAGAAGCTTTTCAATAAATAAAAACGTGCAATGAAAGGACAGTAGCTAGCTCTCCCTGTTCAAATTTTCTCTAGTTTGATTTGGTGTTAGCAGGCTGACTGCTCAGAGTTGCCCGTCAGTTTTTATCTGGGGAATCCAAACAAACAGCTGGAGAATCCATGCTAAATCTCGTGGTTCCGTGCTAAACCTCGTTTCCATCCCTCTCTCCTGTAAAACCTCTGTCTGATTTTACTTATTTTTCAATAAGGACGTGTTTATGGCGAATGTTGCAAGCATTTGGAACAGCATTTTCATTTGATATGCTCTGTCGGATTTTCGGAAAGGTTCAATTATCCTGCATTCTGTTCTCTTTTGTTTGGGTTTCATTTTCTACCTTGTAAATCATTCCTGTTTCTTTTAAAACTGAGGGGATTTGTCCAGCTACATCACAACTAGAATAACTACTGTACATTTGCTTAATGCAGTTGGAGAAGTCGGGGTCTTGGTTACCTTCTTGAAATGTTTTGAGTAGGTCTGCCCTGGTCCACATCACTGCGGCCTTTATGAACGTAATTCTACCTACATGTAGGCCTTGGAAATAACATTTATTCTGATCATGATGTTCAGTGTAACTGTCTAACACGTTTTCGGTCATCACGTTACACATTCCTTCTTTCCTTTACTCGAGTTTTGTTTTAAAAGTATTTTAAAACGCTATTGAACTCAGTCAGCCTTTCAACGGCAGTCTGGTTCCCTGCAATGTTCATATTTGATTGAAGCGTATTGCGAGAGTCTGAAGACAAAGTGCACCCAGAAGAAAGGACAGTGGCTGCAGTTAAAATGAGCACCACTTCTCTGCTTTTCTGTGAGAAAACCGTTTCAATTTTGATACAAAACTGAACAAGTATTGGATCATTTCCAGCCAGTTTGTCACACCAAGTTGAGTTTTTTCAATTTGCAATGAGCTGTAGCATTCTCCTGATTACACAGGATTTTAGTTTCTTAGATTCTCTTTTCTTGATATCCTTAATAAATTGCTTGACAATTCAACATATTCTTTTCGCCAATGGAGCTCGCAGGTAATTGGTGTTCTGTTATTCTGTAACTGGAGGGATCTCAATATCCACTCTCAAGAATTATATTGACAATTAATTTAAGATTATCTGTTGATTTTCCAATGTGACAGACTCTTCTTGCGAGGAGCTTTAGAAACAATGACGTCTGCTTAGTAACAAAATTGAAGATGTCCGTCATTCGATTATTCTGGTGATATCAAATGGTTATGGAGCATCAGCTTCCATTTGCATTCTTCATTGTAATGCATGAACCATGCAGCCACTACAGTCCATCAACAATATTTTCTGAAGCTCAAAATTGAAGCGGTGGTCCACCGTTGTTGTTACTAGATTATTAATCCAAACATGGAAATGTGTTGCTGGAGAAGCGCAGCAGGTCAGGCAGCATCTAGGGAACAGGAGAATCGACGTTTCGGGCATTAGCCCTTCTTCAGGAAGTGGCTGAAGAGCTTCTGAGCAGAGGAGATGACCTGGGGGGTGCAGTGAGAAAGGGACTCACTGAAACCTTTGTAGAGGGAGGAAGAGAGCTTCTTCAAGGAAGGCATCCTTGTAAGAGGATTCGCAGTAGGTTGAAATCTTTGAAGAGAAAATGAGGTCTGCAGATGCTGGAGATCAGAGATGGAAATGTGTTGCTGGAGAAGCGCAGCAGGTCAGGCAGCATCTAGGGAACAGGAGAATCGACGTTTCGGGCACATTCCTGAAGAAGGGCTAATGCCCGAAACGTCGATTCTCCTGTTCCCTAGATGCTGCCTGACCTGCTGCGCTTCTCCAGCAACACATTTCCATCTCTGATCTCCAGCATCTGCAGACCTCTATTAATCCAAACACACAAACAATAATGTACTCTACCTCGGTTCAAATGCGACCATGGCTCGAGCCATTCTTTATCTTTCTTCAGAGGTAAGAAGAAGCAAAGCAAGCACATAGAATGATACAATTGGAAGGAATGGCTGAGGGAGTTATCATTACACATACTCGTTTTTACCCTTAACGTCATTTAAGGTAGCCACAGGGGGATATGTACTAAACTTATGAATCCGTGTACTAACCCTCAGCAAAAATGACAAATCCATTGCCTCTTTCAACAAATCCATCAATCTTCACGTCACAAGTCGGCGAGATTCGTATCATTTAGGACTACGTCAAATGTCATATGAAACCACAACTCCTTCGAGATATTCTGTGCCGTTGTGCATCCATCCACATAAACTGATGAAGGAGCATCGCTCTGAAAACTTGTGATTTATAATACATCAGTAGTACTATACGCACTTATCATACGACTTTTGTCTTTTCCACACCGGGCCAAACACTGGCATGTCCACATTATTTCGGACTCTGACCATTTAACAGTGCCATCCCAAACTATACTTCACTTCCACCCCAGTAACCTTCTACAATTGAGCTCCTGAGACATCGACTGTTACATTATCTAAATGCCTGCCTATAACATTACTATCGTGCCGTTGTTCCAAACAGATTTTAATAAATCTGCTGAAAATTGCATGATTCACAAGAGATTTCAGTCCAAATCACGTCCTCTTCCTTGATCACCCAAGTTGCCTCACTGCACTCCTTTGATTTCATTCATCTTTCATAGGCAACCTAAAAATAACTATGTAAGGCAGAATACTTTGATTAATTTGTTATTTCACAGCTTTAGTAATTTGCCTGTGGAGAGGCAACGGTGTATTTTCCTTGACCTAAAGGTTCATCATATCTTAACAAGAACATCTTCGACTTACAGTTAGTATAACGTAAGGTTACAAGAATGGTAACTGACGTCCAGGGTTATGAGTAGAATTTTACAAATTAAACCTGCTTTCACAAGAATTTAGAAAGTTGAGAGTTGAATCATTAATTTTTTGTCGATTTTAAGACATGAAGTCAGGTTTGATAAAGAAAAAGATATTTCCATTGTTTGGCTATTGTTTGACTATTGAGAATGAGAGCCATAGAGTTCCGGAGAAATGCCAGGTAGCTCTTTGTTGTTTATGCAGTCCTTCTGAGGAATTTTGTACTGCTCGGTTCATTGTGAATACAGAAATCCACTCATAACACTTCCAGTGCAATTCAATTTTAGAAATCCATCTGTCAATGTAGACAGACATGAAGATTGTTTCTCAGAGAGTTCTGAGGGCTGGGAAAATCTCCTCTCCTGTCTGTAGGGCTGATTGGGGAACCAAATGCAATAAAGCCTGACAATTATGGATTTCTGGTTGAGTAGGGATTCCAAGGATATGCCAGGGAATTTAGTGTGTGAGTCGTCTTGGGCAATAGAAAAACAGGAAAATTGATCTGTGCTTCTATCAGATCAGTGGTGATCTCAGCAAGTGTCAGTGTGAGCTCGCGGATGCGAAAATGACACCGCAAGTAATGGCTTTAGAGTTCATATTTTCCACTTTCATTGTTTCCATGCAATATTGTTCACTGAGACAGACCACACGGCAAATCCTTCAGTGAGGAACGAAATGATTGGATAATGCTCTCAATCAAGACGTGGACAGGGACAACAGTGTGTCATTACGTAAATGCAAATTCATTGTCATCACAATGGGCTACAGGACTGATGGCTCGATATACAGAGTGACAACTGGTGCTAGTTTAAATTCAGTGTCATCACATCTCAAGCAAGAGAAACATATATTGGAGTGGGAAATTCATTCGAGAGGACAGTCTCAGTCAACTGAACTTATGAATGATGCCAAGCAAAGGCATTTCAGAATTTCCACTCAAGGAAGAGATTTCAATCGATGTGTCTACGCCATCTGCTGCCCACTCCAATGCATTCGTAGTTGTGACATCCATCACGAATAAATAAGGTCATTGACAAATTAGACAGAGTCAAAAACTTACAAGTTGTTCAAACGGATGCTTCAGTATGACTTGTCCACACCAACCATGTTCCCAAACACAACTAGACCCACTTGCCTGTGTTCGACCCACAACCCTCCAAACTGTAGCTATTCATGTACTTATCCAATGGTATTTTAAATGTTGTAAGTATGCCTGCATCCACCACGTTTCCTGACAGTTCATTCACAGACCAATCATACACGGTTGGAAAAGCTGCCGCTCATGTTCTTTTTAAAACTTTCTCCTCACACTTTGAAAAATTAAACGACTAGATTTGATGTCCACCACTCTCGGGAATAGACCCTCGCTTACATGTGCCCTTTGTGATTTTATAAACCTCTTCGAGGTGTCCACTTAACTTCATATATCTATCCAGCCTATTTTGATAACTCAAAACCTCCAATATCAGCAACATTGTCCTAAATTCTTCGTGACCCCTCTCCAATTTAATGATGTTCTTCTGATAACACGGTTAACAGAACTCGCATGGTACTATGGAAGAGTAATATTCAACGTTCTGTACAACCCTCAAAACGGTGGCACAACTATGATGCAGTCTGTTGTGGTGTAGCACGATAGTCTATTCATGTGCATTCTCGTATTATAAGAAAATCGTTTGAGAGCCAAACCGTTTAAAACACTTCGACTGGAAGTTCACGTTTCACAAAGAACGCTCTAAATTAATCAATCATATCATGGACTATTCGTTTTGAAGACATGCGCATTATACCAGATTCGAATGTGATCTAAGATCAAAAGTCTGATCTATTATGGCAAACGTGCTAAACGCCTCGTTAACCACCCTACTAACCTGTGATACAAATTTGAAAAAAAATATATCAGAACCATGTATGTCTCTCTGATCTACAACACTACCTCGGGCACTAACATTAATTGCGTAAGTTCTGCTCTTGTTTGTTTTCTGAAATGCAATATCTCGCATTTACCTAAATTAAACTCGACCTGCTTCATCACAGCCCATTGACTAGCTAATCAAGATGTCTTTGCAATTTGAATCAGCAAATACTTTAATGACATGTCTTCATAACTTTGATCCAAAAAAAACTGTTTGTGGGTCTTCCCTTGTGAGAGGCCTGCACCCATACTTTATTCTTTATAGACCTCGTAAATTCCTTTGAGGGAACAAGTGCAGATAAATAGCAGATGCTCTTCTGGCACTGACGAGCACCTGTCTGAGTCTCTTTCGTCAAACAGAAGTTATCCTTCCTCAGAAAAATGGAACGGCCAATGATCCTGTTGATAAAGGAGATATATTATCCAATTCTTGCAACGGTTGGCTTCCCTGGTAAGCCCAGTTTCAAATTTATATTGTCAATTTGTGTGAATTGCTTCAGAGTTCCAAATCTGTTTTGGGTAAGCTGTAATGTTTATCAGGTCTCAATGATGCACGGGCAGATGTTTCCACTACGCACTTTTAAACCATGTATTCACATTGTCCATGTTTCATGGAGGTGGTAATTTCATTACCATTTGTTTGATCTTTGAATTCACCGAAACGTGATTGACAATGAATATGTTTATGGCATGTGTCCTCGTTTGGGGAAACTAGAACGAGAGTTCAGAGGTTTAGGAGGGAGGAACAGATTTCAAGCAAATATGGAAGACTGGATCCACATATGTCAAAGGGCTGTGAATCTGTAGAACTCATTACCCCAATGTACCGTAGATAGCAGAACGCTAAATAAAGTTACAGAAGAGATAAACAGATTTCACTTGCTTTGCTGAGCATGATCCCACGGTATGTTGATAATGATTCACACGAATTCTGCACCAATCTGTAAGGGTACACTCTTTGCATCCGTCTTTTTGGCAACTACTTATTCAGAGAAAAGAGATTATCTCTCACGAGATGCATAAATCCCACATACATCTCACTGCTCATTCACCTCATTGGTGTTTGTGAATTTCTACCCAGCTACAGATCTGTCCAATCTTTGCCACAACTTTGAGATAGTTGCTCCCGTAAATTCTGAACGTGTGCTGGAAGAATCTTTGGCTCCCATCATTCTGCTCAAAGATGGCCAGGAACCTCAGCTCCATTATCGATTCCTTTGTCAATTCACTCCTTTTATCCAGGCCAATTATGTTTGTTCGAGTGCATGAAACTAATGATGTTCACCAATCTTTCATGGATTAAATGCTGAAACATTTTCTGCCAATTTAGAGACAGATTCGTCTCCTTTCCTCTCATCAGTGTTTTCAGCTGTAGAATCCATTCACTTGACTCCCATGCATTTTCTTTTTTCATGAATTCATGCTGTCACCGCTTTACATATTTATTTATTTATTCCTGTGATATGGTAGTCATTCATTGAGTTGCCCGTCCGTAGTTTTCCATGAGAAGGCAATGTCGAGCTATTATTTTTGAGCCACTGTAGTCAACATGTTGTCGGTCGATCATATTATGCCTTTACGAATGAAGATCCAAGATTTTGTACGACCGACAGTGAACGAATGGTGATTTAGTTGTAAGTCAGGATTTTACATGGCTTGGAGGAGAACTTGCTCGTAATTGTGATCCCATGATGACAAATGGAATTGTGTCTAAAAGGATTGAGCTAAACAGCAGGGCGATTACATTGCAGCTGTACAGGGTTCTGGTGAGGCCACACCTGGAGCGCTGTTCCTCTATTTACGTTGAAAAGGATGTACTGGCAGTAGAAACAGTGCGGAGGAGTATCATAAGGCTGATTGGAGAGTTGAGAGTTGGATTATGAGGAGAGATTGAGTAGACCGGCATTGCCTTCATTGCAATTTAGAAGAATTAGAGTGTATCCGACGGAAACATGAAATTATAAATGGAATACATAAAATAGACGTAGAGAGAATGCTTCCACCATTAGGTGAAACTAGGACAAGAAGACATAGCTCGACATTTAAGGGGAGCAGATTTAGCAGAATTGGGAAGAACTTCTTCACCCAGAGGGTTGTGAATCTACGGAATTCGCTGCCCAGTGAAGTAGTTGATGCTACTTCAGTAAATGGTTTTCAAAGCTCGGATACATACTTCTTTTGAACAATAAAGGAATTATGCGTTCTGGTGGAGGGCAGTTGAGTGGTGCTGAGCCCACGAAAAGAACATCCATTATTTTATTGACTGTCAGAACAGGCTTCAAGCGCCATATGGCCCACTCGTGCTCTTACCTTATCTCTTCTTATGTTATGTATCTGCTGCTCTGTTCCTTCGGGGTGGAAGTCGCGTGAACATGGAACCTGCTGTCAAACGATCTTGGTGAACCGTTTCAGTGCATCTTTTAGATACTAAAAAAAAACTACATCTAATGAGCTGTGGTGGTGGAGACAGTGATTGCTTGTGAGTCTGGTGTTAAGCAACGAATTGCCTTTTCCTGGATAATGTCAAGCATCTTCAGAGTAGTTGCAGCTGCACTCATTCAACCAAGTGAGGAGCACTCCATCGTAATCCTGGCTTGTAGATGGTTGACAGGTTCTGAGAAAACCAGGAGGTGAGTTACTTTCTACTGTCTTTCTCGTCTCTGGCTTCCTCATGTCGCTGTTGTTTTTGTACAGTGATTCCAGTGCTACTGAGACAAGAATCCCTAAGAATTTCTTGTTGCTATGCTTAATATCCTAAAATAATGTTTCAGCCAATTCCAATGACAAATTTATGAACCAAGAGTAATTTGGGATGCTTTACAAACTTAGTGTTTGCAGTGTGTATCCGTGTTCACTCCTGTCCAATCGTTTGGGTGTCAAAGATTCAAACCTTCCGGGTTTTCTAAAGCAAAATATTGTGCCAATAAAAAGAGGATTCAAAGCTTCCTAATTTTCATTCAATAATCTCTTGTGGTGCGCTTAATTATTCTACTCTCAATGTAAATACCATTTCGCATGACAAAATGCATATGAATTTGGAAACCATCTAAATTCTTTAGAGATTTATTTTACCCTGTATAATATGCCCAATCCTCTTCATTCGTGCACACAAAAGCACGATAACGTTGAAGCCTTATAACTTTGACTTCTGTCACTCGACGATATTATTACCCTGTTCCTTAAAATGAATGGCACTCGCTCTTGAATACTTGTTCCCTGGTGCAATTATGCAACGTATCAATGTTGTTCACCATGTTCAGGATGAATCCGGCAAGCATACTCCCGCAGTAACGTTCATGCATGTGGCATTGGACATCCTGAATTAGAGTTTGTGCATGAGAAAAATAAAGTAAGTGTGCAAGTGGATGTATAGTGTGTTCCTAGTTAGCACTGGTGACCTTGAATGTCGTTCAAAAAACGGTCGTGGCAACAGTTTTATCAACACGAACTTCTGAATTCAAATTGTGGCTCTCTACTACCTACTCTTGCTCAATTATTGATGGTCATCCGTAGCTACCCTAAGTAAGGAGGATGACATTCTGTGAAACAAAGTAAAAATAGAGGTACAAGAAATTGGAAGTATGGTTTTTTTTTCCTATTATCATATTTTCTCTTTGAACTACCCCAACATCCTGCTTTCAGATTGTTGTGCTTGAATTATTTGAAAAAGGGAATGCAATCACTTTACAGAATCCAGTCTCTGTTTCAGCATAACCTCTTTCTCCACATTATAAGTGGAATGCAGGTATATGTTATCTGCATTTTTGCCATTGGCATATGCCAAATCGACAAGGAAATTTCCTCTTTTGTACAGGCCATATATTGGTCCCTTGCTGTGTATCGTTTAAAGCAAGAATTTTATTTCATTTTGGCCAAATTCCTTTATCATTTTGATGAAAATCATCTTGCAAACTGTATCTCCTACTTTCGATTGCTTCTGCCCCTTATCCACAGCCTACTGAGGCCTTTTGCTCTGATGATACTTCGCTCAATAGTTCCATTTTCCTTGGTCTCGAATCCTGGGTAACTCCTTCACATCTCTTTTTATTTGCTCTATATATAAAACCCTTTATGGGTTGAGAACCTAATTCCCAGAATGAAAAATGGAAACCTATTTGGACATTTGTATTATATTCAAACTGGGCTCCACTCATATGCTCACTATTCAGATGATGATTAAATGCAGATAACAATGCGAAACAAATTATGTTTTAATGACCCTAATGAAAAAGAAGTTTCTCTTCAGAGGTTGATTGTATTAACTAGAATTCCAATTATTTTCTGCTTCGATCACATTTATCCACATCGTCAAAAACTGTTCTTTGTGCTGTCATGGCCTGTTCCTTTTCCGTCTCAAATATCTTCCAAAATACGTTATTGAACATTATTTAATATTATATTCAGTCATGGATTCCAAAAACCTTTCGGGTTTTTTGGGCTTGAAATGATTAGACATGCAATCCATCTTGTTTTTCAAACAATTTTCATTGAACATTTCAAAATATATCCCCATTTTTTTCTTCAGAGATTGAGTTTAATATTTTTTTCCATGTTGGCTGTCTTCTGCTTTTCAGAGACTTGGATGATCACCTATTTCCTCCACGATGGTGGAATGTTGTTTATAACATTTGTTGGAAATGAAACAGTCTCCAAAAGAATAGTACAATTTTGCGATCACTGTGATGATGTTGCTCCTTTTACAATATTTTGTTGTGGTTGATGTCTTTTTTCAGAGAGGTCATAAAAAGGATTCCGAAATGTATGACTTGGATGAGTTTTCGCACCAATTGATTAGAGCGAACTGATATTGTCTCATGAAAAAGGCTTTCAAAGTTTTCAAACAAAATACCTTGTACAATGAAAAGGGAGCGGTCAGCTCTCCCTGCTCAGCTGTTCCCTGGTTTGATTTGATTTTTCAAAGTCCAGCTATTCACTGAGAGCAGTCAGCCTTTTTTTGGCTGCTGATCCGAGTCACATCTACATGGGAGAGGGTGTTTCATATTGCCATCTCCCACGATCTCTCTCTCTCTCTGACATGCCTCTCTTGTAAGGCACTGTATTTGATTTTAACTTTTGTACCAAGGGGTGTTTATGGGAATTGTTGCAAACATTTGGAACAGCATCATTAAGTTGTGATGATCTGTTGGGCTTTCGGACAGCTTCAGTTATTTGTTACTCTGTTCTCTTTTGCTTGTGTTTCATTCATAATCTTCTACATAAATTCAGATTTGTTTCTACCTAAGCTCGACTGAGGTTTTCCAGAAAGTTCTGGTTTTGTATCTCAATCCTTTTCTTTATTTCTACTTCATTTTGAAACCTAGCTTCATGGATATAGGTCCTATTGACAGTGGAGAGGGGAAGATTTCGATTAATATCCCGAAGAAGTTGGCAAGACAATATGTTGGGATGGCATAAGCTGGGGTTGATTGATGTTTCTTGAAAACTCTTCCTGTTTTGGAATATCGATTAGCTTCCATGTACATTCAGGTTTCAGATGTCAAAACTTTTGCGTTCATGTCAATAAGTATTATCTGCATGTAAATGTTCTGAAGATCTTTATTATCCATTTAAAAGTGATGCTTAAGGTATAGGCCCCAGTTCACGACATTCTGACAACAGGAATAGTTGTGCTCTATTCAGCAAGGTTGTCGTTTTGTCAATTAATTGTTCATGATAAGCTTCTGCAACGGAACATTAATATTAAGGAATAAAGAATTTTCATGCCTCTAAAACGTACTTGGAATTGGAATGGAGAAGCTATTGTTTGGAAGATTTGTACTCTGCCCAGTTCTAGAATGCATATGATAGGAGGTGGGCGGGTGTAGGACGCGGTGGTGTGCTCATATGATTGCACTATAGAGGGGACTGAGCAAGTATAGCAGTTGAAAGGTTCACTTTCATGAAGGGGGCTATGAGCAAGATGTATCGATTTATATTTACATTTCAGTTAGTTATAAATTCCTTGTCGCACTTAAGAATGATACAGTTTTTTTATCATACCAAGGTAATGGACATAGTGCGAGAAAATCGTGTTAGAATAGGTCGTTTCTTTTCAACTGGTCAAGTCTCAATGCATCAAACTGTCATTTCTTTTTAATCTGCTGAACTCCTCACTGACTCTTTGACTTCCATTGTCATTTCTCAGGGCAGAACTTCAAATTAAACTCATTAATACACAGATCCTTTGAGGTGAGTGGTGCTTGATAATTACTAATCCAGAATCTGTCTTCAGGACCCCAGATGTTGCTCTAGTAACTTGATCTACAACTGATATTTCATTTCTCTGATTACTTTTAAAATACTGAGTCAATGTTTCTGTCCTTACTTACAGTGAACATAATGACGATCATCATTCTTGTACGAGGAAACTGTGGCCTCTCGAAATGTATCTCTGTCTATATACTTGCCATGGCAACAGCAGACTTACTGGTCATAATCATTAATGTAATAATTTATAGCATTCTTACATATCACTTTCCATTGTCTTTTCTCTCTCATACACATATTTGTAAATTTATTTATTATATAGCTTGTGTTATAATTGATTCATCAGTCTGCTTCACAGTCACATTCACTTTTGATCGCTTTGTCGTCATCTGCTGTCCAAAGTTAAAGGCAACATATTGCACTGAGCGAATTGCACGCACCGTTACAACAATTAGCTGTGTCTTCATGTGCATCAAGGATATTCCGGTTTTGTTTGCATATGAACCTGAACACATTATTAATAGTGTGGAGTGGAACTGTCAGGCAAGTGTGGCATTCTTTTCTTCAATTGCAGGAGTCGTATTCATCTGGTTTTACAGCATCTGTTTGGTTTGGATGCCTTTCATTTTTATTGCCCTGTTTAATTCACTGACCATCAGGTGTATACTTATCAAAAGTAAAGCACGCAGAGGGCTTCAGAGTCACACAATTTATAAACAATGTGATCCAGAGATGAAGAATCGAAAGAAATGTATTGTTTTACTCTTTGCTATCTCGGGAAGTTTCATTCTGTTGTGGATGACAACTGTGATAAACCTTGTAATGACCAGAATAACAAATCCCAATTATTACCGAGGAGACCCTGGAAATCCAGGATATATTGCAGTCGAAACTGGAGCCATGCTGAGGTATTTGAGTTCCTGTTCAAACACATGTATTTACGCAGTAACCCAGAGGAAATTCAGAAAAGAGCTGATGTATATACTCAAAGTATCCTGTTCATTCACTGTAAAATGCTTAAAAATGAAAGGAAGGTGAATTTGAATGTTTATTGGCCCAAAAAATGTCAAGCTCACTCGTGAATTCAATGATACCGAAGTTTTCTTATCATGTCTGCATAAAGATCATAATGGAGAGAAAAAAAATAGTGTTCATCAGTCTTTCTTGCCTTCATCAATAACGTGATATCTGTTCTTTTCCATATTTTCACATTTGTCTCGTCATTCCTGATGGATCATGATATTTCTTCATTTTAGAAAAACATTTCATATATTATGAACTGGAACAACCCCACTCAAACTACATTAAGACAATAGTTCTTCCCTAACTTTTTTTATTTTAAAAGCAAGTGTTTTTCAGATGTAATTTCATTAAATTTCTCACTATAGAAAAAAACACTTCCATGTTGGACTACAATTGAAATACAGACAAAATAAAACTAATGGAATAGAATTGGCTTAATTGTGATTCTATAAGGATGTTCTGAATAAAAACAGAAAACATTTAGGATTGTATGTGTGTCGACTAATCAACTATTCCCATATATACATGCATCCCATCAACACACCCTTAGCAAAGGCAAATTCATTGAAAAGGATTGTCTCACGTGTAATTTTAGCAGCAGGAAAAGAACTCCAGTAGTTAGCTGTGACATACAGAGAAAGAACATCCAGCTTCCCCATCCAGCTTGAAGAATCCAACACCAGTATTAATCTTGATTCTGTGGGAGATTGACCCTACCATTCACGTTGCTTGTATAGCTCCAACTAAAATGCATCAAACCCTCACGAGCTATTTCTTTAATTAGTTTTGAGTAGATACTTCGCATGTCTGTCTGAAGCTTCCTTCATGAAAAAGGACAAAAATCAACTTTGAAAGTGATGGGATCGTTTGACCTCCCTGCTTAAAAACAAAAGTGAACCATCAACATGCAAAGATGTCTCGGTTTCTAAGAACCCTTAGCCTTATGTTATGAGTACACTACCACACACTGACAATGCATTGACTCTCATCACTATTCACTATATTCACTACTCCAGTATATTTCGCTTGGCTGCCTTTTGCCGTCAAGGGCCTCCATCTTCCTCTTTCAAAGTCACGATGATATTTCAGTCATTCTGTCCTCTTGTCCTAACATGTCTACGCTTTTCAGTTTTAATGGCTTCAATGATAAGCTACATCGAAAGAGACAGATTTTTTTCATTAATGTGGCGAGCAATTATAAGACATCGAGTCTAAGTGTTTATGTTTTAGTGTCACAAATAGGTGCAGAAAATAATCCGACTAATGTAACTTTGGCCTTTATTGCGAGAGGGATAGGGTTTACGAGGGGTTAAGTCATTCTACAGTTATCCCTCACCAGGGCATCAAGTTTTAAATTATCTTCTCTACAGTATGGAACAAGCCATTTGTCCCAACAGGCCACACAAACCCAGCGAAGACTAACCCACCCAAAACTATTCTCCTACCTTATATTTACCCCTTATTAATGCACCTGACACTATGGTCCATTTAGCATAACCAATTCATCTGACCTGCACATCTTTGAATTGTGGTAGAAAACTGCAGAACAGACGCGGGGAGAATGTGCAAACTCCACACAGGCAGTCACCCAAAGCAGAAAACGAACTCAGGTTCCTGGCGCTGTGATGCAGCAGTGCTAACCACTGAGTACTGCCCTTAACAAGAACATGTTTGCCTTGGCCTGAATACTACGTATGTTTGCAATTCTGATCACTGAGGTTTAGGGATAATAAGTCGACATTTACAACGTAAGTCTGGTTTCTCAGGGGAGTTAAGAGGTAATCCGATTCAAGTCTTGACGGATACAATTAGTGAAGATAGGTTTGATAAAGGTACAGTATTTCCACTGGTTGCAGATTCTAGATAGAAGGACATAGTATGAGAATTGATGTCATACCGTTCAGGAAAGTTGTTAGGGCGCGTTTCCAACTATAAATGAAAGTGGATATTTGAGCGAACGGTAATTTTACACCTGAGTTCAATATTGTTTGTAAAGCAAATGCATGAATGGAGATGGACCAAAGGCAGAAGTATGGAATAAGTCCACAGGTCAAACCCGATGTCAGTAGAGGAACAGATTCATAGAGATCTACAGCAAGGAAATAGACACCTTAGTCCAAGTCACTCATGCCACTCAGATAGGCCAATCATTTGCCAAAACTTGTTCCCATATCCATTGAAGCACTTCCTTTTCATATGCTACCCAGTTGCATTACAAATGTTGTAATTTACCAGCCTCCATCACATCCACTGTCAGGTCATTCCATTCATACACCATCCTCTGTTTGATAAGCGTGCCCTGTGTTTCCTTTCAGATTTTAAATGAGTGAACAGACTTCCACCTGTTCCTAAGTTCTGTATTACTTGCTTAGTGGATATGGGTAGAGTCAGATCAGCAATGTTCCAATAAAAAGAAACAGCAGGTTCGAGATGCTAAACAGCCGACATATGAGTAATCATGATTTATTGTTTATAATTTCAATTATACTTCGATGAATTTCATGATTTCATTCACATCAATTTGAATAAATTATATTCGTAAATCTGAATTATTATCGAGGAGTCTTTGGAAATCCAGCCTCTCTTGCAGATGAAGCCGGAGACATGCTGAGGTTTTTGAGTTCCTGTTCAAACCGGCACTCCCACATCATATCTCCTTTTTGGTGTAATCTAAATCACAGGTACAGAATAATGAAGTCAAAGCTAAATCAGGGAGATAATGCTGGCACTTTTTAAATTCAATGTTCTTTCAAATGGGCAAACAGACCACATCAGTATTGTGAAACAAAAACTGTTGGTGGATATTTAATGTCACTAAAGTAAAAGTGCGACTGAAATAGACAAACTACGTTTGGAAACTTTGTACAGTGCGCAGTTGTAGAATCCCCAGAATTAGAATCAGAGTCGTAGAGATGTACAGCACGGAAACAGATCCTTCGGTCCAAATCGTCCATGCCAACCAGATATCCCAACCCAATTAGTCCCACCTGCCAGCACCCGGCACATATGCCTCCAAAACCTTCCTATTCATATACCTATCTAAATGACTCTTAAATGTTGCAATTGTACCAGCCTCCACCACTTCCTCTGGCAGCTCAATCCATACACGGACGACCCTCTGCGTGAAAACGTTGTCCCTTAGGACGCCCCTCTCACCCTAAACCTATGCCCTCTAGATGAGGACTACCCGATCCCAGGGAAAATATTTTGCCTATTTATCCGATCCATGCCCATCTTTGAGAGTTGCTACTCAGGTCGATAGAGCTTGTACGAGTTTGTAAGAAGGCCTATGGTGTATTAGTGTTCATTAGCAGAGGGATTGAATTCAAGAGTCGTGAAGTAATGTTGCAGCTGTACAGGACCTTGGTTAGGCCACATTTGGAGTACTGTGTGCAGTTCTGGTCGCCTCACTTTAGGAAAGATGTGGAAACTTTGGAGAGGGTGCAGAGAAGATTTACCACGATGTTGCCTGGAATGGAGAATAGGTCATACGAGGATAGGTTGAGAGTGCTAGGCTTTTCTCATTGGAATGGCGAAGGATGACCGGTGAGTTGATAGAGGTTTATAAGATGATCAGAGGAATAGATAGAGTAGAGAGTCAGAATTTTTTTCGCGGGTACAGCAGAGTGTTACAAGGGGACATAAATTTAAGGTGAAGGGTGGAAGGTATAGGGAGGATGTCAGGGGTAGGTTCTTTGCCCAGAGAGCGGTGGGGGCATGGAATGCGCTGCCTGTGGGAGTGGCAGAGTCAGAATCATTGGCGACCTTTAAGCGGCAATTGGATAGGTACATTGATGGGTGTGTAAGCTAGGACAAATGTTCGGCACAACATCGTGGGCCGAAGGGCCTGTTCTGTGCTGTATTGTTCTATGTCCTATGCCCCTCATACTTTTGTAAAGGTCTATAAGGTCACCCCTCAGTCTCCGACCCTCCAGGGAAAGCAGCTCGAGCCTTTTCAGCCTCTCCCTCTACCTCAAATCCTCCAACCCTGGCAACATCCTTGTAAATCTTTTCTGATGCCTTTTAAGTTTCACAACCTCTTTCCAATCGAAACGAGACCAGAATTGCACGCAATATTCCAACAGGGCCTACTCAATGTCCTGTACAGCCGCAACATGACCTCCCGACTCATGTACTCAATACTCTGCCCAATAAAGGAAAGCATACCATCCGCCTTCTTCACTATCCTATTTACCTGTGACTCCACTTTCAAGGAGTTATGAACCTGCACTTCAGGGTCTCTTTGTTCAGCACCACGCCATCTGCCACTTCTCAGTCCATTGGCCCATCTGGTCAAGATCCTGTTAATCTGAGGTAACATTCTTCGCTGCCCACAACACCTCCAATTTTGGTGTTATCTGCAAACTTACTAACTGTACCTCTTACGCTCGCATACGAATCGCTTATGTAAATGACAACAAGTTGAGGAACCAGCACTGTTCCTTGTGGCACTCCACTGGTCACACGTCTCCAGTCTGGAAAACAAACCTCTACCATCACCCTCTGTCTTCTACCTTAGAGCCAGTTTTGTATCCAAATGGCTAGTTCTCCCTGTATTCCATGAGATCTAGTCTTGCTAATCAGTCTCCCATGTGGAATCTTGTCGAACGCCTTACTGAAGTCCACATAGATCACATCTACTGTTCTGTCCTCATCAATACTCTTTGTTACTTCTTCAAAAAAAACTCAATCAAGATTTTGAAACATGATTGATCCCGAAGAGATTTAACAGAATGTTGCCTGAGCTCGACACAATGACTTATGCAGAGAGGTAGGTGGTTTGATTGGTAGCGCAAGCATTGGAGTGGACGAGGTTGGGAGCAGACAAGTTTGAAAGGCATAGAAGTTTCATTGACATTGGTAGGTAGACCGGAAGACATTCTTCCCATTATCAGAAGTATCAGTGACCATGGGTCCAAGACGTAAGTTAATGGCAAACAAAGTTTGAAAATTAGACCAACATATTTTAATTCTGAGGGTGATGGAAATTTCGAACTCAGTAACTAAGACTGTCAGAGGCGAAGCCACTTTTTCATTTAAAAAATACTTAAATGTGTTTTTACAAAGCCAATGCATGCAAGGCTTCTGACACATGTGCTGGAAAATGGTAGTAGAATACTTCGGTGGCTGTTTTAGACTACTGAAGTCTTGATGTACAACTGGTCCATTTTCTCTGCTGTATTTCTCTTTGAATCTATGATTTTCCCACACATTCATGACCGCAACATGAAAATTAGTTTATCAAAATGTGTGTCATTTGGGGAAGATTGTGATTACAAATGAACAGGGTCGTTGTTATGGGATCTTTCAGTTTCCAAAGATTGTCTGGAAATACTATAGTTCGAGCACTTTATGTGAGTGAGGTTTTTTTTTACAATGTGATGGTTGTCTGAGGTAGTGCGTAGGCAAGCCAACAAGAGACAAGGCCGCATTGGTGTGGTAACGAGTAATGAACCTAGCCAGGTGCGCATTTTGGTGACAATGGCCACAATGCGGATATGTTTAGTTTAGCGATGGAAAGGCAGAGGTACATTTCATAAGACAAGAAATATTGCTGTGGCAAGGCAAGATTTGGAATGCAGGTGATGGGGACGGCAACTGCAAAGGATGGACACAATTAAAATGCAGAGGTTATTCAAGGAAGCGATACTTCATGTCATGATAAATATGCACCTGTCAGGCAGGGGTGAAGTGGTCGAGCGAGAAAGCCTTGGTTAACAAAATAAGTTGAATCTCATGTCAAGAGGACAAGAAGGCATATGTTAGGCTGAGACATGAAGGCTCAATTAGGGCGCTTGAAAGTTACAAGTTACCCACGAAAGACTAAAGAGAGAACTAAAAAGGCCAGAAGTTGACAGGAGAAATCGTTGGTAGATAGAATCAAAGAAAACCCTAAAGCTATGTATATGTGTATCAGGACTAAAATAATGACAAGAGAGTGATTACGGCCAATCAAAGATAGTAGTATAAAGTTCTACATGGAGTCCGAGAAGATGGGGAAGCGCTAAATGAATATTTTTCGTCAGTCTTCACACAAGTTAAAAAAAAAATTCTTGTCGATGAGAATATTGAGAAACTGGTGAGTAGATTGGACGGGATTGAGGTTCAGAAGGAAGAGGTGTTAGTCATTATGGAAAATGTAAATGTCCCCTGCCTAACATTTCCTCTGCCTAATATACCTAGCAGTGCAAGCAACTTATCATGGTCAATTCACATGGCTTGCATATTTTTGCATCTTGGGAGGAAGCCCACGTAGACACAGGGAGAATGTGCAAACTGTACGCAGACAGTCGCCCGAGGCAGGAATCAATCCTGTGTCCCTGGCAATGTGTGCCAGCAGTGCTAACCACTGTGCCAAACAGATAGTGACCAAGCAGATGGATAAGGAGATAGTGGTTGATGTATTGTATATGAATTTCGCTAAGGCGTTTGATAAGTTTCCCCACGGTAGGACAGTGCACAAAATATGGAGGCATGAGATTGATGGTAATTTACCAATTTCGATCAGATATTGGTTAGATGCAAGAAGACAGAGCGGTGTTTGATTGGAAATGTTCATCC